>NC_061511.1:279083068-279199818 GCF_022539505.1 Lolium rigidum
GGAATTCTTTGAAATTAAACCTGCTTTACTAAATCTTGTTATGCGAGAGCAATTTTCTCGGTGTTAGTTCTGATGATGCTGCTGCCCATCTCAATAATTTTGTTGAACTATGTGAAATGCAAAAATATAAAGATGTAGATGGTGACATTATAAAATAAAAATTGTTCCCTTTCTCATTAAGAGGAAGAGCTAAAGATTGGTTGCTATCTCTGCCTAAGAATAGTATTGATTCATGGACTAAATGCAAGGATGCTTTTATTGGTAGATATTATCCCCCTGCTAAAATTATATCTTTGAGGAGTAGCATAATGAATTTTAAACAATTAGATAATGAACATGTTGCTCAAGCTTGGGAAATAATGAAATCTCTGGTTAAAAATTGCCCAACCCATGGACTGACTACTTGGATGATCATCCAAACCTTCTATGCAGGACTAAATTTTTCTTCGCGGAATTTATTGGATTCAGTTGCTGGAGGTACCTTTATGTCCATCACTCTTGGTGAAGCAACAAAGCTCCTTGATAATATGATGGTTAATTACTCGAATGGCACACGGAAAGAGCTCCACAAGGTAAGAAGGTAAATTCTGTCGAAGAATCCTCTTCCTTGAATGATAAAGTTGATGCTATTATGTCTATGCTTGCGAATGATAGGACTAATGTTGATCCTAATAATGTTCCATTAGCTTCATTGGTTGCCCAAGAAGAACATGTTGATGTAAACTTCATTAAAAATAATAATTTCAACAACAATGCTTATCGGAACAATTCTAGTGATAACTATAGGCCATACCCTTATAATAATGGTAACGGTTATGCTAATTCTTATGGGAATTCTTACAACAATAATAGGAATACACCCCCTGGACTTGAAGCCATGCTTAAAGAATTTATTAGTACACAAACTGCCTTTAACAAATCTGTTGAGGAAAAGCTCAATAAAATTGATATTCTTGTTTCTAGAGTTGATAGTCTTGCCTCCGATGTTGATCTTTTGAAATCGAAAGTTATGCCTAATAGGGATATTGAAAATAAAATTGTTACTACAGCAAATGCCATCCAAGTTAGAATTAATGAGAATATAAGATTAATGGCTGAACTGCGTGCTAGGTGGGATAGAGAAGAAAATGAAAAACTAGCTAAAAAGGAAAATGTAGCTAAAGTTTGGACTATTACCACCACTAGCAATGCTAATGATTCATATGTTGCTGCACCTCCTACTATCAATGGTAAAATAATTGGTGTTGGCAATGCTTCTACTCCTAGTGCAAAGCGCGCAAAATTACACTGAAACTGCTAAAACTGCTGAAACCGCTTGTGATAAAGCTGCTGAAATTTTTTCCAACCTTGGGGATGATAATCCCATTGCTTTAGATTGTAATGATTTAGATTTTGATGATTGCCATATCTCTGAAGTTATAAAGTTCTTACAAAAACTTGCTAAAAGTCCCAATGCTAGTGCTATAAATTTGGCTTTCACAAAACATATTACAAATGCTCTCATAAAAGCTAGAGAAGAGAAACTAAAACTTGAAACTTCTATTCCTAGAAAGCTAGAGGATGGTTGGGAGCCCATCATTAAAATGAGAGTCAAAGACTTTGATTGTAATGCTTTATGTGATCTTGGTGCAAGTATTTCGTTATGCCTAAAAAGTCTATGATATGCTTGACTTGCCACCATTGAAGAATTGTTATTTGGATGTTAATCTCGCTGATAATGCTAAAAAGAAACCTTTGGGGAAAGTTGATAATATTCATATTATGGTTAACAATAACCTTGTCCCCGTTGATTTTGTTGTCTTGGATATTGAATGCAATGCATCTTGCCCCATTATATTGGGAAGACCTTTTCTTCGAACCGTTGGTGCTACTATTGATATGAAGGAAGGTAATATTAAATATCAATTTCCTCTCAAGAAAGGTATGGAACACTTCCCTAGAAAGAGAATGAAGGTACCTTATGATTCTATTATTAGAACAAATTATGATGTTGATGCTTCATCTCTCGATGTCACTTGAGTTACACTTTCTGCGCCTAGCTGAAAGGCGTTAAAGAAAAGCGCTTATGGGAGACAACCCATGTTTTTACTACAGTATTTTTGTTTCATATTTGTGTCTTGTAAGTTGTTTACTACTGTAGCAACCTCTCCTTATCTTAGTTTTAAGTTTTGTTGTGCCAAGTAAAGTCTTTGATAGAAAAGTAAGTACTAGATTTGGATTACTGCGCAGTTCCAGATTTCTTTGCTGTCACGAATCTGGGTCTATCTCCCTGTAGGTAGCTCAGAAAATTACGCCAATTTACGAGCATGATCCTCAGATATGTACGCAACTTTCATTCAATTTGAGCATTTTCGTTTGAGCAAGTCTGGTGGCCTAATAAAATCCATCTTTACGGACTGTTCTGTTTTGACAGATTCTGTCTTTTATTTCGCATTGCCTCTTTTGCTATGTTGGATGAATTTTTTTGATCCATTAATGTCCAGTAGCTTTATGCAATGTCCAGAAGTGTTAAGAATGATTGTGTCACCTCTGAACATGTGAATTTTTATTATGCACTAACCCTCTAATGAGTTGTTTCGAGTTTGGTGTGGAGGAAGTTTTCAAGGATCAAGAGAGGAGTATGATGCAATATGATCAAGGAGAGTGAAAGCTCTAAGCTTGGGGATGCCCCGGTGGTTCACCCCTGCATATAATAAGAAGACTCAAGCGTCTAAGCTTGGGGATGCCCAAGGCATCCCCTTCTTCATCGACAACATTATCGAGTTCCTCCCCCGAAACTATATTTTTATTCCGTCACATCTTATGCACTTTGCTTGGAGCGTCGGTTTGTTTTTGTTTTTTGTTTTGTTTGAATAAAATGGATCCTAGCATTCACTTTATGGGAGAGAGACACGCTCCGCTGTTGCATATGGACAAATATGTCCTTAGGCTCTACTCATAGTATTCATGGCGAAGTTTCTTCTTCGTTAAATTGTTACATGGTTGGAATTGGAAAATGATACATGTAGTAAAATGCTATAATGTCTTGGATAATTTGATACTTGGCAATTGTTGTGCTCATGTTTAAGCTCTTGCATCATATACTTTGCACCCATTAATGAAGAAATACTTAGAGCTTGCTAATTTGGTTTGCATATTTGGTTTCTCTAGAGTCTAGATAACATCTAGTATTGAGTTTTGAACAACAAGGAAGACGGTATGGAGTCTTATAATGTTTACAATATGTCTTTTATGTGAGTTTTGCTGTACCGTTCATCCTTGTGTTTGTTTCAAATAACCTTGCTAGCCTAAACCTTGTATCGAGAGGGAATACTTCTCATGCATCCAAAATACTTGAGCCAACCACTATGCCATTTGTGTCCACCATACCTACCTACTACATGGTATTTATCCGCCATTCCAAAGTAAATTGCTTGAGTGCTACCTTTAAAATTCCATCATTCACCTTTGCAATATATAGCTCATGGGACAAATAGCTTAAAAACTATTGTGGTATTGAATATGTACTTATGCACTTTATCTCTTATTAAGTTGCTTGTTGTGCGATAACCATGCTTCGGGGACGCCATCAACTATTCTTTGTTGAATATCATGTGAGTTGCTATGCATGTCCGTCTTGTCCGAAGTAAGAGAGATCTACCACCTTCATGGTTGGAGCATGCATATTGTTAGAGAAGAACTTTGGGCCGCTAACTAAAGCCATGATTCATGGTGGAAGTTTCAGTTTGGACATATATCCTCAATCTCATATGAGAATAATAATTGTTGCCACATGCTTATGCATTAAAGAGGAGTCCATTATCTCGTTGTCCATGTTGTCCCGGTATGGATGTCTAAGTTGAGAATAATCAAAAGCGAGAAATCCAAAATGCGAGCTTTCTCCTTAGACCTTTGTACGAGCGGCATGGAGGTACCCCATTGTGACACTTGGTCAAAACATGTGCATTGCAAAGATCCGGTAGTCCAAGTTAATTGGGACAAGGTGCGGGCACTATTAGTATACTATGCATGAGACTTGCAACTTGTAAGATATAATTTTCATAACTCATATGCTTTATTACTACCGTTGACAAAATTGTTTCATGTTTTCAAAATAAATGCTCTAGCACAAATATAGCAATCGATGCTTTCCTCTTTGAAGGACCATTCTCTTTACTTTTATGTTGAGTCAGTTCACCTATTTCTCTCCACCTCAAGAAGCAAACACTTGTGTGAACTGTGCATTGATTCCTACATACTTGCATATTGTACTTGTTATATTACTCTATGTTGACAATTATCCATGAGATATACATGTTACAAGTTGAAAGCAACCGCTGAAACTTAATCTTCCTTTGTGTTGCTTCAATACCTTTACTTTGATTTATTGCTTTATGAGTTAACTCTTATGCAAGACTTATTAATACTTGTCTTGAAGTACTATTCATGAAAAGTCTTTGCTTTATGATTCACTTGTTTACTCATGTCATTACCATTGTTTTGATCGCTGCATTCACTACATATGTTTACAAATAGTATGATCAAGGTTATGATGGCATATCACTTCGAAATTATCTTTGTTATCGTTTTACCCGCTCGGGACGAGCGTAACTAAGCTTGGGGATGCTGATACGTCTCCGACGTATCGATAATTTCTTATGTTCTATGCCATATTATTGATGATACCTACATGTTTTATGCACACTTTATGTCATATTCGTGCATTTTCCGGAACTAACCTATTAACAAGATGCCGAAGTGCCGGTTCTCGTTTTCTGCTGTTTTTGGTTTCGAAATCCTAGTAACGAAATATTCTCGGAATTGGACGAAACGAAGACCCGGGTGCCTATTTTCCCACGGAGCTTCCGAAGACCGGAGAACATTCGAAGTGGGGCCACGAGGTGGCGACACCACGTGGCGGCGCGGCCCGGGGGGCCCGCGCCGCCTATGGTGTGGCCCCCTCGTCCGGCCCCCGACTCGCCCTTCCGCCTACTTAAAGCCTCCGTCGCGAAACCCCCGATGCGAAAAACCACGATACGGAAAACCTTACGAGACGCCGCCGCCGCCGATCCCATCTCGGGGATTCCGGAGATCTCCTCCGGCACTCTGCCGGAGAGGGGATTCATCTCCCGGAGGACTCTACACCGCCATGGTCGCCTTCGGAGTGATGAGTGAGTAGTTCACCCCTGGACTATGGGTCCATAGCAGTAGCTAGATGGTTGTCTTCTCCTCATTGTGCTTCATTGTTGGATCTTGTGAGCTGCCTAAAATGATCAAGATCATCTATCTGTAATTCTATATGTTGTGTTTGTCGGGATCCGATGGATAGAGAATACCATGTCATGTTAATTATCAAGTTATTACATATGTGTTATTTATGATCTTGCATGCTCTCCGTTTCTAGTAGAGGCTCTGGCCAAGTTTTTACTTTTAACTCCAAGAGGGAGTATTTATGCTCGATAGTGGGTTCATGCCTGCATTGACACCGGGGGGAGTGACAGAAACCCCTAAGGTTGTGTTGTGCTTGTTGCCACTAGGGATAAAACATTGGCGCTATGTCCGAGGATGTAGTTGTTGATTACATTACGCACCATACTTAATGCAATTGTCTGTTGTTAGCAACTTAATACCGGAGGGGTTCGGATGATAACTCTGAAGGTGGACTTTTTAGGCATAGATGCGGTTGGATGGCGGTCTATGTACTTTGTCGTAATGCCCAATTAAATCTCACTATACTTATCATGTCATGTATGTGCATTGTTATGCCCTCTCTATTTGTCAATTGCCCGACTGTAATTTGTTCACCCAACATGCTTTTATCTTATGGGAGAGACACCTCTAGTGAACTGTGGACCCCGGTCCATTCTTTTAATACTTGAAATACAAATCTGTTGCAATACTTGTTTTACTATTTTCTCTCGCAAACAATCATCTTCCACACAATACGGTTAATCCTTTGTTACAGCAAGCCGGTGAGATTGACAACCTCACTGTTTCGTTGGGGCAAAGTACTTTGGTTGTGTTGTGCAGGTTCCACGTTGGCGCCGGAATCTCCGGTGTTGCGCCGCACTACATCCCGCCGCCATCAACCTTCAACGTGCTTCTTGGCTCCTCCTGGTTCGATAAACCTTGGTTTCTTTCTGAGGGAAAACTTGCTGCTGTGCGCATCATACCTTCCTCTTGGGGTTGCCCAACGAACGTGTGAAATACACGCCATCAGGATGCCCAAGGCATCCCCTTCTTCATCAACAACATTATCAGGTTCCTCCCCTGAAACTATATTTTTATTCCGTCACATCTTATGTACTTTGCTTGGAGCGTCGGTTTGTTTTGTTTTTGTTTTGTTTCAATAAAATGGATCCTAGCATTCACTTTATGGGAGAGAGACACGCTCCGCTGTAGCATATGGACAAGTATGTCCTTAGGCTCTACTCATAGTATTCATGGCGAAGTTTCTTCTTCGTTAAATTGTTATATGGTTGGAATTGAAAAATACTACATGTAGTAATTCTAAAATGTCTTAGATAATTTGATACTTGGCAATTGTTGTGCTCATGTTTAAGCTCTTGCATCATATACTTTGCACCCATTAATGAAGAAACACTTAGAACTTGCTAATTTGGTTTGCATATTTGGTTTCTCTAGAGTCTAGATAACATCTAGTATTGAGTTTTGAACAACAAGGAAGACGGTGTAGAGTCTTATAATGTTTACAATATGTCTTTTATGTGAGTTTTGCTGCACCGTTCATCCTTGTGTTTGTTTCAAATAACCTTGCTAGCCTAAACCTTGTATCGAGAGGGAATACTTCTCATGCATCCCAAATAGTTGAGCCAACCACTATGCCATTTGTGTCCACCATACCTACCTACTACATGGTATTTATCCGCCATTCCAAAGTAAATTGCTTGAGTGCTACCTTTAAAATTCCATCATTCACCTTTATAATATATAGCTCATGGGACAAATAGCTTAAAAACTATTGTGGTATTGAATATGTACTTATGCACTTTATCTCTTATTAAGTTGCTTGTTGTGCGATAACCATGCTTACGGGGACGCCATCAACTATTCTTTGTTGAATATCATGTGAGTTGCTATGCATGTCCGTCTTGTCTGAAGTAAGAGAGATCTACCACCTTAATGGTTGGAGCATGCATATTGTTAGAGAAGAACATTGGGCCGCTAACTAAAGCCATGAATCATGCATGGTGGAAGTTTCAGTTTTGGACATATATCCTCAATCTCATATGAGAATAATAATTGTTGCCACATGCTTATGCATTAAAGAGGAGTCCATTATCTGTTGTCCATGTTGTCCCGGTATGGATGTCTAAGTTGAGAATAATCAAAAGCGAGAAATCCAAAATGCGAGCTTTCTCCTTAGACCTTTGTACGAAGCGGCATGGAGGTACCCCATTGTGACACTTGGTTAAAACATGTGCATTGCGATGATCCGGTAGTCCAAGCTAATTAGGACAAGGTGCGGGCACTATTAGTATACTATGCATGAGGCTTGCAACTTGTAAGATATAATTTTCATAACTCATATGCTTTATTACTACCGTTGACAAAATTGTTTCATGTTTTCAAAATAAAAGCTCTAGCACAAATATAGCAATCGATGCTTTCCTCTTTGAAGGACCATTCTTTTTACTTTTATGTTGAGTCAGTTCACCTATCTCTCTCCACCTCAAGAAGCAAACACTTGTGTGAACTGTGCATTGATTCCTACATACTTGCATATTGCATTTGTTATATTACTCTATGTTGACAATTATCCATGAGATATACATGTTACAAGTTGAAAGCAACCGCTGAAACTTAATCTTCCTTTGTGTTGCTTCAATACCTTTACTTTGATTTATTGCTTTATGAGTTAACTCTTATGCAAGACTTATTGATGCTTGTCTTGAAGTACTATACATGAAAAGTCTTTGCTTTATGATTCACTTGTTTACTCATGACATTACCATTGTTTTGATCGCTGCATTCATTACATATGTTTACAAATAGTATGATCAAGGTTATGATGGCATGTCACTTCAGAAATTATCTTTGTTATCGTTTTACCTGCTCGGGACGAGCAGAACTAAGCTTGGGGATGGTGATACGTCTCCGACGTATCGATAATTTCTTATGTTCCATGCCATATTATTGATGATACCTACATGTTTTATGCACACTTTATGTCATATTCGTGCATTTTCTGGAACTAACCTATTAACAAGATGCCGAAGAGCCGCTTGGCTGTTTTCTGCTGTTTTTGGTTTCAGAAATCCTAGTAACGAAATATTCTCGGAATTGGACGAAATCAAGACCCAGGGTCCTATTTTGCCACGAACCTTCCAGAAGACCGAAAGGGATACGAAGTTGGGCGACGAGGCGCCGCCACCATAGGGCCGCGCGGCCAAGGGGGGGCCCGCGCCGCCCTATGGTGTGGGCCCCTCGTCAGCCCTTCTGCCTACTTAAAGCCTCCGTCGCGAAACCCCTGAGGCGAAAAACCACGATACGGAAAACCTTCCAGAGACGCCGCCGCCAATCCCATCTCGGGGGATTCTGGAGATCTCCTCCGGCACCCTGCCGGAGAGGGGATTCATCTCCCGGAGGACTCTACACCGCCATGGTCGCCTCCGGAGTGATGAGTGAGTAGTTCACCCCTGGACTATGGGTCCATAGCAGTAGCTAGATGGTTGTCTTCTCCTCATTGTGCTTCATTGTTGGATCTTGTGAGCTGCCTAACATGATCAAGATCATCTATCCGTAATACTCTATGTTGTGTTTGTCGGGATCCGATGGATAGAGAATACCATGTTATGTTAATTATCAAGTTATTACATATGTGTTGTTTATGATCTTGCATGCTCTCCGTTATTAGTAGAGGCTCGGCCAAGTTTTTGCTCTTAACTCCAAGAGGGAGTATTTATGCTCGATAGTGGGTTCATGCCGCATTGACACCTGGGACAGAGTGACGAAAAGTTCTAAGGTTGTGTTGTGCTTGTTGCCACTAGGGATAAAACATTGGCGCTATGTCCGAGGATGTAGTTGTTGATTACATTATGCACCATACTTAATGCAATTGTCCGTTGCTTTGCAACTTAATACCTGGAAGGGGTTCGGATGATAACCTCGAAGGTGGACTTTTTAGGCATAGATGCGGTTGGATGGCGGTCTATGTACTTTGTCGTAATGCCCAATTAAATCTCACTTGTACTTATCATGACATGTATGTGCATTGTTATGCCCTCTTTATTTGTCAATTGCCCGACTGTAATTTGTTCACCCAACATGCTTTTATCTTATGGGAGAGACACCTCTAGTGAACTGTGGACCCCGGTCCATTCTTTTATACTCGAAATACAAATCTGCTCGCAATACTTGTTTTACTCGTTTTCTCCGCAAACAATCATCTTCCACACAATACGGTTAATCCTTTGTTACAGCAAGCCGGTGAGATTGACAACCTCACTCGTTTCGTTGGGGCAAAGTACTTTGGTTGTGTTGTGCAGGTTCCACGTTGGCGCCGGAATCCCCGGTGTTGCGCCGCACTACATCCCGCCGCCATCAACCTTCAACGTGCTTCTTGGCTCCTCCTGGTTCGATAAACCTTGGTTTCTTTCTGAGGGAAAACTTGCTGCTGTGCGCATCATACCTTCCTCTTGGGGTTCCCAACGAACGTGTGAGTTACACGCCATCATTGCTCTCTTAGTTGGTCGCTCCCAGTCTTTTGCTAGCCTTCGTCTGTACTGAGTATGAGCTCTACTCGTGCATCCAACCACCAAAAAACCAAAGTGCCAATTGTGTCCACCATACATACCTATATGTGGTATTTCACCGCCACTCCAAAGTGAATTGCTTGTGTGCTACCTTTAAACCTTCAACATTACTACATGTTTTGTGTTTTGTTTTAGCTCATGAGGAAGTATTGAATGGTTTATTGTATTTTCATGACTTCACACCTTGACTAAGCATTAATAATGTGCTAAGTCCATAATATTGCAAAAATAGCAAGGAAACTAGGTGTCCATCCCAAATAAAATATAAAATAAACAAATAATGCTCCGCACATTATGTACTAGAGAGATCCTAAATAATGGTGTGCATTGGAGAACTACATGGGAGCCACTCTTGAGGTCACTATATTAAAGGGTGGTAGATTGTTTGATGCCATTCGCTAACATAGACATGCACACCTCTAAAAAAATCAACACCTCTATTGCATTTCAAAATAAAAAGCTCTAACACATGAGTAATCTTGATTCCCTCTGCGCATGGCCTTTCTTTTACTTTTATGTTGAGTCTTCATCTTCCTACTTTATGCACCACTAAGAGAGCATAGTTGTCATTCTGAGTATAATGTGCATAGTCCCAAAATTATTATTGATTGATTCATGATTATGCTAATGCTTGTTCTTAAATTACCTGTATCTAGTCACCCTTTGAACTTTAAAGGTGTCCTAGCATTTATGTTTTGCTACTTCATAAAGGACATGCTGAGTACCACTTTGCTATGTTTTCGCTATACTCATAAACAAACAGTTGCTTTCATTATTATTCATGATCTTTTGTCTGAGTTACTTCTCATGTGGCAACATAGTTGCTAAGTTATATTGTTAGAATTATGTTTATCATGCCTATGTTTAGAGTACTTTGATCCCAGCTTACAATGCTTTTACAATAACTTGATCAAGATTGTGTTGGCTGCATGTCACCTCAAAAATTATTTTTGTTATCACTTACCTACTCGAGGACGAGCAAGAGTTAAGCTTGGGGATGCTTGATACATCTCAAACGTATCTATAATTTTTGATGCTTCATGTTTGTTTTACACCAATTCATATATGTTTTTCTTACACTTCGTTGCACTTTTACATGATTTACGGCACTAACCTATTAACAAGATGCCACAGTGCCAGTTCCATATTTTCTGTTGTTTTTGTATTTCAAAAAAGTTGTACATGAAATATTCACAGAATTGGACGAAACAAATGCTGAAGTCAATATTTTACCGAAACAAAGACGAAGTACAAAGGGGGGTCAAAGAGGCGCATCAGGGCGCCCAAACCACCCCTAGGCATGGCCTGGACCTGATCTTAAATAAACAATAGTATTATAATATGATGAACAATCTGATCACAATTCCACAATTTATCGGATCCCAACAAACACAACACCGATTACTCATATGGATCTCAATCATGTAAGGCAGCTCATATGATTATTGTATTGAAGTAAATGGGAGAGAGTACCAACTAGCTATAGCCGAGAACCCGTAGTCCAGGGGGGACTACTCACGAACCATCATGGAGTCGAAGCGGAGGCGGTGGAGTCGATAGTGATGGCTCCGGGGGTCAATCCCCGTCCTGGCAGGGTGCCAGAACATGAACTTCTGACCCCCGAAATTTGTCTGGACGATGGCGGTGGTGACGGAACTTTTCGTGGACGGAGACTCTTGTCTTTAGGGTTTTCCCGAGATCGTGAATAAATAGGCGGAAGGGCGAGGTCGGTGGCCACCTGGGGAGCGCACACCACCCCTTGGCGCGGGCCCACCCTTGGTCGCGCCATGGGGTGGTCTGGCCGCCCTGTGGCGCCTCCTCGTCCCCCCTCTGGACTCTGTCTTCATTACGGTAAACTATTGACTTTGGCTTTTGTTTTGTCCAATTCCGAGAATATTTCCTGTACAACTTTTCTGAAACACAAAATAGCAGAAAACAAGGAACTGGCACTGTGGCATCTTATCAGTAGGTTAGTGCCGGAAAATATATAAAAGTGCAACGAAGTGTAAACAAAACATATACAAATTGGTGTAAAACAAGCATGGAGCATAAAAAATTATAGATACGTTTGCGACGTATCAAGCGGCAGCGACTGCGCAGTGGACATCGGAGCAGTGCCCTGGGGTACAGGGCGGTGCGGTGGAGGACGACGGTGGCTCCCTCCGACGATGTGTCGATCCAAGAGGCGGAGGTTAATGGCAACGGTGGCAGCGGTGCAAAGGCATGGTGGTGGCTCTATCGAGAACGGGGGTGCGCTGTAATCTGGATGTCATGGGGAAAAATGGGGTGACGTTTAGGGTTCGTAGCAAAGAAAACAAAAAATTCTACCGCAAGAACGAACAAAACCAAGATCTAATCTACTAGATTGAAGCAACGAGAAAGATCGGATCCACATACCCTTGTTGATCTCTAAGCGGAAACGAGAACGGATCTCGTGGGTGATGTAGTCGTTCACTTGACAATCTCAAGATCGTGATGATGCTCCAGCGCTGCAATCGGGCAGCACCTCCGTACTTAACGACAACTTGGTCTAGTGAAATAACAACTAAACGAAGTCTCACTTGTAGTGATCTTATACCATTATCTTCTTCCCATTGATTCGATAAACCTAGGGTCTCTTAAGGAAAAAAGAAAATTACTCCAATCCTGATAATCTGGATTGAAGGTATGAACGTGATTTCCTGGTTCCTCGAAGCCTATGGGGCTTATTCGACCGGATCGATCCACCTGCAATTATCCCAAGGGTTGGATGTCTCCTTGTTCAAAGACTTCTGGTGCACAAGAGTGCCACCCAAGATAAATATTTTCCCGTGGCAACTAATCAGGGACGACTACCATCGCAACCACATCTTCTTCTCTTGTTCCCTAGCCAAATTCATGTGATCTGGCGTTAGGGAACTCTTGCACTACTCTTGGAACCCGACGGGGGCCAGCGATTTCCTAGCCATCTCCCATGGCCTTTCGGGCTCTTTTTGTAGCTTAGTTTGGTTCACATTTTCGGCCCAATGCTATGCCCTTTGGAATATTCACAATAATTTTACGAAAGAAGGAAAACAATTGGTAACCTGGGTGATGCCTTTTTTCTTTTATTTTCAAGTGTCTATACATATGCAAAGCTGGAGGGCACTGGCCGACCGAAGAACAAAACGCTACTAGACGAGGGTTTTTTCGAAATGGGGCATTGCCTAGCCTCTGCATCAATATGTTGCACATGGATTTTTCTATTTATTTCAAAAGTCCAAAATATTCAAAAGTTTACATCAAGGATCAGAGAGGGTTGAAACATGTATCAACCATCGAAAAATGAATAAAAACAGAATTATCCATTTTGTAGCCTACTAGTGTGTCGCCACCCAGTGGCCTGGAAAAAGAAGTCCTGAGTAATCGTCAGTAGACGGTTGCATCCAGTATTGATAATCTCCTGCTAATCCTCCGGGAGAAGGAAAGCCCTTGTTTAATCCAGTACACCGCATGTCGTATAACATGCAAAAAATTAGTTCCCTTTTGTCTATTAAAAATTATGTCATTCTGACTTGTCCAAATAGACTAACATACAATAGATATGCCAATCTGTATTCTATTCTTATGCAATTTATTTACCCCATTAAGCCAAATATCAAACATATTAGTAATATTCGCAGGTGGGTTGATACGTCTCAAACGTATCTATAATTTCTTATGTTCCATGCTAGTTTTATGACAATACTCACGTGTTTTATATACACTTTACATCATTTTGATGCATTTTCCGGCACTAACCTATTAACAAGATGCCGAAGCGCCAGTTCCTGTTTTCTGCTGTTTTTGGTTTCATAAATCCTACACAGGAAATATTCTCGGAATTGGACGAAACAAAAGCCCACGGTCTTATTTTCCACGGAGCCTTCCAGAAATTCGAAGAGGAGACAAAGAGGGGCGACGAGGCGGCCACACCCTAGGGGGGCGCTGCCCCACCCCTGGCCGCGCCGCCCTATGGGGTGGGCCCCTCGAGCGTCCCCCGACCCTGCCCCTTCGCCTATTTAATCTCTCCGTTGTGAAAACCATAGTACCGAGAGCCACGATATGAGAAAAGTTCCAGAGACGCCACCGTCGCCAATCCCATCTCGGGGGATTCAGGAGATCGCCTCCGGCACCCTGCCGGAGAGGGGAATCATCACCGGAGGGCTCTACATCATCATGCCCGCCTCCGGATTGATGCGTGATTAGTTCATCCTTGGACTATGGGTCCATAGCAGTAGCTAGATGGTTGTCTTCTCCTCTTGTGCTATCATGTTTAGATCTTGTGAGCTGCCTAACATGATCAAGATCGTCTATTTGTAATGCTACATGCATGTTGTGTTTGTTGGGATCCGATGAATATGGAATACTATGTCAAGTTGATTAATTGATCTATCATATATGTGTTGTTTATGATCTTGCATGCTCTCTGTTGCTAGTAGAGGCTCTGGCCAAGTTGATACTTGTAACTCCAAGAGGGAGTATTTATGCTCGACAGTGGGTTCATGCCTCCATTGAATGCGGGACGAGTGACGGAAAGTTCTAAGGTTGTGGATGTGCTGTTGCCACTAGGGATAAAACATCAATGCTTTGTCTAAGGATATTTGTGTTGATTACATTACGCACAGTACTTAATGCAATTGTCTGTTGTTTGCAACTTAATACTGGAAGGGGTGCGGATGCTAACCCGAATGTGGACTTTTTAGGCATAGATGCATGCTGGATAGCGGTCTATGTTATTTGTCGTAATGCCCTAAGTAAAACTCATAGTAATCATCATGATATGTATGTGCATTGTTATGCCCTCTCTATTTGTCAATTGCCCAACTGTAATTTGTTCAGCCAACATGCTGTTTATCTTATTGGAGAGACACCACTAGTGAACTATGGACCCCGGTCCTTTCTTTTACATATGAAATACAATCTACTGCAATCTCTGTTCTCTGTTGTTCTTTGCAAACAAATATCATTCTCCACACCATACGTTTAATCCTTTGTTTACAACAAGTCGGTGAGATTGACAACCTCACTGTTAAGTTGGGGCAAAGTATTTTGATTGTGTTGTGCAGGTTCCACGTTGGCGCCGGAATCCCTGGTGTTGCGCCGCACTACACTCCTTCACCAACAACCTTCACGTGGCCTTCATCTCCTACTGGTTCGATAACCTTGGTTTCTTACTGAGGGAAACTTGCTGCTGTACGCATCACACCTTCCTCTTGGGGTTCCTAACGGACGTGTGCTTCACGCGTCATCATGGGTGTATATCAAAAGTAAAATAGATCATACGCCAAACAATTTTAGCGAAAGGACATGATAAGAATAAGTGATGTACGGGTTTCTAGCTCATTACAAAAACAACACTTTTGGCACCAATGCCAATTTCATTTAGCCAGATTGTCTTATGTGAGCATAACTTTGTTGCTAAGGAACCACATGAATATTTTGATTTTGAGTGGAATCTTTATTTTCCACAAATATTTGCGTAAAAATGTAGTATGACCATTCATTAAGTCAAGATACATTGATTTGACTTTAAATATGCTTGAATCAGTAAGTTTCCATACAAATTTATCCGGACTATTTGTGAATTGTACTATCATTAGTCGTTGACAAAGATTAATCCGTTGGTTCCACTTATGTTCGTTAAAAGCCCTCCTGAAAGCAATATTAAGCGGGTTTTATGCCAACACAGTAGCCACCAAAACATTTTTTCGATGTACAATATTATATAACACCGGATATTAATTGCCGTGCTAAAGAAATGTCCCCTAGCCAAATGTCCTCCCAAAAACTAATACCAGATCCATTCTCCACTTTGAAAAACCCCCTGCCGAAGAAATCATTTTTCACACGCATAAGGTCCTTCCAAAATGGAGAATTAGTAGGTTTAACCTCAACGTGTGCTAACGTTTTATTTTTTAAATATTTATTGAAAAGAAGTTGTTGCCACATTCCCTCCTCAGTGAGAAGTTTTACCTCAATAACTAATCCTCCTTGGTCTTTAGGTCTACAAACCATATTTCATTTTGTAAGCCTATATTTTTTCTTTGTTTCGTCGGTTTGCCAAAAAAAACTCGACCGGTAAACATCCAAATGTTTTCTAACACCCACAAGTATCTCAATAAAAGATAACATGAACATTGGTAAACTGGTCATGACTGAATTGATTAATATTAGTTGATCTCCATAGGAGAGTAATTTGCTGCGCAAACTACCAAGTTTTGCCCCAAAACGACTCTCAGTAGGATTCCATTCAGAATTTCTCAGTTTCCGATAATGTACAGGTATACCGAGGTATCTGATCAGTAATGAACCAGCCTCACAACCAAAAAATTCTCTGTATTCATGTTCCTTTTCTTTAGCCTTCCCAAAATAAAAGATCACACTTTTATGAAAATTAATTTTCAAGCCGGATCTTTACAATGTCATGTTCCAAAAACAAGATTGTACCGTCGGCATATTGGAGTATCGATACCCCCCCCCCCCCCCCACCCCCCATCAACCAAATGAGGAATGAGACTCCCTACTTGACCCTCTTCTTTTGCCCGCGCAATAAGGATGGCAAGTACATCAACAACAATGTTCAAAAGAATCGGAGAAAAAGGATCACCTTATCTCAACCCTTTCCTTGTTTGGAAATTATGCATAATGTCAGCATTAACCTTAATTCCAATGCTAGGTTAGATGGCTTCACGCGAGGACGAGAGTTCGAGAGTAGTTCCAAGCCTTCTCATAACTTTATCTACTTGTGTTGGAGTTGTGCTTCTGCTGTTTTGGTCGTCTTCCAGTGTGGTGTTGTATAACCTAGGGTAGCTCAAACTTGTTATGACGTGTGTTGCTCTTGCATCGAACTTTGCTATTGTTTTTTTTTGACGGGAACTTTGCGATTGTTACCTGTGTGGGTTTATATATAAAGCCAGACCAAGTGTGTCTTCGCATTTAAAAGTTTCTGAAAACCCAAAGCCCCTTTTCCTGGATATATAGATGCAATCATTGGAACGGCACTAAAAAAGAAAATCAACAATCACGTTTAATTTCCTAGCCATCCATCCATTTTCCCCTCCGATCCGATAATGCTGTAAAGTGACGGGTGGAGTGTATATACGCGGGCTCCATGCCTCGCATTGTCGCATCACATGTAGGGGCATGTGAGTGAAGGCCACAGTTGCACCTCGCTTGCTCTCCCTGCTAACGATCTAGAGCTTCAAGCAGCCCCTGGGGCTTGAGCTCTCGATCTCTGGCCATGGCAACCACAGAGATGGACAGGGAGAGGGGTGGCGACCGCACGAAGAGGAAGCAGGGTGGCTTCCGGACCATGCCGTTCATACTAGGTGAGCACCGTGCAGCACTGCAGTTTGTTTGCATGAGCATCTCGAGTCTGTCTAGGACTCTAGGTTAGTTCTGAATAATCCGGGGAAAACCGAGCGAACATTGTAGAGTTCATCCTCAGCCCAGGATGGTTGGTTGTAATTGTAACTGGAGACTGGAGAGTTCTCATCACCTATATGTCGACCCTGCTGCAGTGAACGAGGTCTGCGACATGTTCGCGACGGCGGGCTTCAACGCGAACCTGATCACGTACCTGACGCAGGAGCTGCACCTGCCGCTGGTGGAGGCCTCCAACACGCTCACCAACATCAACGGCACGTCCAGCCTCACGCCCATCCTCGGCGCGCTCGCCGCCGACTCCTTCGCCGGCCGCTTCTGGACCATCATCGCCGGCTCCGTCTTCTACCAGCTCGGCATGCTAGGCCTCATCGTGTCCGTGCTCGTCCCCTCACTTCGCCCCGGTCCCTGCTCCCCTCCCGCCACACCGTGCCGCCGCGCCAACGGGCTGCAGCTCGCCGTGCTCTACATCTCGCTGCTGTTCACGTCCCTCGGCTCCGGCGGGATCCGGCCGTGCGTCGTGTCCTTCGGCGCCGACCAGTTCGACCAGCACAAGGAGCAGCGAGCTGAAGCGGGCGGCGTGGAGGCGGAAGCAGGGCGGCAGCGGCAGTACTTCAACCTCTACTTCTTCACCATGGGGATCGCGGTGCTGCTGGCCCTCACGGTGGTGGTGTACATCCAGGAGAACGTGGGGTGGGGGTGGGGGTTCGGGATTCCGGCCATCGCCATGTTCGTCTCCATCCTGGTGTTCGTGATCGGGTACCCGCTCTACGTCCGGCTCAAGCCCGGTGGCAGCCCGTTCACGCGTCTGGCGCAGGTAGTCGCCGCCGCGTACAAGAAGCGGGCCGCCACGGTGCCGGAGGACCCCGGCATGCTGTACAAGGACAAGGACCTCGACGCGCTCATCTCCACCAACGGCAGGCTCCTGCATACCAACCACCTCACGTAAGTGCTCAATTTGTCCTCACGTAAGTGCCGTAGCATAGCGTTGCTCGGAGCCGGCGTGTTAGGCGCGTCGGCTTCATTATCGGTGCACAAAGGAAGAAATCCAAATAGTAGAATGGAAGAACCAAGGAAGAAATGCAAATAGAAAGTAGAGTAGTGTCTAGATTCCTGTGCGCGTCACAGTTCACACTCACACGGTCACACCGGCACATACTTCCACTAGCGTACGTCGGGATGCGCACGTCGGCCTGCGAATTTTCACCTGATAGGTGCATGTCTCCGTGCGAATTTTCTTCAGGTTCTTCGACCGGGCGGCGATCCTGACGCCGGCGGACACTGCGGGCTCCAGCAAGCTGAACCTGTGGCGGCTGTCGACGGTGCACCGCGTGGAGGAGCTCAAGTCCCTCGTCCGCATGCTGCCCATCTGGTCCGCCAGCATCCTGCTCGCCACCGCGGGCTCACACAACAACAGCTTCGCCATCGTCCAGGCGCGCACCATGGACCGCCACGTCACCCAGCATTTCCAGATCCCGCCGGCGACCATGTTCATCTTCACCACGATTGCGATGCTCGCCACCCTGGGCGTCTACGACCGCGCCTTCGTGTCCATCGCGCGGCGCTTCACGGGCCTCCCGTCCGGGATCACCTACTTCCAGCGCATGGCCGCCGGCCTCGCCATCTCCATCCTCGGCGTCGCCTCGGCGGCGCTCGTGGAGGCCAAGCGCCGCGGCTCCGCCGCCGAGCACGGGCTCCTGGACACGCCGACAACCGTGGTGCCGATGAGCGTGTTCTGGCTGGTGCCGCAGTACGCCATCCACGGCCTAGCGGAGGGGTTCTCGACGGTTGCGCAGATGGAGTTCCTCTACGACCAGGCGCCGGAGAGCATGCGCAGCACCGCCGCCGCGCTCTTCTGGCTCTCCTCCTCCCTCGGCAGCTACATGAGCACGGCGCTCGTCACGGCGGTGCAGAGCGCCACGCGGGGCAGCAGCGACTGGCTCCAGGACAATATCAACAGAGGCAGGTTGGACGCCTACTACTGGCTTGTCACCTGCCTCATGCTGCTTAACCTTGCCTACTACCTCATATGCTTCCGTTTCTACACCATGAAGCCATTGGAGCTCGCGGAGGACGGTGACCACGAAGAGAGTTCGAGCTGTCCTCTGTCCACAAAAATGGCGGCAGCGGCGCCGTATAACATCGAGCATAGAGCGTAGAGCGTATAGTAATTACAACGAAAATGTGTTCAGTACCTAGGTGCATGCGCAACTGTTGCAGCATCCAAATAATCTTGGACCTAGCTAGCATAGTAAGCATCCCGTGACAAGATCCAATTGTGAAGATCATATTGCTGGTCATGTCGCCAAAAAAGCAACCTGTCACGCCTGGACTAGATTCAGTCATATGGGTGTTGAAGATTCAGTTACCGCCTCGTTCCTCAGCGTGTTAAGCTCTTTTACGGTTATGAAGATCAGGAGCGCACGTTGGGAAATCGACGCGTGTTTTAGCCAGCATGTATCGTACTTTTTGCAATTAAATCCCTACGAGACTCCTAGCGGCTGTAAGTAGTGAACCTATAAGCGGAAATTCAATTCGGCTCCCGGGTGCGTATGCTCCCTATACCAAAAAATTTATATTTCGAGTTGTCGAAAAATTTTGAGAAAAAATTCTACATGTACAGCTACATAATATATGTGCATTCGTCAAGTTTCACGAAAAATTATTATTTTTTGTGGCCTATACAAAAAAGTGAAAATCTATCTTGTAAAAAGCATTATTTTTAGCACTGAGTTTTGTCTTTTTTACACACGTCACATGAGAAGTCCATTTTTTATGAAACAACTTTGTGAGCATGTACCACGTGAAGATGTACGTGCAAATTTTTCGTTTCAATTTCTTTAAAATTTAAAATATGTGTAAAATGAATTTCGAGATAGCGGGAGCATATGCTCCCATGTTCCAAAACACCACTCCCACCTATAAGCTCGTTCTTGTCCACGAGTCCTGCTCCGGTGCTCCCCCCTAACACAAGTTGAGAGGCTTTTTTATTTTCCAAACTTAGGCCCGCTGACCAATGTCCATCCAATGCATGTCTATATGTATAGATAAGGTATTTTTGTTCTGATTTGGGGACAAACTGGTGGGGCGACGTATGTGAAGACGTCCAAGACCATTTTATATGTCCTACCTATTCTGTACACGTACGTCGCCGTAGTAGTACACTATACGTACAAGACAACGCGGGTCATACGGGCCTCTAGATGGTCGTACGTACATATCAGATTTTTAAATTTTACGATCGTAACAGTAACAGTGCTTAGGAAAGGGCATGAGAAGATCTCAACAGTCCTTATTTTTGATGCGGCCTAACATTTGCCAAGGGGGGAGCACCGGAGTAGAAGTGCTTGTCCACGAGACATGCATGAATGAAAATTATCTGAACTATCTCATCTCTTTTATTGTTCTAGAATTAGTTCCAGATCAAATCCTCTATTGATCCAGAGGTCTCATCGGGAGATTTAGTAGTCGTTTCCGACACTAGTAGGGAAAAGGCTATAGGGTTCGACTAATGGCAGCGGTGGCAGAGTCAGGATTGGAGCAAGTCCGGGACCAAAAAAACTAACGTTAAAAAAAAGCTAGAAAAACTCTTCTAATAAGGCAGAAAATTTGGTACTATAACAATAATGCACATATATTTTCAGATCCATTTCTAAATCTCCAAGAACGTACATGAGAAATAACTAAAAAATTTGAAATAGTATAGCAGGGATATAAAAAGATGGTACCAAGTCACTAGTTTTGTGCATTTGTGTCTCCCAAGACTTCATCAACACTACTAGAAGAGGAACCAATACCTTCAAGAAAGCAATAATATTTCAATGAAAAAACAGAAACACAAAGTGAGATAGTCAATCAGTGATACAAATATAAAACCTTACCAAAACGTCGCGTGAGTTATATCCTTGAAAACAATATAATATATCATCATCATTGATAGAGTGAAATACATCTCGCTCAATATAGCACACCATGTTATAATTCATCCAATCATCACCCATTTTATTCCTTAACTCAGTCTTAATAATGTTCATAGCCAAGAAAGCTCTCTCCACTGATGTCGTTGCTACCGGTAAAATCAATGCCAACTCAATGAGACGATACACCAAAGGAAAAAATAGTGTGTCTATCAGGTTCACGACAAGATTACCAAGGTCATGACAACTCAAAAAATCTGGATCACCTCTCACATCATCAATGAATGTCTCAAGTTGGTTTCTAAGGACAAATGAGATCTCATATATGGAGAAGTAGTCAGCATACATCTCAGCAAGTTCAACTAGTTTGTCTTCATCTTTACTATTATATTCGAGTTGGTACGTCGTCAAAAATATTTGATGTCAAAGATCAGGATCATCTTGGCCGTTAATCGTATTAAACGCCTTCCGCTTGATATCTAACCGTCTGTGCTCTACTCGCATCAAAATCTCCTAAGCGCCAATCGATTTCCAAAAATCGTCATACCAGATAAGGAAGTATACTTGGCTTATCTCCTAAGCGGCCAATCAATTTCCAAAAATCCTCATACCAGATAGGGAAGTATATTTGGCCTATTAATCATGAAATCCCTACAGTTAAGTAAACGAGGAGTATTATTAGCGAAATAGTGGAATAGCTACTCCAGGAGAGAACAAATGGGCAACACATGGAACGCAATCACGATATATGGTTACCACGCATGTCCTGCCACCAATTATCTCGATATGTCCCTAAAACAAAGATCGCCATTGTCATCTCCTAGGAAGTTGTTGCGCTTCGCTTCTCAAGCCGGAATTAGCGGGGTGGAGCAAAAAAAAAATCGTCTGCCAATTTTCTTGCCCTGATCCGATTTGCTTTTTCCTAGCACCCACGTGCCCACCTCTTTTTTTTTTGAGAGAGAACTTCGGCGTTCCGGGAAAACATCACAGTAAACATTACATAAACCAGGCTCACTAGACCGAGCTAAACTATGCGCCGCGCCATTTAACTGTCGCCCACGTGCCCACCTCTGATGTGCTCCCTCCCCACGACCGCCACCTCGACGTCTCCATTGACGCGCCTGCCTCCGCCGAGGCGCTCCCTGGCCACACCCGCCGCCTCGATGTCCCCAATTAATGTCGAGTCTGCACACCCGCGCCCCGGCCACCATCCCTGCTCCCACGAACGTGGGTACCTCAGCCGCCGCGGCCTCGCATTCAAGGACCAGGCCACCTCCCAATGGTCACGGACTCTCCAGTTACCTAAATGATGAGCCGGCAATCCTTCTCCGCTGGCACACGCTGCTAATTCCTCATCACCGACCAATATGAGATCTTCACTTGGCGGCCTCACTGTCACACTGCCTCCAGGATCTCTATCCTCAAGATGCGGGTGCAGCAGATCGGCCAGCAGCACAATAGGTGCAGCCAACCCCAGGGTCGCACCAACACCTCCAAGAACTGCATTGAGGCCGCATTCTCTAAGGCTCTAGGCCTCCTTTACATTTTTTTTACATCAAGTTGTTTTACAAAGAACTGATTGGTGGTGATTATTTTGTGGTGGTCTTCCGTGCTGGATTGATGAAATCGATACAATTCTTATTTCCTCCATCAGCCTGGGAGATGATTTTTTTATCGGCTACTTGGTAACACAATCTATCTGAATCTCGAAACTGCATTCACTGAAGGTACATAAGTGACAGTGCTACAGGTGATGGTGATGCCAACTGCCTGCAGCAAAGCAGGACGTGGTAGAGCAGCCGCGATGCAGCAAGGCTGACACAGGAGCTAAGCAATAGCATCAATGTAGGGAAGGAGAATAGAGAATGGGAGACCATGATTTGGTTGGGGAAAAAGGCATTGGGATGTTCATTCAGTAAGTCTATCGAGAACAATGATCCAATCATATTCTTTCAGGTTCAGTTACGTTCGTATATGTATTCATATTCTTTAAGAAAATATTATTTTGCAAAATGAAAGTTATGTGTCGGCTTCTTATATTTTTACAGTTGTGTTCATTGAGATTGCATATTAAGCTGAGTGCTGCCACCCTAGCATTTGGGCTCCGCCTCACGGAACAACTAGAGGATCTTCCCCATCAACTTTGGCAATGGTGCCCACCGCCACCGGGGTAAGGCCAATTGCAGCAGTGGCGGGGGAAGCTAAATTGGACCCAAGTCACTAGAGGAGGTGGCACATGGGATCGGAGTAGTAGGATGGACATATCCGATAAGCAAAAGATCATGTTACTTGTGGGAATGCGTTTTAATACCTAATCGACATTTTAAGGATTCATTATAGCTTCATTCAGTTCATCATTGCTGAATCATATTCATCTATGTAGCACGAGTATGGCTCATACAATCACTACCTAATGAATGTTTTCTCTAACTAACTTTGTGTTATAATGAGATATGCTCAATACTGTTTACATGACAACATAAAACATTTGATTTCCGTGTTTGATATGAAGCTATTATTCATCTCCCCATTTTATTACCTTGCAGAAATAATAGAGCTTATTTTAAACATGGTATATTCCATGTTGTTTTAAACATTAGTTATATCTATGTGAGTTATTGCTGTTTCATTTCCTTATTCTGTGTAGTTTTGTGTTTCTAACCACTAAGCTTCCTCTTGATCAGGAGCTACATCATCTTCGTTGATTTTTTTTTCTTGATATCTTATGTGGTGCTTAAAATGGACTTATGTTGGCATTCCCCATATGAAGAAGAACATCATGATAAATATTGAAAGTCTTGAAAAGCATCAAGGCAGGGATCCGCCAGACAAAGCTGAGTTCTGATGTGAGTGTTGAGGACAAGCCAAGTGTGGAACATACAGTTTTCTCAATATTTTCTTTTCAAAATGCGGCTTCATTAACTTCATCAAGGTAATTTTTAATCAGATTTTAGATCTCTTTTGAAATATATTTGAATTTATTACGTATTCTTATAAATTTGTAAGGTAATTTTGTTCACTCAATGCAACCTTCAAATATCTTTATTGTTGATTTATAGATGAATCATTTGGTTCAGTTGATGGGTCATGTGGAGGTTTACTTATATTACTAGAGGTTTTCAAAAGCATTTGTAGATGTCACTTTATATGCGAATAAACCTTATTTACTTATGCAAGTTATCTTTCATTAAAAAGGAGAATCACGGCGATTTTGTGTTGTCAATTGATTTTACCGTTGCGTGAAGGTGATTGCAAAGTGCCTTTTGGTGGAACTGATTGTGCGATATGATTTGTGTTGCAATATCGTTTTTGTCAGTATTGAAGAACTTAAGTGCATCAAAGTTGTCAATTTAACTAAGTGATGATTCAGAGTTGAGAGTTGCTGGCAAGGAACTCCAGCATTGGACAGAAGCTCAGTTGATCAGTTCGCCTTCCTTTGCCTCTATCCTCCCATCCCATGTCCGAGTATTGAACTCCATCTCACTGATTGGAAAATGATAATGTGGGTGGAGGTAGGATTGTGAGCGCCATCGACCAACAGCGGCAACAGACAAGTGGGGCAAATATCATGTACATGCGAAGCTTTAAGGACGCTGTTCCTTAGTTCCCTATGTTGTAAGGTCTATAAAAAGTGATGTTTATATGTGTTTGTTTATAGCTTTCTAGACTATTTTTGGCTGGACTATGGCTGTCACTGTGACTGAATATTTTATATTGATTTTCCCTAAAGAAAATTATGGCTACAAAAACCAACTGTTAGAAGCAGCTATCCTTTTTGATGTTATCTTGACAAGAATTTTAGTGAAAAGCTCGTTACAATTTACTCCCTCATGTATTACTTACACATCGCAGCTACATGAGTGTATATGTTAGTCCATGACAATTTGGTTACATGTTTTCTTAAAATATGGAAATTCTTTGTGTGAATTGAGTGTTTGTTTTTTTCCAAGCTTTAGTATATTTTGAGGGAGGTGATATATGACTATAATTAATTCCTATTTCACAGGGGATGATCATCTATGGATATGTAAGTAACTTTTAGGAGGAAATACAAGAAGTATGTCTTGTACTCTATATATGTGTTGGTTATGAACAAGAATTGTAGCGTATTATGTGTCTGCACGATCTGGCAAATAAGTTATTCTAAAAGAAAACATGATGTTGCACAATTGGAGAAAAGAATTTATTCTACAAGAAATACAATATTTTTTTCTCGATAAAGAGCATTATATTAATATCGCGAAGATACTATTTACACCTAGCCTCTACAACAACGCATTGCCCTAGAAACATTACGGATGCACACAGTCCAACAAGAAATACAATATGTATTGTGAAATATAAAAGTAAGTATATCGGCATGTCTAAAAGTAAGAATATTTAGGTAAATATGTAGCAGGTGAAGCCGTAGCAACGCACGGGCATTTAACTAGTCAAAATTAGCAAATGAGTTCTTTGGATCAAGACAAGCAATGCACCTCAATAGTTGAGTAGATTTTTCAGCAAAGCGGTTATTCAACTCAACAATAATTTGATCATGCACAACATTGAATATTTCATATCTAAAGCGATGATAGTAAGATACCGTTGTACTTCCACGACCCCTGGAGCGACCTCGAGCGGGTATTGTATCATCCATATTTGGCACTACAATTTTGTATTTGATACAAAAGTCATTTGTCTCTTTGAAGAGTTCATCCCAACCATTTTCTCTTATACCTTGAAGTTGTTCCAATGTCACGCCAATCAAACTCACAGCGTGAACAATGTTTTGATCTTTCTTTTGCAAACAATGTGATAACTCAGTAGTCTTGCCCAATAATCTAATCATAAGATGCAATATGAGAACAAATTCAAAGCTCTCCATCTGAGAAATCAAGCCACTAGCTGTGGTTCTTTGTGTAAGATTTTCTGCATCATCATGAACATTCTCTAATACACCAAGAACATATTCCCACATCTTTTTTTGAAAGGAATACTGTAGGGGAAGCCCCTACAGTGATTTGTTTTGAAATTATAAGAACCCAAATCCGCGTCCATGGAGACTTGAACCTGGTTGGCTGGGTTGTACATCCACTTCCCTAACCAAGTGAGCTAGGCTCACTTCTTCATATTCCCACATCTTAATGAATCTACACAAAGTTTTATGGTGTGTGCCTCACCGTGTATCTCCGGGTTTTACAAGGTTGGTTGCTTGGTTTTTCCCTCTTCGTGAAAATATTTCACCAGACTCCAATTGGCTCACTGATGGCGTGTAACTCACACGTTCGTTGGGAACCCCAAGAGGAAGGTATGATGCGCACAGCAGCAAGTTTTGCCTCAGAAAGAAACCAAGGTTTATCGAACCAGGAGGAGCCAAAAAGCACGTTGAAGGTTGATGGCGGCGGGATGTAGTGCGGCGCAACACCAGAGATTCCGGCGCCAACGTGGAACCAAAGTACTTTGCCCCAACGAAACAGTGAGGTTGTCAATCTCACCGGCTTGCTGTAACAAAGGATTAGATGTATAGTGTGGATGATGATTGTTTGCAAGAACAGTAAAGCAAGTATTGCAGTAGATTGTATTCGATGTAAAAGAATGGACCGGGGTCCACAGTTCACTAGAGGTGTCTCTCCCATAAGATAGCATGTTGGGTGAACAAATTACAGTCTGGGAATTGACAAATAGAGAGGGCATAACAATGCACATACATGATATGATGAATATTGTGAGATTTAATTGGGCATTACGACAAAGTACATAGACCGCTATCCAGCATGCATCTATGCCTAAAAAGTCCACCTTCAGAGTTATCATCCGAACCCCTTCCAAGTATTAAGTTGCAAAACAACAGACAATTGCATTAAGTATGGTGCGTAATGTAATCAATAACTACATCCTCGGACATAGCATCAATGTTTTATCCCTAGTGGCAACAAGCACATCTACAACCTTAGAACTTTCTCGTCACCGTCCCGCATTTAATGGAGGCATGAACCCACTATCGAGCATAAATACTCCCTCTTGGAGTTAAGAGCAAAAACTTGGCCAGAGCCTCTACTAATAACGGAGAGCATGCAAGATCATAAACAACACATAGGTAATAGATTGATAATCAACATAACATAGTATTCTCTATCCATCGGATCCCGACAAACACAACATATAGAATTACGGATAGATGATCTTGATCATGTTAGGCAGCTCACAAGATCCGACAATGAAGCACATGAGGAGAAGACAACCATCTAGCTACCGCTATGGACCCATAGTCCAGGGGTGAACTACTCACTCATCACTCCGGAGGCGACCATGGCGGTGAAGAGTCCTCCGGGAGATGAATCCCCTCTCCGGCGAGGTGCCGGAGGTGATCTCCGAACTCCCCGAGATGGGATTGGCGGCGGCGGCGTCTCGCAAGGTTTTCCGTATCGTGGCTCTCGGTACCGGGGGTTTCGCGACGAAGGCTTTAAGTAGGCGGAAGGGCAACGGGGGGGGGGGGGGGGCACACGAGGGCCCCACACGCCAGGGCCGCGTGGCCAAGGGCCAGGCCGCGCCGCCCTGTTGTGTCGGCGCCTCGTGGCCCCACTTCCTTTCCCCCTCGGTCTTATGGAAGCTTCGTGCAAAAATAGGACCCTGGGCGTTGATTTCGTCCAATTCCAAGAATATTTCTTTACTAGGATTTCTGAAACCAAAAACAGCAGAAAACAACGAATCGGCTCTTCGGCATCTCGTTAATAGGTTAGTGCCGGAAAATGCATAAATACGACATATAATGTGTATAAAACATGTAGATATCATCAATAATGTGGCATGGAACATAAGAAATTATCGATACGTCGGAGACGTATCACTCACCATAGTGTCATGTTGATGTTGCCTTAGTTCATCATGTCTTTTACAAGAAGCATTAACAGTATTGACAATCAAAGTGGTGTTGTTAAAGAAATTCAATATGGAGGAACAACACTTGGCCACTGCAACAACCACTAACTGCAACTGATGGGTAAAGCAATGAATGTAAAATGCATATAGATTTTCATCCAATATCAACCTTTGCAAGCCACAAAATTGCCCTCTCATGTTAGAAGCTCCATCATACCCCTCCCTCTCAATTTAGACATAGACAAGCCGTGATCTAGAAACATACCATTCAAAGCTGCCTTTAGTGAAGCTGCTCTCATGTCAGGAACATTCCTAATCCCAGTAAATCTTTCAATCACATACCCTTTTTTGTCAACATACCTACAAAGACAAACAATCGTAAGTAAATAATAAATAATAGATTAACATGTAAATAAAAAAAGCAACAAGCCTCAGAACCATAGCCATTTGCTCTTTCCAAATGCAGAATCTTTAGCAACACTATACTCCAACCAATCGCCATGATTCTGGAACCAGCTATCATGAAATCTTCTAAGCCTACCGGCTTTCTCAAAGGGTGTCCGCTTATATTTGTGACCAAAAGGTTGGCCTGGACCTAAATTAACATACTCCCTTCTCGCAACATCTTGTATGTTAGGGTCCAAATCCACAATAGGTGTCCTAAGACCGACTCGGAAACAAGTATTGGAATTGGCAACACGAGATGCAAGGTTCTCACTTCCTTCAGTTTGGGTTGGGGAGTTGATTCAGTTTGAGTAGCATTTTCACTTTGAGGAGTTCTTCCGTTTGAGGGAGGAATTTCTTCAGATTGAGGATTTGTTGATGCATCCGCTGTTGAGATCGATTGAAAAAATATCTTCATCTTCTGTTCCTAAACATGAAGTAAATTCCAAACAATTGTTAAAATCTATTCCCACTTGCCATCCCTCAATCCCTGTCTATTTCTTAAACAAAAAATTACCGCACAGTTGGAGACTTGGAGTCTTAGAGAGAACGATCAACAGACGACAAGCAACAATAGTCGAAAATCTGCCGGGGCAGCGGCCAGCGGCGAACGAGCAGTGGCCAGGGGCGGGGGATCGGGAGCCCGGGCCGGAGTCGCCGGACGTCGGAGTCGGACGATGCAGCGTGGGCGTGGCGGCTGGACGTTCCATGCGCGGCTGCGCTGATCAGTTCGCGTCGCGTGCCGGAGTTGCGTGGTGGGAGAAGCGAGCAGCTGGAGCGAGATTGGAGGCCAAACGAGACGGTTCCAGTTTGGTGACTTGGGCCTTACATGGGCTGCGCCCTGGGCCACTATTTTTTTTTCGGTACTACCAACATAAAAAAATGGGCTTTCTATTTTCGTGCCCCTGTTTCGTTAGTTGTGCTCAGTTTTCTCCAGCTGCATAACTTTTTTCTCAGTTTTTTCTCCCTCTAGTTTGAAACCCCTCGCAGACGCTTAGATGGGAGGGTTGCTGTCTGATCAGAGACCTTGACCGTTACCGTTAATCTGATGGGTGGGGCTGCACAGGGGCGGTTCCTCCCTGACCGTCTCGTGCTGACGGGTAGGGTCAGGAGACACGTCGGTCCATCTATCGCTGCCGTGTGGGCCGTTTTATTTCCTGATTGTATACGCGGTGTTGTCAATGACAAATGGGTCCGCTCTATAGGGCTGTCGCAGCCAATGATCAGTGGGGTCGTGTATTTTTCAGGAAAAGACATATATTATCGCTCCGTGGGGCTGCCGTAGCCAATGACCAGCGGGGTCGTCTATTTATTTAGAGAAAATCATATATTGCCGCTCTGTGGGGCTTCGGCAGCCAATGACCGCTGGGGTCATCTATTTATTTAGAGAAAGGGAAAATCATATAGAGCCGCTCTGTGGGGCCGCCTCAGCCAATGACCGTTGGGGTCGCTCTTAGTGAAAAGGCATATATCCCTGCTTTTAGTTAGAGAGAAGCAACAAGTTCGCTAATAAATTTTTCTTAAGCTAGACCCAGCATGTGACTATATTCGCAGCTTAATCTAAAGTGAATTTTATGCTAAACATGGCTGGAACCTAGTGTTGTGTATCTCATTAGTCATCGAAGAACCGCTGGCAGCTCAACCCCCCCCCGCCGGACGGAGCAGCCATCGCCGGCGCCTCATCGCGCCGCCAACTCTGTCCCCCGGTGGCGTCGGACGGACTGTGGCGCTGCACGTCAACCACGTCTCCAGCACTTGTTTCGTCCGCATGCATTGTACCCACTCCAAGAAAGTCCGTCGCAAGCAGATCCGCCGCCCACGACGACCGGGATTTGTTCTACGCACCAATTGGTAGTATAGCTTGGTAAGACCTCCGCTTCTGCCTCCCCCGCCCCCTAATTGATCCGGTTCCCATAATTTAGGTGCGAAATAGTCCTCAATGTCTGGTCGTAGCGGGTACACCGGCGAGGGTGGGGATTCGATCATGTCGTGGCCACGTTCTACTTCTCCTACCTCGTCGGAAGTGCATGTATCTACCTTCTGCTCTCTGTACTACCGTTGAATTTGAAGTGCCACCATGGCCTGTTGGAGTGATTTCAGTTGTTCTTTTTTTCATTATTGTTACAGTTTGTCAGGCAAGCCGATGATCCATGGTACATTGCATACCAATATGAATCAACCCAGTGGTGTAGCCAGATGATGGATTTGAAGGAGAAGGTGCCCAATTTAGGTGATGAATTGGCCCGTAAAAACCTGATGATATTCGAGCTGAAGCGTACTGTGGAGGAAGAAAAGAAGAATTCGGAGCTTATTCGCAAGGAGAAGTTGATACTTGAGACAGATCTTGCCGTATTTGATCAAGTGGTAGAAAATCTAGAACATGAACTTCAAGTGATGGGAGAGGAGAAAAGTAGATTCATCTGGGCAGTTTTATTAGGTGTCATCCCTGTCCTAGCAGTTATGTGGTCGTGGTAGATGATTTAGTTAGTATAGAATTGTTATTCAGTAGATGGCTCTAACCACTATATTTTGGTGTGGCTCTAACCACTGTATTTTGGCGTACAATTTCCTAGTTGTGCTAAGTAATGCGCGCGATAATTTTAGCATGCATTAACGTCTTATAAAAGTGAAGGGATCCCAGAAGTGAAAGCATGTACCAGCCTCTCGGATCAAATACCTATCAATCTTCCCAATCAAGTTGGGATAGAATTCAAATCATACATACAGATGTACATGGACACATCGAGAAAGTGGAGAAGATTTTTTTGAGACGGAGGTAGTAGTTCGAATAATTTTATCCCAATTTGGAATTGAAAAATACAAATTTATCATAATTTATCCCAATTTGCGGCGTCGAACACGGCCACGCAGCGATGGGCTAGAAGGGCCGGGACGACGGGCGGCTGAGGGGTGGTCATCTGCGCCATCCGCAAACTCGGAAATGGAGGTGGATCTGCGGCTTCGCAACCACTCTTGGCACCGCCGCCGTCTTGGTGTACTTCATTAGCGACGGATCTGAGGAGGGCTTGATCGGAGGATTCGCAGCACGGTTGTAGATGATGGCTTCAATCGTCTTGGCATCGATTCACACTCTCGGCACCGCCGCCAGCGTGGTGTCTTTCATCATCAACGGATCGGAGGAGGGCAACGGAAGTGAGACATCGGCAGGCTCCGACATTGAAGGCTGGATCTGCACCGTCGCAGCGATGTTGTAGGCGATGACTTCAATGATCTTGGCATCGATGACCACTGTCGGCACGACCGCCGTCTTGGTGTTCTTCATCATCAACAGATCTGAGAAGAGAAACGAAAGTGAGACAGAGAGAGACATTTCAACTATTTCTGAGGGTTAGATCCTCACTGGCACTCTTAGATCCACGCCGTTGCACGGTTAGATCTGCGCCGCCGCACGCACGATTAGATCCGTGCCACCGCACGCACGCTGCAGTTCTACGTTGCCGCACGCACGGTTAGATCCTCACCGGCACTCTTAGATCCACGCCGCCGCACAGTTAGATCCGTGCCGCCGCACGCACGGTTAGATCCGTGCCGCCGCACGCACGCTGCAGTTCCGCGCCGCCACACGCACGGTTAGATCCTCGCCGCCACACGCACGCTGCAGTTCCGTGCCGCCGCGACCGCCAGAGTAAGAGAGAAAATAGGAGAGAGGAAGATGCGACTGGAATATGCGACTGCCAGGGTTGGTAGGTATGTGCTCTGATCTTCTCTCCGTATGCGTCCATCGAGGTAGAGAGAGATATACAGGTTGTCCGATCATAAATGATCCAACGGTGCAAGCGTACGTTGAGCTATCAACCAACCAAAATCCGTGTGACATACATCTCGACCAATCAGAGATCAGCCAGTGAGTAGAAGTGAGGAAAACTGAGTAGAACTAAGAGGGGGAAAAGTGAGGAAATGTTTATCGGAAGGGAAAAACTGAGTAGGACTGAGTAAAACAAGTGGACCCGGAGGGAGAAAACTGAGTAAAACTAAGTAAAACAGGGGCACCCAAATAATAAAGGGAGTAAGGGAAATTGAAGCTTTTGGCATAAAAATTGTTACATTGTGTTATTTGAACAATATAGTACATTTTGGCCGCCGTGATATTGTTTGCAATTCAAATATACACAAGTGTGGCGAATTTGGACTCATTTAGACAAAGTTTGTAAGCATAGTGGGTATTTGGGAGGTGTGTTGAGTAGAAAGCCCTGCATCTTCATAGCTAGTAGCTCATGGACTAGGAAGTGGTTTTGGGAAAAACTTCATATCTCTATATTTCCCTTTCCATTATTATTTCTCTAGGTTGTAGGTAACATAACAAGACTCCATGGGAAGGTTCCACCATGTTTTGAATTATTTTGAATTAAACTAAACCCAAAACTATATTTTTTGAGTTTAGTCACTTGCAATAACACATACATTATTGTGATTATTCAACGTACAAACTTGGGAACGTCACACTAGTTCGAATTCAATACAAAGGGATATGATGTCTACGCACGCTTCTATTGCTGTAGACAGTGTTGGGCCTCCAAGAGCAGAGGTTCGTAGAACAGCAACAAGTTTCCCTTAAGTGGATCACCCAAGATTTATCGAACTCAGGGAGGTAGAGGTCAAAGATATCCCTCTCAAGCAACCCTGCAATTAAGATACAAGAAGTCTCTTGTGTCCCCAACACACCTAATACACTTGTCAGATGTATAGGTGCACTAGTTCGGCGAAGAGATAGTGAAATACAAGTAATATGGATGATTATAAGTAGCAATTGTAATCTGAAATAAAAATAGCAGCAAGCGAACATGTAGCAGAACTTGTTGGAAACGGTGTTTCAATGCTTAGAAACAAGGCCTAGTGATCATACTTTCACTAGTGGACACTCTCAACAATGATCACATAATTGAATAAATAAATGCTACTCTCAAACACTCTCTTGTTGGATAACAAACACCATTCATTGTGTAGGGCTGCAAAAGCACACCTCAAGCCGGAATAAACAAGCTCCACAACGTCATAAAGGAATCACACACACGATGCGCACACTGTCACCATCACACCGTGGAGAGTGACTCCGGAGTTCATATTAAAGTAACCTCTAGAGTGCATAATAGACAAGAGTAACATCTACATACTCAACTAGATTACAAAGCTCATGATCACATAAAGATCACACCATGGGAGAGAGAGATGAACCACATAGCTACCGGTAGAGCCCTCAGCCTCGGGGGAGAACTACTCCCTCCTCATCATGGGAGACAACAACGGCGATGAAGATGGCGGTGGTGTCGATGGAGATGACTCCGGGGGCAATTCCCCATCCCGGCGGCGTGCCGGAACAGAGATTCCGTCCCCCGAAACTTGTCGTCGATGGCGGCGGCGCTGCGGAACTCTTCGTGGAAATTGGCTGGATTCTTTAGGGTTTTCGTGTCTGGGGCAATATATAGGCGAAGGGGCAGCGTCGGTGGAGTCCCGAGGGGCCCACCCCACCTGGCGGCGCGGCAGAAGGTGGGGCCGTGCCCCCCTATGAGGTGGCCAGCTCGTGGCTCCCCTTCGTCTCTCCTTCGGACTCAGTGAAGCTTCTGGAAAAATAGGGATGTGACCTTTTGTTTCGCGCAATTCCGAGAATATTCACAGAAGTAATTTTTTGGAACCAAAAACTGCAGAAAACAGGAACTGGCACTTTGGCATCTTGTTAATAGGTTAGTCCCGGAAAATGCATAAAAATGATATAAAGTGTATATAAAACATGTAGCAATTGGTATAATATAAGCATGAAACATAAGAAATTATAGATACGTTGGAGACGTATCAAGCATCCCCAAGCTTAGTTCCTACTCTCCCTCGAGTAGGTAAACGATAAAAAGAATAATTTCTGAAGTGACATGCTACCAACATAATCTTGATCAATACTATTGTAAAGCATATGAGATGAATGAAGTGACTCAAAGCAATGGTCTATAGTTTGCTAACAAATAGATAATGACAACTGAATCATATAGCAATTTATTTTCATGAATAGTACTTTCAAGACAAGCATCAAAAATTCTTGCGCGCATAAGAGTTAACTCATAAAGCAATAAATTCTTAATAAGAGGTTTTGAAGCAACACAAAGGAAGATTTAAGTTTCAGCAATTGCTTTCAACTTTTAACATGTATATCTCATGGATAATTGTCAACACAAAGTAATATAATAAGTGCAATAAGTAAGCATGTAAGAATCAGTGCACACAATTGACACAAGTGTTTGCTTCTAAGATAGAAAGAAGTAGGTAAACTGACTCAACATAAAGTAAAAGAAAGGCCCTTCGCAGAGGGAAGCAGGGATTAAATCATGTGCTAGAGCTTTTAAGTTTTGAAATCATATAGAGAGCATAAAAATAAAGTTTTGAGAGGTGTTTGTTGTTGTAAACGAATGGTAGTGGGCACTCTAACCCCCTTGTCAAACAGACTTTCAAAGAGCGGCTCCCATGAAAGACGTTATCTCTACCAGCAAGGTAGATCATCCCTCTTCTCTTTTGTTTACACATGTATTTTAGTTTTATTTATAGATGACACTCCTCCCAACCTTTTACTTTCACAAACCATGGCTAACCGAATCCTCGGGTGCCTTCCAACATTTCACATACCATGGAGGAGTGTCTATTGCAAAATTAAGTTGCTTACTGATTAATCAGGGCAAAACATGTGAAGAGAATTATTAATGAAAGTTAATTAATTGGGGCTGGGAACCCCGTTGCCGCTCTTTTTGCAAAATTATTGGATAAGCGGATGTATATGCCACTAGTCCATTGGTAAAAGTCTGCCCAACAAGATTGAAAGATAAAACACCACATACTTCCTCATGAGCTATAAAACATTGACACAAATAAGGAGTAATAAAGTTTTGAATTGTTTAAAGGTAGCACATGAAGTATTTACTTGGAATGGCAGAAAAATACCACATAGTAGGTAGTTATGGTGGACACAAATGACATAGGTTTTGGCTCAAGATTTTGGATGCACGAGAAGTATTCCCTCTTAGTACAAGGCTTTGGCTAGCAAGGTTGTTTGAAGCAAACACAAGTATAAACCAGTACAACAAAACTTACATAAGAACATATTGCAAGCATTATAAGACTCTACACTGTCTTCCTTGTTGCTCAAACACTTTTACCAGAAAATATCTAGACCTTAGAGAGACCAATCATGCAAACCAAATTTCAACAAGCTCTACGGTAGTTCTCCACTAATAGATTTAAACTACATGATGCAAGAGATTAAACATGATCTACTTGAGAGCTCAAAATAATGGCCAAGTATCAAATTATTCAAGACAATATACCAATTATCACATGAAGCATTTTCTGTTTCCAACCAAATAACAATCAATGCTGAGGCTTTCAGCTTTCGCCATGAATATTAAAGTAAAACGAAGAAGACAAGTGTTCAAATGAAAAAGCGGAGCGTGTCTCTCTCCCACACAAGCATGCTAGGATCCGATTTATTCAGAGAATGAAAATAACAAAACGAAAATAAAAGCACACAGACGCTCCAAGTAAAGTGCATAAGATGTGACGGAATTAAAATATAGTTTCACTAGAGATGACCTGATAAATTGTCGATGAAGAAGGGGATGCCTTGGGCATCCCCAAGCTTAGACGCTTGAGTCTTCTTGGAATATATGGGGATGAACCACGGGGCATCCCCATGCTTAGACTTTTCACTCTTCTTGATCATATTATATCATCCTCCTCTCTTGATCCTTGAAAACTTCCTTCACACCAAACTCAAAGCAATCTCATTAGAGGGTTAGTGCATAATCAAAAATTCACATGTTTAGCAAGGACACAATCATTCCCAACACTTCTGGACATTACCCAAGGCTACTGAAATTTAATGGAGCAAAAAAATCCACTCAAACACAGTAAAAGAGGCAATGCGAAATAAAATGCAGAATCTGTCAAAACAGAACAGTCCGTAAAGACGAAATTTTTCGAGGCACTTAACATGCTCAGATGGAAAAGCTCCAGTTGAACGAAAGTTGCGTACATATCTGAGGATTACTCATGAATTGTTTCAGGATTTTACGGTTTTTCTACAGAGAGAAAAGCTCAAATTCGTGACAGCTAAAAATCTGTTTCTGGCGTAAATCCAAATCTAGTATCAACTTTCTATCAAAGACTTTACTTGGCACAACAATGCAAGAAAATAAAGATACAAAGATATTTCTACAGTAGTAGGCAGTACCTTGACTCAAAAATAAAACAGAAATTGCAGAAATAAAACAATGGGTTGTCTCCCATAAGCGTTTTTCTTTAACGCCTTTTAGCTAGGCATAGTGATTTTTATGATGCTCACATAAAGATGAGAGTTGAAAAGAGAGCATCAAGAAGCAAATACCAAACACATTTAAGACTAACCCACTTTCTATGCAAATGAATCTTGTAAGAAAACAAATTATTGAAGCATGAAGCTACTATCATAGAAAGACAAAGCAAGTGCAACTTCAAAAATTTTAACAAAAAGAGAGGTGAATTAATATTATTGAGATATATAAAACCATGTCTCCCTCTCTCATAATAATTTTCAGTGGTATCATTGATAAACTCAACAATATAGCTATCGCAGAAAGCATTCTTATCATGATCCACATGCATAAAAGTATCATTACTCTCCACACAAGCATAATCAATTTTATTAGTAATAGTGAGAGTAAAACTATCACATCCATCATTATAATCATCATAAATTGGAGGCATAGAATAATCATAATGAATTTTATCCTCAATAGTAGATGGACTGAAAATATCACAATCACCATAACGAACTTGAATATGATAGACAAGTCTGTATATTAGAGAGATGGTTTTGGGTAATCCCTCCATAACTATGACAAGTTTCATGAGGATGACTGTAATTATAACCTATGTCATAGTATTCTTTATAATAATTGTCAAAGATTGGAGGCATAGTGTCATCATAAGAAATAGAATAGTTATCTTCCAAAGTGTGTTCATCTGTAAACATACCATCATTGTTACTAGAAGGAGATGTATCAAACATATAATCATCAGTAGCAAAAGGATTTTCAAACACCTCATCCCCAAGCTTAGAGCTTTCTATATCATCATGGAAAGAAACATGGATAGTACTAATACTATGGCAATTATTAACATCATCATTTTCAGAATTAGTGTCCCAGAGATCTTCAATATCAAAAGAAGTGTGCTTTTCCCAATCATGATCACTAATATAAATAACATGCATAGGTTCATCATCAAGTTCAGAATCATCGAATTCAGAATTATAAGTATCAATTGTAATAGGAGCAACAAGTTTGGGAGAAGATACCGTTTCCTCTCTCCTTTTACTCCTCTTCTTCTTCTTCGTTCCCTTCTTCTTCTTTTCCTCTTTAGGAGGGAGAGGCTTGAAAGGAAGCTTCTCCACATAACCTGGTTTATTATTAGAAACAATAGAAGAAAATTGGGAGGATACCTCTCTTTCATTAATAAGAAAAAAACACATATTAGTCCTGTCATATTTTGGTAAAATCCCATCCTTTATAACACTTTGTATGTAGGTGTTGGCATGGAAATTATTAACACAATAGAGATAACATCCATGCAACACACTATTCATATCAGGATCACTCATATCTAACAAATAAATTTTTCTTGATAACTCTTCACACCCCAAAAATAAAGTAAGTTCATCATGCTGATTAAGAGTGATCATGTTATCACAATATAGACTTGAAGTACTCATTAACTTCGAAATACTATCATCATGACCAGAACATTGAAAATTAAAATGACCCACTTCATAGCAAAGTTCACAAATAAAAGGATGGAGGTCACAAACTTTTTCACCAAGATCTTTTAGAGCCTTGTACCACATTCTAGTTTTTTCATTCCTATGATGGATACAATATTCATCTTCGATTTGATTAATTCCACAAGGTCTATGCATTCCACAAAAATTAACATGCTTATAAGAAATAGTATTTTCAGAAGTTTGGGCATGTTTATTGCAATCATTAACAACAATTTCATTTTCCATGCAAGTGTCTTTGAAAGTTTCATGATACACGTTCCAATTTTGTTTAGGAACATTAATATGAGAAGCAAAGGTTCTACAACAATCTATCAACAATAATTTGATAATCAAGACCATAATTATCACTAAGCTTTTGAAAACCAGCAGTTTCAATGAAAGACTTAATGCATTCATATTCATATATAGTTTATACCTGATTCTTTACCTTTGTCGTTCTCCCAATCTTCAGTATTGCTTTGAATTCTTTCAAGAAGATCCCATCTAGCTTCAACCTTCTTACTTGTGAAAGAACCCTGTGAACATGCATCTACATAATCCTTATAATGACTTGAAAGCCTTGCATAAAAATTAGTAACAATTATTTCCTCATAAAGCTCATGGTTAGGACATTTGAGTATTAATGTTTTTAGTCTTCCCCAAGCTTGAGCAATGCTTTCTCCATCATGAGGGTAAAAATTATAAATGCGATTCCTATCTAGATGCACTTCATGAAGAGGATAAAATTTAGAGTAAAAGAGAGATTCAAGTTGTTTCCAATTCGATGGTTGTTCTCCAGCAGCCTATACCATTCCTTTGCTTTGTACTTAAGTGACAATGGAAATAGTTTCCTCATAACATTTTCTCTTGATAAACCTTCAATCACAAATAACTCACAAAGTTCTGTAAGTTTAGACTAGTGAACACTTGGATGGACTGATCCATCCCCTACATACTGATCATTCATAACCCTATCAACAATTTTCATAGGTATTTTAAAAGGAATACTTTCAACAGGTGGATCTGGAATATCACAAGCATCATTCGAATTACCCCACATATTGGAGACAAAGCATTATCAAGGCAAAATACTTCATCCAAAGCTGAGGAGCAAAAAATATTATTTTTATATAAACTAGCTTCCCCAAGCTTGGGTTTTTCCATAGCATTAGCAATAATAGTGTTCAAAGAGTTCATGCTAATAACATTGCTATCACTATTATGCAAACAAAGTTCCATGGGTTATTTAATTCTCTCTTCAAACACATCATGTCCTAATACAAGATAAAGTTCATAAAGATCTCTAATTTTTTGTTGTTTTCCATTAAGCCTAACTAGTGAAAATAAAAACAAGAAACAAAAAGATAAAATTGCAGAATCTAAAGGAGATACCTTCGAGCACTCACACACCGGCAACAGTGCTAGAAAATAGCTTAGTAGTCGGAGGATGTGAATACCTTTTACCTTACCTCCCCAAGCAACGCGCGCGTAAAATAGCTTGATGTCTACGCACGCTTCTATTCCTGTAGACAATGTTGGGCCTCCAAGAGCAGAGGTTCGTAGAACAACAGCAAGTTTCCCTTAAGTGGATCACCCAAGGTTTATCGAACTCAGGGAGGTAGAGGTCAAAGATATCCCTCTCAAGCAACCCTACAATTAAGATACAAGAAGTCTCTTGTGTCCCCAACACACCTAATACACTTGTCAGATGTATAGGTGCATAGTTCGGCGAAGAGATAGTGAAATACAAGTAATATGGATGATTATAAGTAGAAATTACAATCTGAAATAAAAATGGCAGCAAGCGAACATGTAGCAGAACTTGTTGGAAATGGTGTTTCAATGCTTAGAAACAATGGTGTCTCAACAATGATCACATAATTGAATAAATAAATGCTACTCTCAAACACTCTCTTGTTGGATAACAAACACCATTCATTGTGTAGGGCTGCAAAAGCACACCTCAAGCCGGAGTAAACAAGCTCCACAACGTCATAAAGGAATCACACACGATGCACACACTCGTCACCATCACACCGTGGAGAGTGACTCCGGAGTTCATATTAAAGTAACCTCTAGAGTGCATAATAGACAAGAGTAACATCTACATATTCAACTAGATTACAAAGCTCATGATCACATAAAGATCACACCATGGGAGAGAGAGATGAACCACATAGCTACCGGTAGAGCCCTCAACCTCGGGGGAGAACTACTCCCTCCTCATCATGGGAGACAGCAACGACGATGAAGATGGCGGTGGTGTCGATGGAGATGACTCCGGGGGCAATTCCCCGTCCCGGCGTCGTGCCGGATTAGAGATTCTGTCCCCCGAAACTTGTCGTCGATGGCGGCGGAGCTGCGGAACTCTTCATGGAAATTGGCTGGATTCTTTAGGGTTTTCGCGTCTGGGGCAATATATAGGCGAAGGGGCGGCGTCTGTGGAGTCCCGAGGGGCCCACCCTACCTGGCGGCGCGGCAGAAGGTGGGGCTGCGCCCCCCTATGAGGTGGCCAGCTCGTGGCCCCCCTTCGTCTCTCCTTCGGACTCAGTGAAGCTTCTGGAAAAATAGGGACGTGGCTTTTGTTTCGCGCAATTCCGAGAATATTCGTAGAAGTAATTTTATGGAACCAAAAACAGCAGAAAACAGGAACTGGCACTTCGGCATCTTGTTAATAGGTTAGTCCCGGAAAATGCATAAAAATCATATAAAGTGTATATAAAACATGTAGCAATTGGTATAATATAAGCATGGAACATAAGAAATTATAGATACGTTGGGACGTATCAGGATCCCCAATACAAATTGTTCATACAAATTCAAATTAATTGTTCAAATCTTTCTCTTGCTCTTGGTGTGACTCGCTGGGTCCACCACCCTACTCCGGGTAACCCTACCAGGGATATTACCGGTGTCTACTTTCCTTTTTGCCCTCTTTCTTGTTCTTATTCTTCTTTTTGGGTTGTGCCAAGACCGAGACAACCATATCATACGAAGCTTGTGATCTTTCTTCTAATGCATTTTATTCCCTTGCTTCTACAATATGCTCTTGATCGATCGGTTTACCCAGCTCTCGATCCATTGCTTCACTCAACTCTCTATGCATTGCTTCAACGGCCTCTCGATCCATCTGTTCTCTCTGCTCTTGATCCATCGGTTCAAGCAGCTCTCGATCCATCGGTTCAAGTAGCTCTTGATTCATTTGTTCAATCTGCTCTCGATCCATCGGTTCAAGCAGCTCTCGATCCATCGGTTCAAGCAGCTCTCAATCCATTGGTTCAAGCTGATTGGATTCGTAGCATAGAAAACAAAAAATTTCCTACCGCAATAACGAAAACCAAGCCAAGATGCAATCTAGAAGATGGTAGCAACGAGGAGATCACGAGACTAACCCTTGAAGATTTCCAAAGCCTACGAGATTAGATCTCGTTGTTGTAGAAGATGATCACTTGCCGCTTTCAAAAGCGCGTAGAAGATCTTGACGGTGCCACAGTCGGGCAGCACCTCCGTACTCGGTCACACGTTCGGTGTTGATGAAGACGTCCTTCTCCCCGTTCCAGCGGGCAGCGGAAGTAGTAGATCCTCCTCGGAATCCCGGCAGCACGACGGCGTGGTGGCTGTGGTGGTGGAGATCTCCGGCAGGGCTTCACCAAAGCGTATGCGGGAGAGGTGGAGGAGGAGGGCGGCTAGGGTTTGGGGAGAGGGGGCGCCGGCCTCTATGGGGTGCGGCCAAGGTGGGGGTTTGTTGTGTCCGGCCCCCTCCCCTTGTCCCTCATTATATAGGTGGAACCCCCCAAGAGTTTGCCTCAAAGTCTTCGAATAAGACCCCAACTCAAAACTGCCATATGGACGAATCCTACTTGGGGTGGGACTCCTCCCTTTCCTTGGTGGGGTGGCCGGCCCCCTATGGTGGAGTCCACCTGGGACTCCTCCTCCCTTAGGCTGGCCGGCCAAGCTAGGTGGAGTCCCACTCCACCTTCCATGGTGATTTCTTCCAGACGTTTCTAGTACCTTCTAGAACCTTCCATAAATACACCGGATCATTTTCAAACTTATAAAATGACTTCTTATATATGAATCTTATTCTCCGGACCATTCCGGACCTCCTCGTGATGTCCTGGATCCCATCCGAGACTCCGAACAAAACTTCGAACTCCATTCCAAATTCCATATCTACTTAAACGACATCAAACCTTAAGTGTGTCACCCTACGGTTCGTGAACTATGCAGACATGGTTGAGACTTCTCTCCGACCAATAACCAATAGCGGGATCTGGAGATCCATATCGGCTCCCACATATTCAACGATGACTTAGTGATCGATTGAACCATTTACATACGATACCGATTCCCTTTGTCACGCGATATTTTACTTGTCCGAGGTTTGATCATCCGTATCTCTATACCTTGTTCAACCTCGTCTCCGACAAGTACTCTTTACTCGTACCGTGGTATGTCATCTCTTATGAACCATTCATATGCTTGCAAGCTAATTAGACGACATTCCACCAAGAGGGCCCAGAGTATATCTATCCGTCATCGGGATGGACAATATCCCACTCTTGATCCATATGCCTCAACTCATACTTTCCGAATACTTAATCCCACCTTTGTAACCACCCATTTACGCAGTGGCGTTTTATGTAATCAAAGTACCCTTCCGGTATAAGTGATTTACATGATCTCATGGTCGAAGGACTAGGTAACTATGTATCGAAAGCTTATAGCAAATGAACTTAATGATGTGATCTTAGGCTACGCTTAATTGGGTGTGTCCATTACATCATTCATCAATGACATAACCTTGTTATTAATAGCATCCAATGTTCATGATCACGAAACTATGATCATCTATTAATCAACAACCTAGTTATACAAGAGGTTTTCTAGGGACTCCTTGTTGTTTACATAACACACATGTATCATTGTTTCGGTTAATACAATTATAGCATGGTTTGCAAACATTTTTCATAAACATAAAGATATATAATAACCACTTTATTATTGCCTCTTGGGCATATCTCCAACAGTCTCCCACTTGCACTAGAGTCAATAATCTAGATTACATTGTAAGGTAACTAACACCCATGGCATTCTGGTGTTGGTCATGCTTTGCCCTAGGGAGAGCTTTAGTCAACGGATCTGCCACATTCAGATCAGTGTGTACTTTGCAAATCTTTACTTCTCCATCTTCGATGTGTACTGATGCGTGCAGTTAACACACGTCCGTTGGGAACCCCAAGAGGAAGGTGTGATGCGTACATTAGCAAGTTTTCCCTCAGAAAGAAACCAAGGTTTATCGAACCAGTAGGAGCCAAGAAGCACGTTGAAGGTTGATGGCGGCGGAGTGTAGTGCGGCGCAACACCAGGGATTCCGGCGCCAACATGGAACCCGCACAACACAATCACGTAACTTTGCCCCAACGTAACAGCCGAGGTTGTCAATCTCACCGGCTTGCTGTAAACAAAGGATTAGATGTATAGTGTGGATGATGATGTTTGTTTGCGAAGAACAAGTAAAGAACAATTGCAGTAGATTGTATTTCGGATGTAAAGAATAGGACCGGGTTCCACAGCTTCACTAGTGGTGTCTCTCCCATAAGATAACGGATGTTGGGTGAACAAATTACGAGTTGGGCAATTGACAAATAAAGAAGGCATAACAATGCACATACATATATCATGATGAGTACTATGAGATTTAATCAGGGCATTACGACAAAGTACATAGACCGCTATCCAGCATGCATCTATGCCTAAAAAATCCACTTTCAGTTATCATCCGAACCCCTTCCGGTATTAAGTTGTAAACAATAGACAATTGCATTAAGTATGGTGCGTAATGTAATCAACACAAATATCCTTAGACAAAGCATCGATGTTTTATCCCTAGTGGCAAAAGCACATCCACAACCTTAGAACTTTCTGTCACTGTCCCAGATTTAATGGAGGCATGAACCCACTATCGAGCATAAATACTCCCTCTTGGAGTCACAAGTATCAACTTGGCAGAGCCTCTACTAGCAACGGAGAGCATGCAAGAACATAAATAACATATATAATAGATTGATAATCAACTTGACATAGTATTCAATATTCATCGGATCCCAACAAACACAACATGTAGGATTACAAATAGATGATCTTGATCATGATAGGCAGCTCACAAGATCTAACATGATAGCACAATGAGGAGAAGACAACCATCTAGCTACTGCTATGGACCCATAGTCCAGGTGTAACTACTCACACATCGATCCGGAGGCGATCATGGCGATGAAGAGACCTCCGGGAGATGATTCCCCTCTCCGCAGGGTGCCGGAGGCGATCTCCCGAATCCCCCGAGATGGGATTGGCGGCGGCGTCTCTGGAAGGTTTTCCGTATCGTGGCTCTCGGTAATGGGGTATTCGCGACGAAGGCTTTAAGTAGGCGGAAGGGCAGGTCAGGGGGCGTCACGAGGGGCCCACACAACAGGGCCGCGCGGCCAGGGCCTGGGCCGCGCCGCCCTAGTGTGTCGCCGCCTCGTGGCCCCACTTCGTTTCCTCTTCGGACTTCTGGAAGCTTCGTGGAAAAATAGGACCCTGGGCGTTGATTTCATCCAATTCCGAGAATATTTCCTTACTAGGATTTCTGAAACCAAAAACAGCAGAAAACAGCAACTGGCTCTTCGGCATCTCGTCAATAGGTTAGTGGCGGAAAATGCATAATAATGACATATAATGTGTATAAAACATGTGAGTATCATCATAAAAGTAGCATGGAACATAAGAAATTATAGATACGTTTGGGACGTATCAAGTATCCCTAGCTTAGTTCCTACTCGCCCTCGAGTAGGTAAACGATAACAAAGATAATTTCTGAAGTGACATGCTATCATAATCTTGATCATACTATTGTAAAGCATATGAGATGAATGCAGCGATTCGAAGCAATGATGAAAATAATGAGTAAACAAATGAATCATATAGCAAAGACTTTTCATGAATAATACTTTCAAGACAAGCATCAATAAGACTTGCATAAGAGTTACTCATAAAGCAATAAATTCTTAGTAGAAAGCTTTGAAACAACACAAAGGAAGATATAAGTTTCAGCGGTTGCTTTCAACTTCAACATGTTTATCTCATGGATAATTGTCAACACAAAGTAATATAACAAGTGCAATAGGTAAACATGTAAGAATCAATGCACACAGCTTTACACAAGTGTTTGCTTCGAAGGATAGAAAGAATAGGTAAACTGACTCAACAATAAAGTAAAAGAATGGCCCTTCGCAGAGGGAAGCATGGATTACTATATTTGTGCTAGAGCTTTTCATTTTGAAAACAAGAAACAATTTTGTCAACGGTAGTAATAAATCATATGTGTTATGTATAAGATATCCTATAAGTTGCAAGCCTCATGCATAGTATACCAATAGTGCTCGCACCTTGTCCTAATTAGCTTGGATTAACACGGATTATCATTGCATAGCATATGTTTCAACCAAGTGTCACAAAGGGGTACCTCTATGCCGCCTCGTACAAAGGTCTAAGGAGAAAGCTCGCATTGGATTTCTCGCTTTTGATTATTCTCAACTTAGACATCCATACCGGGACAACATAGACAATGGATAATGGACTCCTCTTTAATGCATAAGCATTTAACAACGTATAATATTCTCATAAGAGATTGAGGATTGATTGTCCAAACCGAAACTTCCACCATGGATCATGGCTTTAGTTAGCGGCCCAATGTTCTTCTCTAACATTATGCATACTCAAACCATTTGATCATGAAAATCTCCCTTACTTCAGACAAGACGAACATGCATAGCAACTCACATGATATTCAACAAAGGGTAAAAGAGTTGATGGCTGATGCGCGTAGATGACACGTCCGTTGGGAACCCCAAGAGGAAGGTGTGATGCGCACAGCAGTAAGTTTTCCCTCAGAAAGAAACCAAGGTTTATCGAACCAGTAGGAGCCAAGAAGCACGTTGAAGGTTGATGGTGGCGGAGTGTAGTGCGGCGCAACACCGTGGATTCCGGCGCCAACGTGGAACCCGCACAACACAATCACGCGTACTTTGCCCCAACGTAACAGTAAGGTTGTCAATCTCACCGGCTTGCTGTAAACAAAGGATTAGATGTATAGTGTGGATGATGATGTTTGTTTGCAAAGAACAGTAAAGAACAATTGCAACAGATTGTATTTCAGATGTAAAGAATAGGACCGGGGTCCACAGTTCACTAGCGGTGTCTCTCCCATAGGATAAACATATGTTGGGTGAACAAATTACAGTTGGGCAATTGACAAATAAAGAAGGCATAACAATGCACATACATATATCATGATGAGTACTATGAGATTTAATCAGGGCATTATGACAAAGTACATAGACCGCTATCCAGCATGCATCTATGCCTAAAAAGTCCACCTTCAGGTTATCATCCGAACCCCTCCAAGTATTAAGTTGTAAACAACAGACAATTGCATTAAGTATGGTGTGTAATGTAATCAACACAAATATCCTTAGACAAAGCATCGATGTTTTATCCCTAGTAGCAACAAGCACATCCACAACCTTAGAACTTTCTCATCATCGTCCCGCATTTAATGGAGGCATGAACCCACTATCGAGCATAAATACTCCCTCTTGGAGTCACAAGTATCAACTTGGCCGAGCCTCTACTAGCAACGGAGAGCATGCAAGAACATAAATAACATATATGATAGATTGATAATCAACTTGACATAGTATTCAATATTCATCAGATCCCAACAAACACAACATGAAGGATTACAAATAGATGATCTTGATCATGATAGGCAGCTCACAAGATCTAACATGATAGCACAATGGGGAGAAGACAACCATCTAGCTACTGCTATGGACCCATAGTCCAGGGTTGAACTACTCACACATCGATCCGGAGGCGATCATGGTGATGAAGAGACCTCCGGGAGATGATTCCCCTCTCCGGCAGGGTGCCGGAGGCGATCTCCTGAATCCCCCGAGATGGGATTGGCGGCGGCGGCGTCTCTGGAAGGTTTTCCGTATCGTGGCTCTCGGTACTGGGGGTTTCGAGACGGAGGCTTTAAGTAGGCGGAAGGGCGGAGTCGAGGGAGTCACGGGGGCCCCACACGCTAGGGCCGTGCGGGCCCCCTCTAGGCCGCGCCGCCCTAGTGTGGCGGCGCCCCGTGGCCCCACTTCGTCTCCCCTCCGGTCTTCTGGAAGCTTCGTGGAAAAATAGGACCCTGGGCGTTGATTTCGTCCAATTCCGAGAATATTTCCTTACTAGGATTTCTGAAACCAAAAACAGCAGAAAACAACAACTGGCTCTTCGGCATCTCGTCAATAGGTTAGTGCCGGAAAATGCATAAATATGACATATAATGTGTATAAAACATGTGAGTATCATCATAAAAGTAGCATGGAACATAAGAAATTATAGATACGTTTGGGACGTATCAATGGCGTCCCCAGAAACATGGTTAACGCTCAACAAGCAACTTATTAAGAAATAAGACACATAAGTACATATTCTTCACCACAATAGTTTTTAAGGCTATTTTGTCCCATGAGCTATATATTGTAAAGGTAAAGAATAGAAATTTTAAAGGTAGCACTCAAGTAATGTACTTTGGAATGGCGGAGAAATACCATGTAGTAGGTAGGTATGGTGGACACAAATGGCATGGTTATTGGCTCAAGGATTTGGATGCATGAGAAGAATTCCTCTCAGTACAAGGCTAGGCTAGCAAGGTTGTTTGAAGCAAACTCAAGTATAAAAGGTGCAGCAAAGCTTACATATGAACATATTGTAGCTATTATAAGACTTTACATTGTCTCCTTGTTGTTCAAACACCTCAACCGTAAAATATCTAGACTCTAGAGATCAATCATGCAAACCAAATTTTAACAAGCTCTATGTAGTTATTCATTAATGAGTACAAGGTACATGATGCAAGAGCTTAAACAAGATCTATATGAGCACAACAATTCCCAAGTATCACATTATTCAAGACATTAACCCATTTACCACATGCGGCATTTTCCGTTTCCAACCATATAACAATGAATGAAATAGTTCAAATTTCGCAATGAACATTAAAGATAAAGCTAAGAACATATTTGTTCATACGAAACAGCGGAGCGTGTCTCTCTCCCAAACAAAGAATGCTAGGATCCGATTTATTCAAACAAAAACAAAAACAAAAACAAACAGACGCTCCAAGTAAAGCACATAAGATGTGACGGAATAAAAATATAGTTTCACTAGAGGAACCCGATAAGTTGTCGATGAAGAAGGGATGCCTTGGGCATCCCCAAGCTTAGACGCTTGAGTCTTCTTAAAATATGCAGGGATGAACCACGGGGGCATCCCCAAGCTTTGACTTTTCACTCTTCTTGATCATATTGTATCATCCTCCTCTCTTGACCCTTGAAAACTTCCTCCACACCAAACTCGAAACAAACTCATTAGAGGGTCAGTGCATAATTCATATATTCAGAGGTGACATAATCATTCTTAACACTTCTGGACATTGCACAAAGCTACTGAAAGTTAATGGAACAAAGAAATCCATCTAACATAGCAAAACAGGCAATGCAAAATAAAAGGCAGAATCTGTCAAAACAGAACAGTTCGTAATGACGAATTTTAAAGTGGCACCAGACTTGCTCAGATGAAAATTCCCAAATTGAATGAAATTTGCGTACATATCTGACGATCACGCACGTCAATTGGCAGATTTTTTTGATTTTTCTACAGGGACTACTGCTCAAATTCGTGACAGCAAGAAATCTGTTCCTCCGCAGTAATCCAAATCTAGTATTGGCTTTACTATCAAAGACTTTACTTGGCACAACAATGCAATAAAATAAAGATAAGGAGAGTTTGCTACAGTAGTAAACAACTTCCAAGGCTCAAATATAAAATAAAGTGCAGAAGTAAAATAATGGGTTGTCTCCCATAAGCGCTTTTCTTTAACGCCTTTCAGCTAGGCGCAGAAAGTGTGAATCAAGTATTATCGAGAGATGAAGCATCAACAGCATAACTTGTTCTAATAATAGAATCATAAGGTAACTTCATTCTCTTTCTAGGGAAGTGTTCCATACCTTTCTTGAGAGGAAATTGATATTTAATATTACCTTCCTTCATATCAATGGTGGCACCAACGGTTCGAAGAAAAGGTCTTCCCAATATAATGGGACAAGATGCATTGCATTCAATATCCAAGACAACAAAATCAACGGGGACAAGGTTATTGTTAACCATAATACGAACATTATCAATCCTCCCCAAAGGTTTCTTTATAGCATTGTTGTTGAAATTATTATTTTTAATGAAGTTCACATCAACATGTTCTTCTTGGGCAACCAATGAAGCTAAAGGAACATTATTAGGATCAACATTAGATCTACCATTCACAAGCATAGACATAATAGCATCAATCTTATCACTCAAGGAGGAGGTTTCTTCAACAGAATTTACCTTCTTATCTTGTGGAGCTCTTTCCGTGTGCCATTCAGAGTAATTTGTATCATCAAGAAGCTTTGTTGCCGCCCGCAAAGTGATGGACATAAAGGTACCTCCAGCAGCTGAATCCAATAGGTTCCGCGAAGAAAAATTCAATCCTGCATAAAAGGTTTGGATGATCATCCAAGTAGTCAGTCCATGGGTTGGGCAAGTCTTTACCAAAGATTTCATTCTCTCCCATGCTTGAGCAACATGTTCATTATCTAATTGCATGAAATTCATTATGCTACTTCTCAAAGATATAATTTTAGCGGGAGGATAATATCTACCAATAAAAGCATCTTTACATTTAGTCCAAGAATCAATACTATTTCTAGGCAGAGATAGCAACCAATCTTTAGCTCTTCCTCTTAAGGAGAAAGGAAACAATTTTAATTTTATAATATCACCATCTACATCCTTATACTTTTGCATTTCACATAGTTCAACAAAATTATTAAGATGGGCAGCGACGATCATCGGAACTAACACCGTAAAATTGCTCTCTCATAACAAGATTCGATAAAGCGGGTTTAATTTCAAAGAATTCTGCTGTAGTAGCGGAGTGGAGCAATAGGTGTGCATAGGAAATCATTATTATATGTGCTAGTGAAGTCACACAACTTAGTATTCTCAACAGTACCCATTTTAGCAGTAGTAAATAAAGCAAACTAAATAAAGTAAATGCAAGTAACTAATTTTTTTGTGTTTTCGATATAGAGAACAAGACAGTAAATAAAGTAAAGCTAGCAACTAATTTTATTGTGTGTTTTGATTTAATGCAGCAAACAAAGCAGTAAATAAAGTAAAGCAAGACAAAAACAAAGTAAAGAGATTGGAAGTGGAGACTCCCCTTGCAGCGTGTCTTGATGTCCCCGGCAACGGCACCAGAAAATATGCTTGATGCGTGTAGTTAACACATGTCCGTTGGGAACCCCAAGAGGAAGGTGTGATGCGTAAAGTAGCAAGTTTTCCCTCAGAAAGAAACCAAGGTTTATCGAACCAGTAGGAGCCAAGAAGCACGTTGAAGGTTGATGGCGGCAGAGTGTAGTGCGGCGCAACACCAGGGATTCCGGCGCCAACATGGAACCTGCACAACACAATCACGTAACTTTGCCCCAACGTAACAGCGAGGTTGTCAATCTCACCGGCTTGCTGTAAACAAAGGATTAGATGTATAGTGTGGATGATGATGTTTGTTTGCGAAGAACAGTAAAGAACAATTGCAATAGATTGTATTTCAGATGTAAAGAATAGGACCGGGGTCCACAGTTCACTAGTGGTGTCTCTCCCATAAGATAACCGATGTTGGGTGAACAAATTACGCTTGGGCAATTGACAAATAAAGAAGGCATAACAATGCACATACATATATCATGATGAGTACTATGAGATTTAATCGGGGCATTACGACAAAGTACATAGACCGCTATCCAGACATGCATCTATGCCTAAAAAGTCCACTTTCGAGGTTATCATCCGAACCCCTTCCGGTATTAAGTTGTAAACAACGAGACAATTGCATTAAGTATGGTGCGTAATGTAATCAACACAAATATCCTTAGACAAAGCATCGATGTTTTATCCCTAGTGGCAACAGCACATCCACAACCTTAGAACTTTCTCGTCACTGTCCCAGATTTAATGGAGGCATGAACCCACTATCGAGCATAAATACTCCCTCTTGGAGTCACAAGTATCAACTTGGCCGAGCCTCTACTAGCAACAGAGAGCATGCAAGAACATAAATAACATATATAATAGATTGATAATCAACTTGACATAGTATTCAATATTCATCGGATCCCAACAAACACAACATGTAGGATTACAAATAGATGATCTTGATCATGATAGGCAGCTCACAAGATCTAACATGATAGCACAATGAGGAGAAGACAACCATCTAGCTACCGCTATGGACCCATAGTCCAGGGGTGAACTACTCACACATCGATCCGGAGGCGATCATGGCGATGAAGAGACCTCCGGGAGATGATTCCCCTCTCCGGCAGGGTGCCGGAGGCGATCTCCTGAATCCCCCGAGATGGGATTGGCGGCGGCGGCGTGTCTGGAAGGTTTTCCGTATCGTGGCTCTCGGTACTAGGGTATTCGCGACGAAGGCTTTAAGTAGGCGGAAGGGCAGGTCAGGGGGCGTCACTAGGGGCCCACACAACAGGGCCGCGCGGCCAGGCCTGGGCCGCGCCGCCCTAGTGTGTCGCCGCCTCGTGGCCCCACTTCGTTTCCTCTTCGGACTTCTGGAAGCTTCGTGGAAAAATAGGACCCTAGGCGTTGATTTCGTCCAATTCCGAGAATATTTCCTTACTAGGATTTCTGAAACCAAAAACAGCAGAAAACAACAGAATCGGCTCTTCGGCATCTCGTCAATAGGTTAGTGCCGGAAAATGCATAATAATGACATATAATGTGTATAAAACATGTGAGTATCATCATAAAAGTAGCATGGAACATAAGAAATTATAGATACGTTTGGGACGTATCATGTACTCGCGAATCGAATGAAAACGCAGCTTGATATGCTTCAGCTTCTTGTGTGACCTTGGTTCTTGTGCATTGGCGATGGCACCCATGTTGTCACAATAGATGACTAGTGGGTCCAATGCACTAGGAACCACACCAAGCTCAACAATGAACCTCTTCATCCATACTTCCGATGAAGCCTCCGAAGCCGCTATGTATTCCGATTCTATTGAAGACTTCGCCACCGTGCACTGCTTGGAGCTGCACCAGCTTACTGCAGCACCATTCAATATAAACACGTACCCGGACCGAGACTTAGAGTCATCGGGATCGGTGTTCCCACTTGCATCGGTGTAACTGGTTACAACGAGCTCTTGGTCACCGCCATAACAAAGAAACATATCCTTAGTCCTTTTCAAGTACTTCAGGATATTCTTGACCGCTGTCCAGTGTTCCATTCTTGGATCACTTTGATATCTGCTGGTCAAACTAATAGCATGTGCGATATCCGGTCTAGTACACAGCATGGAATACATGATAGAGCCTACTGCCGAGGCATAGGGGATCTTGTTCATCCTCTCTCTTTCTTCTGCCGTAGCCGGACCTCGAGTCTTACTCAAGACCTTACCTTGCAACATCGGTAAGAACCCTTTCTTACTTTCATCCATTCTAAACTTCTTTAGAATCTTGTCCAGGTATGTACTCTGTGAAAGCCCTACTAGGCGTCTTGATCTATCTCTATAAATCTTGATGCCTAAAATGTACGCTGCTTCACCAAGGTCTTTCATTGAAAAACACTTATTCAAATAACCTTTTACGCTGCTTAATAGTTCTATATCATTGCCAATCAATAATATGTCATCTACATATAATATCAGGAATGCTACAGAGCTCCCACTCACTTTCTTGTAAATACATGCCTCTCCATGACACTGTATAAACCCGAAGTCTTTGATCACCTTATCAAAGCGTCGGTTCCAACTCCTGGATGCTTGCTTCAGTCCATAAATGGAACGCTGAAGTTTGCATACCTTGTCGACATTTTTAGGATCGACAAAACCTTTGGGTTGTACCATATACAACTCTTCCTCAATGTCACCATTAAGGAACGCCGTTTTGACATCCATCCGCCAAATCTCATAATCGAAAAATGCAGCTATTGCTAACAAAATCCTCACGAGACTTTAGCTTCGCTACAGGTGAGAAGGTCTCATCGTAGTCAACTCCTTGAATTTGTCAGAAACCCTTTGTGACAAGTCGAGCTTTATAGACAGTAACATTACCATCAGCATCTGTTTTTCTCTTGAAGATCCATTTATTCTCGACAGCCTTGCGGCTATCAGGTAAGTCTACCAAAGTCCACACTTTGTTATCATACATGGATCCCATTTACGATTTCATGGCTTCTTGCCATTTGTTAGAATCTGGGCTCATCATCGCTTCTTCATACGTCGCAGGGTCTTCATCATTGTTGTCCACAATCATGACATTTAGACAAGGATCATACCAATCAGGAGTGGTACGCTCCCTTGTCGATCCGCGAGGTTCAGTAGCTACCTCGTTCGAAGTTTCTTGATCATTATCATTTGCTTCCTCTCCAATCGGTGTAGTCTGTACAGGAACATCTTTCGGCACTGCGCTACTCTGATCTACGAGAGAAGGTTCAACAACCTCGTCGAGTTCTACTTTCCTTCCAGTCACTTCTTTAGTGAGAAACTCCTTCTCAAGAAAGGTTCCGTTCTTAGCAACAAAGATTTTGTCTTCAGATCTGCGATAGAAAGTATACCCAATAGTTTCTTTAGGGTATCCTATGAAGACGCATTTCTCCGTTTTGGGTTCTAGCTTGTCAGGTTGTAACTTTTATACATAAGCTTCGCAACCCCAAACTTTAAGGAACGACAGCTTAGGTTTCTTCTTAAACCATAATTCATACGGTGTCATTTCAACGGATTTAGATGGTGCCCTATTTAAAGTGAATGCAGCTGTCTCTAATGCATAACCCCAAAACGATAACGGCAAATCAGTAAGAGACATCATAGAATGAACCATATCTAAGAGAGTTCGATTACGACGTTCGGATACACCATTGCGCTGTGGTGTTCCCGGCGGTGTCAACTGTGAAAGTATTCCGCATTTCTTTAAATGCATGCCAAACTTAATCTTCTTGTTACGTTGATTTTCTACTTCACTTTGGAATTACTTAAACTTCTCGAAAGTTTCGGACTTATGTTTCATGAAATAGATATACCCATATCTACTCAGATCATCTGTGAAGGTTAGAACATAACGATAACCACTGCGCGAGGCTACACTCATTGGTCCGCACACATCGGTATGTATGATTTCCAATAAGTCTGTAGCTCGCTCCATTATACCAGAGAATGGAGTCTTAGTCATTTTTCCCATTAGACATGCTTCGCATCTATCAAGTGACTCAAAGTCAAGTGACTCAAGAAGTCCATCGGAATGAAGTTTCTTCATACGCTTCACTCCAATATGACCAAGACGACAGTGCCACATATAAGTATAATTATCATTCAATTTAATTCGCTTAGCATCAATGTTATGAACATGTGTATCACTACTATCGAGATTTAACAAGAATAAACCATTCATCTCAGGCGCATGACCATAAAAGATATTATTCATAAAAATTGAACAACCATTATTCTCAGACTTAAATGATTAACGTCTTACATTAAACAAGATCCAGATATAATGTTCATGCTCAACGCAGGCACCAAATAACAATTATTGAGGTTTAAAACTAATCCCGAAGGTAGATGTAGAGGGAGCGTGCCGACAGCGATCACATCGACCTTGGATCCATTTCCAACGCGCATCGTCACCTCGTCCCTCGCCAGGCTTCGTTTATTCCGTAGTTCCTGTTTCGAGTTACAAATGTGAGCGACCGAACCAGTATCAAATACCCAGGCACTAGTACGAGAACCAGTAAGATAGACATCTATAACATGTATATCAGATATACCTTTCTTCTGTAGGATAACGTTGCATAGAAAACAAAAATTTTCCTACCGCAAACACGCAATCCAAGCCAAGATGCAATCTAGAAGACGGTAGCAACGAGGGGGTATCGAGTCTCACCCTTGAAGAGATTCCAAAGCCTACAAGATGAGGCTCTTGTTGCTGCGGTAGACGTTCACTTGCCGCTTGCAAAAGCGCGTAGAAGATCTTGATCACGATCGGTTCCGGCGCCACGAACGGGCAGCACCTCCGTACTCGGTCACACGTTCGGTTGTTGATGAAGACGACGTCCACCTCCCGTTCCAGCGGGCAGCGGAAGTAGTAGCTCCTCTTGAATCCGATAGCACGACGGCGTGGTGTCGGTGGCGGTGGAGAACTCCGGCGGAGCTTCGCTAAAGCACGAGGGAGCTATGGAGGAGAAGGGGGCGGCTAGGGTTTGGGAGGGGGTGGCCGGCCACTCAAGGGGGTCGGCCAGGCTGTGGTCTTGGGGTGGCCGGCCCCCTCCCCTTGGCCCCTCATTATATAGGTGGAACCCCAAGAGGTGGTGTCCAAGTCTTCGAATAAGACCCGAACCAAAAACCTTCCATAGGAGGGGGGAAACCTAGCCAAGCTAGGACTCCCACCAAGGTGGGAGTTCCACCTCCCATGTGGGGGTGGCCGGCCCCCTAAGGGGGAGTCCACTTGGGACTCCTCCCCCACTAGGGTTGGCCGGCCATGGAGGTGGAGTCCCATGTGGACTCCACCTTCCTTGGTGGTTTCTTCCGGACTTTTCTAGAACCTTCTAGAACCTTCCGTAGAACCTTCCGCGACATTTTATTCACATAAAATGACATCCTATATATGAATCTTATTCTCCGGACCATTCCGGAACTCCTCGTGATGTCCGGGATCACATCCGGGACTTCGAACAAATATTCCAACTTCATTCCATATTCAAGAACTACCATTTCAACATCCAACTTTAAGTGTGTCACCCTACGGTTCGTGAACTATGCGGTCATGGTTGAGTACTCACTCCGACCAATAACCAATAGCGGGATCCGGAGATCCATAATGGCTCCCACATATTCAACGATGACTTTAGTGATCGAATGAACCATTCACATATATTACCAATTCCCTTTGTCTCGCGATATTTTACTTGTCCGAGGTTTGATCTTCGGTATCACTCTATACCTTGTTCAACCTCGTCTCCGACAAGTACTCTTTACTCGTACCGTGGTATGTGGTCTCTTATGAACTTATTCATATGCTTGCAAGACATTAGACGACATTCCACCGAGAGGGCCCAGAGTATATCTATCCGTCATCGGGATGGACAAATCCCACTCGTTGATCCATATGCCTCAACTCATACTTTCTCGGATACTTAATCCCACCTTTATAGCCACCCATTTACGCGGTGGTGTTTGATGTAATCAAAGTACCTTTCCGGTATAAGTGATTTATATGATCTCATGGTCATAAGGACTAGGTAACTATGTATCGAAAGCTTATAGCAAATAACTTAATGACGAGATCTTATGCTACGCTTAATTGGGTGTGTCCATTACATCATTCATATAATGATATAACCTTGTTATTAATAACATCCAATGTTCATGATTATGAAACTAATAATCTATTAATCAACAAGCTAGTTTAAGAGGCATACTAGGGACTTCTTGTTGTCTACATATCACACATGTACTAATGTTTCGGTTAATACAATTATAGCATGACATATAAACATTTATCATAAACATAGAGATATAAATAATAACCACTTTTATTATTGCCTCTAGGGCATATCTCCTTCGATCTCCCACTTGCACTAGAGTCAATAATCTAGATTACATTGTAATATACCTAACACCCATGGCATTCTGGTGTTGGTCATGCTTTGCCCTAGGGAGAGCTTTAGTCAACGGATCTGCTACATTCGGATCGGTGTGTACTTTGCAAATCTTTACTTCTCCATCTTCGATGTACTCGCGAATCGAGTGGTAACGCAGCTTGATATGCTTCGGCCTCTTGTGTGACCTTGGCTCTTGTGCATTGGCGATGGCACCCATGTTATCACAAGTAAATGATTAATGGGTCCAATGCACTAGGAACCACACCGAGCTCTACAATGAACCTCTTCATCCATACCGCTTCCGATGAAGCCTCCGAAGCCGCTATGTACTCGATTCTCGTTGAAGACTTCGCCACCATGCACCGCTCGAGCTTGCCCAGCTTACTGCAAGCACCATTCAATATAAACACGTACCCGGACCGTGACTTAGAGTCATCGGGATCAGTTGTTCCAACTTGCATCGGTGTAACTTGTTACAACGAGCTCTTGGTCACCTCCATAACAAAGAAACATATCCTTAGTTCTTTTCAAGTACTTCAGGATATTCTTGATCGCTGTCCAAGTGCTCCATTCCTGGATCACTTTGATATCTCGCTAGTCAAACTAACGGCATGCGCTATATCCGGTCTTGTACATAGCATGGCATACATAATAGAGCCTACTCGCCGAAGCATAGGGGATCCGGTTCATCCTTTCTCTCTCTTCTGCCGTAGCCGGTCCTTGAGTCTTACTCAAGACCTTGCCTCGGTAACATAGGTAAAAACCCTTTCTTACTTTCGTCCATTCTAAACTTCTTTAGAATCTTGTCCAGGTATGTACTCTGCGATAGCCCTATTAGGCGTCTTGATCTATCTCTATAAATCTTGAAGCCTAATATATACGATGCTTCACCAAGGTCTTTCATTGAAAAACTGTTATTCAAATAACCTTTTACACTGCTTAATAGTTCTATATCATTCCCGATCAATAATATGTCATCTACATATAATATCAGGAATGCTACAGAGCTCCCACTCACTTTCTTGTAAATACGAGGCCTCTCCATGACACTCGTATAAACCCGAAGTCTTTGATCACCTTATCAAAGCGTCGGTTCCAACTTCTCGATGCTTGCTTCAGTCCATAGATTGAACGCTGAAGTTTGCATACTTTGTGAGCATTTTTAGGATCGACAAAACCTTTGGGTTGTACCATATACAACTCTTCCTCAATGTCTCCATTAAGGAACGCCGTTTTGACATCCATCTGCCAAATCTCATAATCGAAAAATGCAGCTATTGCTAACAAAATCCTCACAGATTTTAGCTTCGCTACGGGTGAGAAAGTCTCATCGTAGTCAACTCCTTGAATTTGTCGGAAACCCTTTGCGACAAGTCGAGCTTTATAGACAAGTAATATTACCATCAACATCTCGTTTTTCTTTTGAAGATCCATTTATTCTCGACAGCCTTTCGGCTATCGTGTAAGTCTACCAAAGTCCATACTTTGTTATCATACATGGATCCCATTTCGGATTTCATGGCTTCTTGCCATTTGTTGGAATCCGGGCTCATCATCGCTTCTTCATACGTCGCGAGGTCCTCATCATTGTTATCCACAATCATGACATTTAGACAAGGATCATACCAATCAGGAGTGGCACGTTCCCTTGTCGATCCGCGAGGTTCGATAGTTTCCTCGTTCGAAGTTTCATGATCATTATCATTAGCTTCCTCTCGTTGCCGGTGTAGGCGGTACAGGTACATCTTCCGTCATCGCGCTACTCCGATCAACGAGTATAGATTCATTAATCTCATCGAGTTCTACTTTTCTTCCAGATCACTTCTTTAGTGAGAAATTCTTTCTCAAGAAAGGTTCCGTTCTTAGCAACAAAGATTTTGCCTTCGGATCTGTGATAGAAAGTGTACCCTATAGTTTCCTTAGGGTATCCTATGAAGACGCATTTCTCCGCTTTGGGTTCTAGCTTGTCCGGTTGTAACTTTTTTACATAGGCTTCGAGACCCCAAACTTTAAGGAACGACAGCTTAGGTTTCTTATTAAACCATAATTCATACGGTGTCATTTCTACGGATTTTGATGGTGCTCTATTTAAAGTGAATGCGGCTGTCTCTAATGCATAACTCCAAAATGATAACGGCAAATCAGTAAGAGACATCATAGAACGAACCATATCTAAGAGAGTTCGATTACGACGTTCGGACACACCGTTTCGTTGTGGTGTTCCCGGCGGTGTCAATTGTGAAAGTATTCCGCATTTCTTTAAATGCATGTCAAACTCATAACTCAGATATTCACCTCCGCGATCAGATCGTAGAAATTTAATCTTCTTGTTACGTTGATTTTCTACTTCACTTTGGAATTCCTTAAACTTCTCAAAAGTTTCGGATTTATGTTTCATGAAATAGATATACCCATATCTACTCGGATCATCTCGTGAAGGTTAGAACATAACGATAACCACCACGCGATGCTACACTCATTGGTCCGCACACATCGGTATGTATGATTTCCAATAAGTCGGTAGCTCGCTCCATCATACCATAAAATGGAGTCTTAGTCATTTTTCCCATTAGACATGCTTCGCATCTATCAAGTGACTCAAAGTCAAGTGATTCAAGTAATCCATCAGTATGGAGTTTCTTCATGCGTTTCACTCCAATATGACCAAGACGACAGTGCCACATATAAGTAGAATTATCATTCAATTTAATTCGCTTAGCATCAATGTTATGTATATGCGTATCACTACTATCGAGATCTAATAGAAATAAGCCATTCTTTTGTGGTGCTCGACCATAAAAGATATTATTCATAAAAATAGAACAACCATTATTCTCAGATTTGAATGAATAACCGTCTTGCATTAAACAAGATCCGGATATAATGTTCATGCTCAACGCAGGTACATAATAACAATTATTTAGGCTTAAAACTAATCCCGAAGGTAGATGTAGAGGAAGTGTGCCGATCGCGATCACATTGACCTTGGATCCGTTTCCAACGCGCATCGTCACTTCATCTTTCAGCGAGTTGTCGTTTATTCTTTAGTTCCTGTTTCGAGTTACAAATATGAGCAACCGAACCAGTATCAAATACCCGAGTACTAGAACGAGAACTAGTGAGATAAACATCTATAACATGTATATCGGATATACCTTCTTTCTTCTTCTTGACAAGGCCGCTCTTCGGATCCGCCAAATACTTGGAGCAATTACGCTTCCAGGTGTCCCTTCTCCTTGCGGTAATAGCACTCAGCATCGAGGCTTAGGGCCGTTCTTAGGTTTCATAGGAGGCGTGGCAGCTTTCTTGCCACCCTTCTTGAATTTTCCCTTAGACTTGCCCTGTTTCTTGAAACTGGTGGTCTTGTTGACCATCAACACTTGGTGCTCTTTCTTGATCTCAATCTCAGCAGCTTTTAGCATGCCAAAGAGTTCGAGTAACTCCTTGTTCATGTTCTCGCATATTGTAGTTCATCACAAAGTTCTTATAACTTGGTGGCGGTGATTGAAGGACACGATTAATCCCTGATCTGTTAGGAATCACTATTCCCAAGTCACCGAGTTTCTTCGCATGCCCGGTCATGGCGAGCATGTGCTCACTAATGGAGCTGCCTTCTTCCATCATACAAGTCGAAGAAATGTTTCAATGCTTCATAGCATTCCACGGCCGCATGAGTCTCAAAAATAGCTTTCAGCTCATTCATCAACTCATGAGGATCGTGGTGCTCAAAACGTTTTTGAAGATCGGATTCCGGATCGCACAGGATGGCACACCGAACTTGAGAGTACCGAGTTTTCCGAGTCTCGTAAACAGCTTTTACTTCATCGGTTTCGGTTTCAGCAGGAGGGTCACCTAGCGGTGCATCAAGCACATATTGCGGATTTCCGCCGCAGAGGAAGATCCTCACATGACGGAACCGATCGGTGAAGTTGCTACCGTTGCTCTTAAGCTTTTCTTTCTCTAGGAACTGGTTAAAATTGATTGAGGACGCCATCTCTACAACATATATTTGCAATAGTTTAGACTAAGTTTATGACAAATTGAGTTCAAATTTTAATTCAACATAATTAAAAATCTAGGTGAACTCCCACTCAAAACAATATCCCTCGCATTGTCTTAGTGATCACACGAACCAAATCCACCGCACCTAAAATCGATCATCACGAGAAAAGGTGTGATTTCAATGGCGAACACTCAAAGTGTTCATCATATCAATCATATGATTCATGCTCTACCTTTCGGTATCATGTGTTCCGAGACCATGTCTGTACATGCTAGGCTCGTCAAGGCCACCTTAGTATCCGCATGTGCAAAACTGTCTTGCACCCGTTGTAAGTACTTATCGAATCTATCACATCCGATCATCACGAGATGCTTCGAAACGATAAGACTTGATAACGGTGCTACTAAGGATGAACACTTTACTATCTTGAGATTTTAGTGAGGGATCATCTTATAATGCTACCGTCGCGATCTAAGCAAAATAAGATGCATAAAAGGATTAACATCACATGCAGTTCATATGTGATATGATATGGCCCTTTTTTGTCTTTGCGCCTTTGATCTTCATCTCCAAAGCACGGACATGATCTCCATCATCTTCGGGCATGATCTCCATCATCGTCGGCGTAGCGTCAAGGTCAATGGCGCCGTCTTCATGATTGTCCTCCATGTAGCAACTATTACAACTACTTTGAAATACTACTCAACATGAAATTTAAAGACAACCATAAGGCTCCTGCCGGTTGCCACAATACAATAATGATCATCTCATACATATTCATCATCACATTATGGCCATATCACATCACCAAACCCTGCAAAAACAAGTTAGACGCTCTCTAATTTGGTTTGCATATTTTACGTGGTTTAGGGTTTTCGATATAGATCTAATCTACCTACGAACATGAACCACAACGTTGATACTAATGTTGTCAATAGAAGGGTAAATTGAATCTTTACTATAGTAGGAGAGACAGACACCCGCAAAGCCTCTTATGCAATACAAGTTGCATGTCGAACGAGGAACAAGTCTCATGAACGCGGTCATGTAAAGTTAGTCCGAGCCGCTTCATCCCACTATGCCATAAAGATGCAAAGTACTCAACTAAAGATAACAAGAGCATCAACGCCCACAAACCATTGTGTTCTACTCGTGCAACCATCTATGCATAGACACGGCTCGATACCACCGTAGGATAACGTTGCATAGAAAACAAAAATTTTCCTACCGCAAACACGCAATCCAAGCCAAGATGCAATCTAGAAGACGGTAGCAACGAGGGGGTATCGAGTCTCACCCTTGAAGAGATTCCAAAGCCTACAAGATGAGGCTCTTGTTGCTGCGGTAGACGTTCACTTGCTGCTTGCAAAAGCGCGTAGAAGATCTTGATCACGATCGGTTCCGGCGCCACGAACGGGGAAGCACCTCCGTACTCGGTCACACGTTCGGTTGTTGATGAAGACGACGTCCACCTCCCGTTCCAGCGGGCAGCGGAAGTAGTAGCTCCTCTTGAATCCGACAGCACGACGGCGTGGTGTCGGTGGCGGTGGAGAACTCCGGCGGAGCTTCGCTAAAGCACGCGGGAGCTATGGAGGAGAAGGGGGCGGCTAGGGTTTGGGAGGGGGTGGCCGGCCACTCAAGGGGGTCGGCCAGGCTGTGGTCTTGGGGTGGCCGGCCCCCTCCCCTTGGCCCCTCATTATATAGGTGGAACCCCAAGAGGTGGTGTCCAAGTCTTCGAATAAGACCCGAACCAAAAACCTTCCATAGGAGGGGGGAAACCTAGCCAAGCTAGGACTCCCACCAAGGTGGGAGTTCCACCTCCCATGTGGGGGTGGCCGGCCCCCTAAGGGGAGTCCACTTGGGACTCCTCCCCCACTAGGGTTGGCCGGCCATGGAGGTGGAGTCCCATGTGGACTCCACCTTCCTTGGTGGTTTCTTCCGGACTTTTCTAGAACCTTCTAGAACCTTCCGTAGAACCTTCCGCGACATTTTATTCACATAAAATGACATCCTATATATGAATCTTATTCTCCGGACCATTCCGGAACTCCTCGTGATGTCCGGGATCACATCCGGGACTTCGAACAAATATTCCAACTTCATTCCATATTCAAGAACTACCATTTCAACATCCAACTTTAAGTGTGTCACCCTACGGTTCGTGAACTATGCGGTCATGGTTGAGTACTCACTCCGACCAATAACCAATAGCGGGATCCGGAGATCCATAATGGCTCCCACATATTCAACGATGACTTTAGTGATCGAATGAACCATTCACATATATTACCAATTCCCTTTGTCTCGCGATATTTTACTTGTCCGAGGTTTGATCTTCGGTATCACTCTATACCTTGTTCAACCTCGTCTCCGACAAGTACTCTTTACTCGTACCGTGGTATGTGGTCTCTTATGAACTTATTCATATGCTTGCAAGACATTAGACGACATTCCACCGAGAGGGCCCGGAGTATATCTATCCGTCATCGGGATGGACAAATCCCACTGTTGATCCATATGCCTCAACTCATACTTTCCGGATACTTAATCCCACCTTTATAGCCACCCATTTACGCAGTGGTGTTTGATGTAATCAAAGTACCTTTCCGGTATAAGTGATTTATATGATCTCATGGTCATAAGGACTAGGTAACTATGTATCGAAAGCTTATAGCAAATAACTTAATGACGAGATCTTATGCTACGCTTAATTGGGTGTGTCCATTACATCATTCATATAATGATATAACCTTGTTATTAATAACATCCAATGTTCATGATTATGAAACTAATCATCTATTAATCAACAAGCTAGTTTAAGAGGCATACTAGGGACTTCTTGTTGTCTACATATCACACATGTACTAATGTTTCGGTTAATACAATTATAGCATGACATATAAACATTTATCATAAACATAGAGATATAAATAATAACCACTTTTATTATTGCCTCTAGGGCATATCTCCTTCATCTTCTTCTTGACAAGGCCGCTCTTCATATCAACCAAGTACTTGGGGAAATTACGCTTCCAGTGCCCCTTCCCATTGCAGTAATAGCACTCAGTATCAGGTTTAGGGCCAGCCTTAGGCTTCTCAGGAGGCGCGGCAACTTTCTTGCCGCCCTTCTTGGAGTTGCCCTTCTTAGGTTTGCCTTGCTTTTTGAAACTGGTGGTCTTGTTGACCATCAACACTTGGTGCTCTTTCTGTATCTCAATCTCAGCAGATTTTAGCATGGAGAAGAGTTCAGGTAACTTCTTGTTCATGTTCTGCATGTTGTAGTTCATCACGAAGTTCTTGTAACTTGGTGGCAGTGATTGGAGGACACGATGAATACCCAGCTGGTTAGGAATCACTATCCCCAAGTCACTGAGCTTCTTCGCATGCCCGGACATAGCGAGCACGTGCTCACTAACGGAGCTGCCCTCTTCCATCATATAGCCAAAGAAGTGCTTCGAAGCCTCATAGCTTTCCACGGCCGCATGAGTTTGAAATATCGTTTTCAACTCATTGACCAGCTCATAAGGGTTGTGGTGCTCAAAACGCTTTTGGAGCTCCGCCTCTAGGCTGCATAGGATGGCACACTGAACTTGAGAGTATCGAATCACCCGAGTCTCGTAAACATTCTTTTCTTCCTTGGATACTGCAGGTGATGGTGGGGGACCTAGCGGTGCATCAAGCACATATTGCAGATTTCCGCCATTGAGGAAGATCCTCACATGACGGAACCAGTCGGTGAAGTTGCTACCATTGCTTTTAAGCTTTTCTTTCTCTAGGAACTGGTTAAAATTGATTGATGGGGACGCCATGATCTACAACATATATTTGCAAAGAGTTTAGACTAAGTTTATGACAAATTGAGTTCAAAATTTTAATTCTACAAAATTAAACTAGGTGAACTCCCACTCAAAACAATATCCCTCGCATTGTCTTAGTGATCACACGAACCAAATCCACTACACCAAGTCCGATCATCACGAGACAAGATGTAACTTCAAAGGCGAACACTCAAAGTGTTCATCATATCAATCATATGACTCATGCTCTACCTTTCGGTATCCCGTGTTCCGAGACCATGTCTGTACATGCTAGGCTCGTCAAGGAAACCTTAGTATCCGCGTGTGCAAAACTGGCTTGCACCCGTTGTATGCACATGTATAATCTATCACACCCGATCATCACGTGATGCTTCGAAACGACAAGTCTTAGCAACGGTGCATACTAAGGATGAACACTTTATTATCTTGATATTTAGTGAGAGGGATCATCTTATAATGCTACCATCGCGATCTAAGCAATATAAGATGCATAAAAGGATTAACATCACATGCAATTCATATGTGATATGATATGGTCCCTTTGTCTTTGCGCCTTTGATCTTCATCTCCAAAGCACGGACATGATCTCCATCATCAACGGGCATGATCTCCATCATCGTCGGCGTAGCGTCAAGGTCAATGGTGCCGTCTTCATGATTGTTCTCCCATGTAGCAACTATTACAACTACTTTGAAATAATACTCAACATGAAATTTAAAGAGAACCATAAGGCTCCTGCCGGTTGCCACAATACAATAATGATCATCTCATACATATTCATCATCACATCATGGCCATATCACATCACCAAACCCTGCAAAAACAAGTTAGACGTCTCTAATTTGGTTTGCATATTTTACGTGGTTTAGGGGTTTTCGACTAAGATCCAATCTACATACGAACATGAACCACAACGGTGATACTAGTGTTGTCAATAGAAAAAGTAAATTGAATCTTCACTATGGTGGGAGAGACAGACACCCGCAAAGCCACTTATGCAATACAAGTTGCATGTCGAGCGTGGAGCAAATCTCATGAACGCGGTCATGTAAAGTTAGCCTGAGCCGCTTCATTCCACCATACCGCAAGATGCAAAGTACACGAACTAAAGACAACAAAGCATCAACGCCCACAAAACAATTGTGTTCTACTCGTGCAACCAATCTATGCATAGACACGACTCTGATACCACTGATGGGATTCGTAGCATAGAAAACAAAAAATTTCCTACCGCAAGAACGAAAACCAAGCCAAGATGCAATCTAGAAGATGGTAGCAACGAGGAGATCACGAGACTAACCCTTGAAGATTTCCAAAGCCTATGAGATTAGATCTCGTTGTTGCAGAAGATGATCACTTGCCGCTTTCAAAAGCGTGTAGAAGATCTTGACGGTGCCACAGTCGGGCAACACCTCCGTACTCGGTCACACGTTCGGTGTTGATGAAGACGTCCTTCTCCCCGTTCCAGCGGGCAGCGGAAGTAGTAGATCCTCCTCGGAATCCCGGCAGCACGACGGCGTGGTGGCTGTGGTGGTGGAGATCTTCGGCAGGGCTTCGCCAAAGCGTATGCGGGAGAGGTGGAGGAGGAGGGCGGCTAGGGTTTGGGGAGAGGGGGCGCCGGCCTCTATGAGGTGCGGCCAAGGTGGGGGTTTGTTGTGTCCGGCCCCCTCCCCTTGTCCCTCATTATATAGGTGGAACCCCCAAGAGTTTGCCTCAAAGTCTTCGAATAAGACCCCAACTCAAAACTGCCATATGGACGAATCCTACTTGGGGTGGGACTCCTCCCTTTCCTTGGTGGGGTGGCCGCCCCCCTATGGTGGAGTCCACCTGGGACTCCTCCTCCCTTAGGCTGGCCGGCCAAGCTAGGTGGAGTCCCTCCGGGACTCCACCTTCCATGGTGATTTCTTCCGAACTTTTCTAGAACCTTCTAGAACCTTCCATAAATACACCGGATCATTTTCAAACTTAGAAAATGACTTCCTATATATGAATCTTATTCTCCGGACCATTCCGGTCCTCCTCGTGATGTCTTGGATCCCATCCGAGACTCCGAACAATACTTCGAACTCCATTCCAAATTCCATATCTACTTAAATGACATCAAACCTTAAGTGTGTCACCCTACGGTTCGTGAACTATGCAGACATGGTTGAGACTTCTCTCCGACCAATAACCAATAGCGGGATCTGGAGATCCATAATGGCTCCCACATATTCAACGATGACTTAGTGATCGATTGAACCATTTACATACGATACCGATTCCCTTTGTCACGCGATATTTTACTTGTCCGAGGTTTGATCATCGGTATCTATATACCTTGTTCAACCTCGTCTCCGACAAGTACTCTTTACTCGTACTGTGGTATGGCATCTCTTATGAACCATTCATATGCTTGCAAGCTAATTAGATGACATTCCACCGAGAGGGCCCAGAGTATATCTATCCGTCATCGGGATGGACAATATCCCACTCTTGATCCATATGCCTCAAGTCATACTTTCCGAATACTTAATCCCACCTTTATAACCACCCATTTATGCAGTGGCGTTTCATGTAATCAAAGTACCCTTCCGGTATAAGTGATTTACAAGATCTCATGGTCGAAGGACTAGGTAACTATGTATCGAAAGCTTATAGCAAATGAACTTAATGACGTGATCTTATGCTACGCGTAATTGGGTGTGTCCATTACATCATTCATCAATGATATAACCTTGTTATTAATAACATCCAATGTTCATGATCATTTTTTTTTTGCTTTTGATAGCCGAGGCTATCCTCATATGTATATACTGTGTACCTTCTTCTTTTTATAATATAAAAATTGCAGTGGGGTTTTACCCCACTGTTTTACCCTTCAAAAAAAATGATCATCTATTAATCAACAAGTTAGTTATACAAGAGGCTTACTAGGGACTCCTTGTTGTTTACATAACACACATGTATCAATGTTTCGGTTAATACAATTATAGCATGGTATGCAAACATTTATCATAAACATAAAGATATATAATAACCACTTTATTATTGCCTCTTGGGCATATCTCCAACAGTCTCCCACTTGCACTAGAGTCAATAATCTAGATTTGATTGTAAGGTACCTAACACCCATGGCATTCTGGTGTTGGTCATGCTTCACCCTAGGGAGAGCTTTAGTCAACGGATCTGCCACATTCAGATCAGTGTGTACTTTGCAATATTTACTTCTCCATCTTCGATGTACTCGCGAATCGAATGAAAACGCAGCTTGATATGGTTCAGCTTCTTGTGTGACCTTGGTTCTTGTGCATTGGCGATGGCACCCATGTTGTCACAATAGATGACTAGTGGGTTGTTTTTCAGGTGAAGTTGGTGGACGATGGTGAATTCTTTGAGTGTGAATGTTGCCTAGCACATGGGGATTGTTTGATGCCATGGTATTAAGGTCAGTGACTATGTTAGCGGATTGTACTTTCTCCGAATTATTATGGCAACTTAAAAGGGAAGTGCTGAATTTGTGCCATAGGACTGAAGTACTGTTTTTTGTATTCAGGTTATGGACTACCTAGGAATCGATGAAATACCTAAAAGGCACGTACCGAAGAGATGGACTAGAGATGCTAGGGATGTTTTCCGGAGCACCTACAGGTTTACCAGAACGATCATGCCTCAACCAGGTCATTCATGTACCGTCATTCTTCGTTGTACAAGAAAGCACTTGAAGCTTGTCAGGCTAGGCAATGCCACTGTCGATGCGTATATGAGAACTTGACGGCCTCTTTGACAGTAACCTTGTGGTAACGGCACCATATAATGAGAAGAGATACAGGCTAGGGTTTGAAGATAAGCCTGCTGAACCAGTGGGGTGGTAAATGCTGCCAATTGAGAAGGGAGGCAATGTGTAGAAAGCAGGAAATAGGCTCGATGGCTTGGAGCACCAATGTAGACTTGTGGAGCTGGGAGACCAACAACAAGCAAGGACAAGTCATTCTACGAGGCCACTGGATACACGCTTCTACACAATATGCAGGTGTGACGGACACAAGAGAACGACATGTCCGCGGCCTGGCGACGCTCCGAAACAGCCTTGGAAGGTTCCAAAATGCACAAACTGTGGGCTTGCTGGACATCGGAAGACAACTTGCACGAAGCAAGCTACAGTGATAATGGCATGATGATTTTGTAGCTTCAGTTTTCTGTCAACAATCGTTGTCCACCTAGTGACTGTATAAGTTTCTAGAGTTCAGTACTGGTATCAAAATAATATCACTATTGTACATGTTCCAGTAGACATTATTTACTTTGCAAGATGTATGTTGTTTCCCAATTTGCTAAGATAATTTAAGTATTGCCTGTGTTGTTTAAAACTGTAAACCAAGAATATGTGTTGGGCTTTTTTTTCCCGCAAAAAAGTGATGCACACTGAAATCTGTGGAGGTCCCGGCCTATCTAACTTTAGAAACTGCAGCTGCTGATGTATATCTCTACCACATCGGTGTGGTTAGCCAAGCTGCTGGACTAGATGTACAGTGCCCTTTTTTGAATTTGAAATCAATTCCAGCTATCTGGGTAGGGTTTCGCCCTAGGGAAAATCTTGGAAGAGCTACAAGAAAGAAGAAGATTGGGTGTGGGGAAGCGAGGACGGGAGTCATTTAATGGGGTTGGGTGCCGGTACATGATTTGGTGCATGGTACAAGAAATTGTGATGCCGTCATGTACAATTATAGCTCTAACGTGAGAACCAACCTGAGGTTGGGTGGTTAGGTGGGTGGTTGTACCCCCAGCCCACCAGAATTCAAATCCTAGGTTTGACATCTGTGTGTCTCATAAAGGCGGAATATTCATTCAGTGGGAGGCGACGTTCCCGTCGACAGCGAGGCGCCTGTGGTGATTTCGTCAATTTCAAGATCCAATCCGCCGGCTCAGTCTTCCGGAGGTGCTCATAGGGATAGGGTGTGCGTGTGTGCGTTCATAGGAGTGAGTGTATGTGCGTGTATGTGAGCGTCTACGTTTGTACTGTGTTTCTCAAAAAAAAATTATAGCTCTAATGTGTGACTGGTACAAGTTCGTGACTGAAGTTGAGGGACCAAACACTGTCCAAAATTCCTTGTACAATGGCATACCTGACAAAATACATGCCAGCAGCAGAGATCCCGAGGCAACTTGACGGTTTGGATAGTATGATCATCTAGACGTATGAGCCGAAACAGATTTCCGGTATTATTTGTATGCAATCTCCAACATACCCTCTTTTTGTCGTTAATGTTCCTAAGGGCTTGGACTTTATCGATAAACACCCCGCGAACGTGTTTTTCCTGAGATTTCAAGACATATTCTCCATGTTTCACATGCATAGACTCATCGAAATTTGTTCGCCTATTTACGCCTGCTGAGGCCTACTAGGTCAGAAAAGAGAAAGGGTTATCCCCGAACTTGGCGATAGCGGATCCCTACTACCTGTATGAGAGATACTTGGTCACCTATGAGAACAGACTCAATACGATGCATTACATCGAAAATCTCTTGTTGGTGAATAAGGATAAATAAATGTTTGTCCTTCCTTATTTTCCCGAGTAAGTCACTTGCTAGTGCCACAAGATGCTTTCCTATATATTTCTTTCATTATGTTTGAGTTGAGGATATAATGGTATGTTTAAATTGTGTTGCACAGAGACCAATATCGGATGATGGAATAATTCGAAGACGTCAACATCAACATCAAGCTATTCGAGTAGTACAAATTCAGTCTACGCACAGTGCAAACACCCGCCCATAGACTCAGGGGCTACTCCCATCGGGCGCGCTGGTCGCGCACCCGATAAAGAATAACTTCGACTCTACATCAAGCACAAGATTCAACAGAAGATCGAGACATTCAGACGACGACAACTTTAGTCCCTGCCCGAAGCTTCACTTTGGCCAGGCACTCAGGGGCTACTGATGTGGGCATTACCCTTCGAGTACACGACATTGCTATACCCGGTGCAGATTATGAAGATGGACCAACACAAGGACTCGACAAGCTAGACCCGCATGTAATATCAACTTGGACTACAAGAAAGAAGACTCCAATTTGTATTCTACTAGGACTTTTGTAAACCCTAGTCTGGTTAATATATAAAGCCAGGCAGGGGCACCCCCTAGATCAGATTCAGAAATAGAAAAACATAGACGCGATACGCCTAGACATCGCAACCCGCAGATTAGAACTAGACTAGATACAACAACTCCGCCAATGGAGGGCCCCTGTACACATATATTCATATAGTGGATTGCTAGCAGGACCTAGCGATCCTCCACCACGGGGACGTGAACCTGGGTATATCGTGCCTTCTCTCGCTCCCGGAATCTCCATCGTCGCCTTCCGTAACCCTAAGCCCCTCATGGTGGGCATTGCCGAGGAACCGCCTCGACAATTGGCGCTGTCTGTGGGAAGCGTGATGACTGGATTTCATTATTCGGGCGTGATCATCATCTTCTTCAACAACGGGACTGCTGGATCTTTGTTGTCGTCATGGAGCATCACTCAGATGAATCTACTCATGATGGCCCGATCGGTGGCTTGTCCGGTCGGGTCAATCGGCCTGATTGATCACATCTGACTAGCCATCGGCGGGGACCTATCCAAAGGGTGAGCACACGAAGTGAATCGCGGCAAGGAACAAGATGGGTCAGAATCCTAGAGTGAATCCACGATCGTCACCATCAAGAAGTACCAGAACAAGCGGACGATGCTGTCCAAGTTTCAAAGAGAAGAAAAAATCTACTAATATCTCTCACTTATTATTCAGTACATTAATTATTGTACTCGTTTCTAATCCTCCACGTGCATGTAATTTTGTCTGATATCACATGAGCAATGGAGAAGATGAATCAGCCTGGAAGAATTCGAGGACTCCTCGCTTCAGTTGTTCGGACGGCTGGAAACCACGACAGCCAGACAGCTAACCTCCGCGCAACATCGTCACACGACTACATTGACTACACTGACTAGCGCCACACAACTACATCGGCTACATTGACTACACCGACCAGCGCCACGCAACTACATCGGGTGCTCACCCGTCGCGGATCCGCCACACCGGATGCACACTCTTCATCGACTGCTACTCTCCTACATGGATCAAGCCATCCGAGTTCATCAGCGACGAACATTCGATACCAAAATATCAGGTGCTATATTTTCAATTACGCAAAATTTATTTCGCCAAATATTTATTGGCTCGTGCTATTATTTGCGCACGAATTTGTGAACCATAATATAACTGTAGATTGAAACAAAGCTTCGACTACTCTGCTCGGTCGATCGCGCCCGTCAACGCGGACTTGATATAGTCGAGTGCTCACCAGTCGCGGATCCGCCATATCAACTATGTCTTCTTCATTGGTCACGTCGGCCAGACGCCTCGCGGCTACATCAATTATTTCTGGCCGTGCGACTACTGCGTCCGCCACATCGACTATTTTTTGGCCGGACGATTACTTCAACTGCGCCCGCCACATCAACTATTTCTGATTGCACAATTACTTCGACTGCGTCCACCATTCGACCTTCTTCCATATTGGCCTCGTCGCAGCCGAGCTTATGGCTTCATCATCTATGGTTATCAATGGATTTATCTTCTATGGCTATATAAATATTGACCCGATGGATTCCCGGGTCGGTGGCTTCATCATCTATGGTTATCAATGGATTTATCCTCTATGGCTATATAAATATTGACCCGATGCGCTCCCGGGTCAGTGGCTTCATCATCTATGGTTATCAATGGATTTATCTTTTATGGCTATATAAATATTAACCCGATATACTTTCGGGTCAGTGGCTTCATCATCTATGGTTATCAATGGATTTATCTTCTATGGCTACATAAATATTATCCCAATACACTTCTGGGTCAGGTGGATTCATCGTTTGTAATCTTCAATGAATATCATCTTATATAAATTTGACCCAGTGCACTTCCGGGAGCGTTGGAATTACTCGGTGACTCCTGAAATATCTTCGACTATTGCGTTTACTCCCATCGGGAGCGCTGGAATTCAAGACAATATGAAGAATCCTATATCCAATGTTTTCATCAGAGCCTCAGGAAACATGTGAGTGCTGCAACTGATGAAAGTCTATGGAGTGCCATAATACATCAAAAATATGAATGATTTCATCAAAGCCTCACATTGTGTTTGGATGTTGGAAAACTGGCATGGAATTGAATTGGAAAAGGAATTCCAAATCCAGGATGGAAAGGAAATGGCTTCCAAATTCAATTCTGTTGTTTGGATGCGTTTGGATTTTCCTGTTGAAATCAGAGGCTGGTGAGCAATTCCAATTCCTGTTTGGATGTACAAACCATGGAATTAGATGATTTGTTGAGTTTAGATAATAAAAATCGCATGTATAACCAACAATGTGTATATACTATTTTCAAACATTATAATATTAAATAATATAAATAAAACATGATACCACTACAATGTACAGTATGTCAATATTCTACGGTATGCAACCAACTTTGCTACAGTTGTCAATACAACATACATTCATGCACTTGAAATCAAACTATTCTACACTATGTCAAGACACTAATCTACGGGAGCGGCGTTTTGGCTCCCGGGAGCATTTGCTCCCGGTTTTTTCGAAAAATTAAAATAAATCGAAAACTTGTCAAAAAATTCCGAAAAAAATCATGCATGTACCTGACCATGGCACACACCACCGTGTAAAATTTCGTTGCAAAATGTCATTGTATGCGCTCTGGACAAAAATAACAAATTTCTGACATGAAATGAGATCCAAAAATATGAATCTCAGATCTGGAAATTTGTCATTTTTTCCCAGGACGCATACGATGATATTTCGCAGCGAAATTTCACAAGGTGGTGCGTGCCATGGTCAGGTACGTGCATGATTTTTTTCGGAATTTTTTAGAAAGTTTTGAAAAACAAAATTTGCTCCCCAAAAATCCGGGAGCAAATGCTCCTGGGAGCCAAGACGAATTTCCGCTAATCTACAGCATACCAATACAACATAGATTCAGTATATAAAATAAAACTATTCAAATCGAAAAAAGAAAACGCTGATACCTTCAAGATCGAATTGATCTCAGAACCTTCCCGCCACACCTCAGGACCTGTGTAAATAAATTGATCAAAAAAAAAATCCATAGAACATAGATTACTGTAGGTACGTATCTACAATCAGAACATGTAAAAACAGTGCAGGGAGACGATCGATCATGCAGCTAGGGAGACGATCATGCCGCTGGTCCCGGCCCTCCCGCTGTTTGCATCCCCACCACCGGCAATACATCGGCATGTGGATCATGGAGACGATCAGAAATCCTAGCTGCAGGTCGGGGCGGGAAGGGAGAGAGGTTTCAAGGAAGGGAGAGAGGTCGCTTGGGCGACGCCTGGGGAAGATGGCTTACCGCGCCCTCGCGGCCGGCGGCGGGAGTCTGCAGGTCGGGGCGGCGGCTGACTCTCCGTACCTTTTTCTCGGGGAGGGAGAGAGAGGTCGATCGTCAAGGCGAAGCAGTCGACTTACGTAGCGGAACGTCGTGCGGGTTTCCACGACTTTCCGAGCTTGGGACTTCGGAATCGCCAGAGGCCGCGGGCCAGTTGCAATACGGTGGGCTCGGAAAGTTTTCCTGTTTCCACGCTTTAATTCCACAACCATTCCAGACACATGAAAGCGGGCTAGAAATTCCAGATTGCCAATTCCGAGCCAGTTTTCCAACATCCAAACACAGTGTCAGGGAACATGCGAGTGCTGCAATTGATGGAAATCGCGCAAAATAAATACGACCCAGTAAGATGCAATGAGTCTGTCGTGCACATGGTTCTCTCGTTGACTCGGGGGCTGCTGCCGACATAATTCAAAACTCATGCAGCAAGGTATGTTGCGATTACTACGGGTCCATCGGGCCTGCAACGTGACCTGATCACTCACAACTTGCTAATGACCACTATACAAACAAATACACGCTCAGTAAGATGCAATGAGTCCGTCGGGCATGTAGTGCACCAATGTTCGGGTGTTGCCGCCGCCGATTTACAAAAATACACGGCTCAGTAAGATGCAATGAGTCCGTCGGGCCTGCAGTGCACCCTATGTTCGGGTGTTGCCGCCGATGATTTACAAAAATACACGGCTCAGTAAGATGCAATGAGTCCGTCGGGCCTATAGTGCACCCTATGTTCGGGTGTTGCCACCGACGGATTTACAAAAATACACGGCTTAGTAAGATGCAATAAGTCTGTCGGGCCTACAATGCACCCTATGTTCGGGTGTTGCCGCCGACGATTTACAAAAATACACGGCTCAGTACGATGCAATGAGTCCGTCGGGCCTGCAGTGCACTCTATGTTCGGGTGTTGCCGCCGACGATTTACAAAAATACACGGCTCAATAAGATGCAATGAGTCCGTCGGGCCTGCAGCGCACCCTACGTTCGGGTGTTGCCGCGGACCAATCATCGACTCCTCCATAACATCATCGGCTCCTCCGGAACATCATCAAAATCATCGACTCCTCTAGGACATCATCAAAATCATCGACTCCTCCGGGATATCATCAAAATCATCGACACCTTCGGGATATCATCAAAATCATCGACTCTTCCGTGACATCATCAAAATCATCGACTCCTCCGGGATATCATCAAAATCATCGACTCTTCTGTGACATCACCAAAATCAATTCCTCTGTGACATCATCAAAATCATCGACATCATCAAAAGCATCCAAATGTTCTCGGAACTCAAAGAAATATATGATATTCGACTCAGTATTTTTCACCATATACATGACTACTTCATAGTCATATACAAACTCGGGGGCTACTCCCATCGGGAGTGGTGACCGCGCACCCGATAAAAAGATGTAAGACTTGCCGACAAAAAGAACGGACCCGAAGGCTCTAACAATCCAGCTCTGCGGCTTCTCTCGAAGCTTGCACCATTTTGAAGACCCGATAAATATAAAAGTATCGGATGCTGGAATAATTCGAAGACGTCGAAATCAACATCAAGCTCTTCGAGTAGTACAACTTCAGTCTATGCACGGTTGCAGGCACCCGCCCATAGACTCGGGGGCTACTCCCATCGGGAGCACTGGTCGCGCACCCGATAAAGAAAAACTTTGACTCTACATCAAGCATAAGATTCAAGAGAAGATCAAGACATTCAGACGATGACAACTTTAGTCCGTGCCCGAAGCTTCACTTCGGGCAGGCACTCGGGGGCTACTGATGTGGGCATTACCCTTTGAGTACCCGACATTGCTATACCCGGTGCAGATTATGAAGATGGATCAACACAAGGACTCGACAAGCTGGACCCGCATGTAATATCAACTTGGACTAGAAGAAAGAAGACTCCAATTTGTATTCTACTAGGACTCTTTGTAAACCCTAGCTTGGTTAATATGTAAAGCCATGCAGGGGCACCCCTTGGATCAGATTCTGAAACAGAAAAACATAGACACGATACGCCTAGACATCGCAACCCGCAGATTAGAACTAGACTAGATACAACAACTCCGCCAATGGCGCCCCCCTGTACACATATATTCATATAGTGGATTGCTAGCAGGACATAGCGATCCTCCACCGCGGGGACGTGAACCTGGGTATGTCGTGCCTTCTCTCGCTCCCGGAATCTCCATCATCGCCTTCCGTCAACCCTAAGCCCCTCATGGTGGGAATTGCTGAGGAACCGCCACGTCACGCACCGCCTAATGCAAGAGGGACCAATAAGACCTTGTCTATATGTCTATGCACATTGCTTGCGCATTTGACTTGGTCTTATTGGTTTACCCCTTCTATCGTGTGTCTTTTATAGGAGGCTCATCTCTTGGTACTTGACTTCTTTTAAATGTTGTGGCACTACGTCATATATTATGTATGAATTTGCTTTACTGACGTATATTATTTATCTTATGCATAGAGATGCCGTCGTATGTCGTTTACAAGGGTAGGGTTCCCGGAGTCTATGCCAATGGAGAAAACTATTGGAGGTAGGTACTCCATTTTCGCAACCTGCATCTACACACGGTACACCACTATGGAGGAGGCGGAATCTGGATACGTGCACTATCTAGCTGAAGAGATGAGAGTGACGAGGAGGATTCAGATGAAGATAGTCTTCGTCCTAATATTGCTCATCTTGACTGCATTTCTCATCTTGTGATTCTAGTTTAGACTACTAATTAAGTAGCTTGTGATCGATCTTCAGTTCTGACATTTAAGATCAAATAATTGTTTGGTACTGGTATAATCATATCATGTGTGTATGTATTTCGTACTGCCTGTGTAAGTATGCTATTGTGTACGTATAGATGTATAATACGGAGAAATGACATCATCTATTCGAAATAGGGGGCAGAAGTACTCGCAGCGTGCGCGCGGAGCGCTGCAAGTATACTGGCAGCATGCGGCCACACACAGCCATTAGATCTATTGGTCGCACGCCTTGACCTCACATGACTAGTAAGTAGCCTACTAGTCGCGTGCTCACAACACGCGACTACTAAATGATACCACTAGTGAGGTACCAGTCGCGGGCCGGGCACCCGCGACCGGTAGCCCAAATCCACACGCCAGTAGTAGGATTTTTCCTACTAGTGCGATCAGAATCTGACAAAGTGGTATCAAAAGCCATCGATTTTTGGCGTAATTCTTTCGCTACCACTCACGGAGCCGAGTGAGGAAATCCGGGATCTGCAGCGGCGAGTCGATCTGGTGTGAGAGGGAGGTTGCGATCTCCCTAGAACCCCCCCCCCCCCCCACCCATTTCGCGGTGACGCCTTCTTCGACATGGTCGACGGTGGCGGCATCATAATTCAAACACAGATCGATTGGCGGTGGCAATTGCCGAGGAACCCTTCCTCGGTGGTTGAATTCCGGCCACACACTTGATCGTGTGTCTTGGAGGCGGGATAGCGCGCAGAGGTTAAAGAGCCACATTATATCAAGTGCTATATAAATGGGTTGCGCTCTAAGATTAAACACTATCTCAAGCCACTGAAACCAGCTACTCTGTATGAAGCCGTAGATAATGCTCGTGACATGGAACTCGGAGTCAATGCTAATTCTCAAGCTACCCATCGATCAACGAATACAAGCAATTACTCCAAGACCTCTTACTCCCCTTAGAAGTTTAGTCGTCCAAGACCATTTGAGGATACGTACTCCACCAATCAAGAAAGACTTGGATAAACCTTAAAGGATGGTAGCCAAACCAGAGATTAAAGGAACCCAACACTTGCAAATACTATGGAGCCAGTTGGTTCTTCGGACACCGCTGTAAGCAATACAAGACCCTAAATCTCATGAGTGGTGAAGGAGAGACTAAACCAGAACCAACTCAACAAGAGTATGATGATAGTGAGGGAAATGATACTTCTCAACTAGAAATACCTGAAACTGCGCAGATGATGCAAATTTTGGTAGAAGCGGAAAGAGGTTCGGGCTCTTCAAATACATTCACTGTTATGGTTTCCATAGGTGGTAAATTGTCCATGACCCGGCTCGATACCGGAAGCACACACACGTTCATGGATCTTCGGTTTTCCACCAAAGTTCAATGCTCTACGGTACCAAACTGCTTAGAAATTGTTACAGTAGCTGGTGGTGGCGAATTAAAGACTGGCTCTCATGTCAACCATTCAAGGACACTCTTTCACCAACTCCTTCAGAATTCTGCCACTTAAGGGATATTAAATTATTTTGGGCAGAAATTGGATGCTCCAGATTAGCCCTGTCAAGTTTGATTACCACACTCGACAGGTCAAGATCAAACTAAATGACACTAAGAAAGTATCTATTAAAGATAGCATCAAGGATTTCATCTAATATCGATCAACAGAATGCATACAAATCAAGAAGGACGCCACTGGTTATTACCTTTTCCCCCTCTCTGCAGCAACAACAACAACTGTACACAAGACGCAGAGGCTCGGGCCTTGCTCACACAATATGCTGACGTTTTTGAAGAGCCAACTAGCCTTCCACCTCAACGCCTTCATGATCATGCAATACCACTCAAGGGAGGATCAGAACCACCTAAGATTCGTTCTTATAGTGGCCCTCACAAGCAAAAGGATCAAATGGAAGAACAAATCAAACTACTCTTAGAGTCCTCTCTCATCAGATGCAACAATAGCCCTTATGCGTCTCCGACCATCTTAGTCAACTCAAAAGGATGGAACATGCACTAGTGGAGAAGAGGCCTTTGGTCCCAAGCAAATGTCCCACTGCTGAACCAAACCGGGTCCAATGCCCCCATTGGACCCGGTTCGTTTCTGCCCAGGACGACCCCACCCGCTGGCGCCTGTCCTGTAGCGGCCTTTGGACCCGGTTTGTCATACAAACCGGGTCCAAAGGGTCCACCCGCAGGGCGCGGCAGGCCGTGTCAGCCTGGGGGACCCTTTAGTCCCGGTTTGTATGACAAACCGGGTCCAAAGGCCCCCTCTCGGCTATATAACCTTGCCCCTGCCCAAGTGTGAGCCACACTTAGCCATTTTTTCACTATCTTCACAAGAGGGGTGTATTGCTTTCCTCTCTTCTTCACATGCACAAGAGGTGTTCGATGAAATGCTTAAGAGGATTTGCCACTTGAGTTTACACAAATCAAGCCACACTTAACTTGCTTTTTTCTTCTTCATCGAGGTTAACGACTTTATCCTTTTCATCTGCAATTGATAAAATGCATGTGTATATATACATCGTGATGTTCCGTAATGGTTTTGATCAGCTTAATTATATCATGCGGATGAATCGGCAATGGATGTACATTGACCGACGATTTGACGAGTTCATCTGCGGGCTCGGATAATTTTATGGCCGTGGCGGAGGCAAACAAACATGGTGGCTTCATGTATTGTCCATGTGTGGACTGCAAGAATATCGTAAATTACGCTCACTCGAGTCTCATTCACAGCCACCTTCACGCGATCCGGTTTCATGCCCGAGTTACTATTGTTGGACCAAGCACGGAGAAAGAGGGGTTATGATGGAAGACAATGAAGAAGAGGAAGAGGATGATGACGGTTATCCCAATTTCCACTGAATACGATGATACTGCAGAAGGCAATGAAGACAATGAAGTAGAAGATCAAGAGGCACCGAGATGAGCCTGCCGATGATGATCTTGGCCGGGCCATTGCTGATGCAAGGAGAGAATGTGAAACTGAAAAGGAAAGGTTGGCCTTCGACAAGATGATAGAAGATCACAACAAATTGTTATACCCAACTTGCGAAGATGGCCATAAAAAGCTAGGCAGCACACTGGAATTGTTGCAATGGAAGGCGGAGAACGGTGTCACCGACTCGGGATTTGAAAGTTGTCGACAATAATTAAGAGGAAGCTTCCAAGGGGTAACGAATTGCCCGCCAGTACGTACGAAGCGAAGAAGATTGTCTGCCCTCTAGGATTAGATGTGCAAAAGATACATGCATGCATTAATGACTGCATCCTCTACCGCGGTGAGTACGAGAATTCGGATGCATGTCCGGTGTGCACTGCATTGCGGTATAAGATCAGACGAGATGACCCTGGTGATGTTGAGGGCGAGCGCCCCAAGAAGAGGGTTCCTGCCAAGGTTATGTGGTATGCTCCTATAATACCACGGCTGAAACGCTTGTTCAGGAATAAAGAGCACGCTAGGTTGTTGCGATGGCACAAAGAAGACCGTAAGAAAGACGTGATGTTGAGGCACCCTGCCGATGGATCCCAATGGAGAAAAATCGATAGAGAGTTCCCAAACTTTGCACAGGATGCAAGGAACTTAAGGTTTGGTCTAAGTACGGATGGCATGAATCCTTTTGGAGAGCAGAGCTGCAGCCATAGCACCTGGCCTCGTGACTCTTTGTATATATAACCTTCCTCCTTGGTTGTGCATGAAGCGGAAGTTCATTATGATGCCGGTGCTCATACAAGGCCCGAAGCAACCCGGGAACGACATTGATGTGTACCTGAAGCCATTAGTCGAAGAACTTCTACAGCTGTGGTCCCTAGCAGGTGTACGTGTGTGGGACGAGCACAAGCAGGAGGAATTTGACCTAAGAGCGATGCTTTTCGTAACCATCAATGACGGGCCTGCTCTTGGTAACATTTCAGGACAGTCAAACAAGGGATACAATGCATGCACACACTGTTTACATGAGCTCGAAGGTGATTATTTGGAAAAAGGTCAGAAGGTCGTGTACATGGGGCATCGTCGATTTCTTAGGATTACCCATCCCGTAAGAAAGAAAGGAAAGCATTACGACGGTGAGGCTGATCACCGGAGGAAGCCTCCCCATCGTGATGGTGTTGATATATTTGGTATGGTCAAGGATCTAGATGTAATATTTGGAAAGGGTCCTGGCGGACGGTCGGTTCCGAATGACGCTGCCGGACACGCGCCCATGTGGAAGAAGAAATCTATTTTTTGGGAGCTAGAATATTGGAAAGTCTTAGAAGTCCGCTCTTCAATCGATGTGATGCACGTGACGAAGAATCTTTGCGTGAACCTGCTAGGCTTTCTGGGCGTGTACGGGAAGACAAAAGATACACTAGAAGCACGGGAGGACCAGCAACGTTGGAAAGACCCCAAATATCTGCATGAGAGAGTTAAAGGACGTCATTTATCCAGCTACGCTCTTACAAAAGCAGAGAAGGAAATATTTTTTGAATGTCTTAGCGATATCAAGGTCCCGTCCGGCTTCTCCTCCAATATAAAGGGAATAATAAATATGGAGAAGAAAACATTCCGGAACCTGAAGTCTCATGACCGTCACGTGATAATGACACGGTTGCTTCCGATTGCATTGAGGGGCTTCTACCGGAAAATGTTCGACCGCCCATTGTGAAGCTATGTGCATTCCTCAATGCAATTTCTCGGAAGGTAATAAACCCGAAATTCTACCGAGGTTGCGGAATGATATGGTCCAATGTCTCGTTAGTTTTGAGCTGGTGTTCCCACCATCCTTCTTCAATATTATGACACATCTCCTCGTTCACCTGGTCGATGAGATTTCCATTCTCGGTCCCGTGTTTCTACACAATATGTTCCCCTTCCGGAGGTTCATGGGAGTCTTGAAGAAATATGTTCATAACCGTGCTAGGCCGGAAGGAAGCATCTCCAAGGGCTATGGAACAGAGGAGGTCATTGAATTCCGTGTTGACTTTATTCCCGACCTTAAGCCGATTGGTGTTCCTGAATCGCGGCATGAAGGGAGACTAAGTGGAAAAGGCACGCTAGGAAGGAAATCAATGATATGTAGGGACGGGATTTCTTTGACTCAAGCACACTACACGGTTCTACAAAGTTCCACCATGGTGGCTCCGTATATCGGTGACCACAAGAACTTTCTACGCTCCCGAACCCGGGCGGTCGAACGATTGGATTAGACGTGAACACATGTCGACTTTCGGCGGTTGGTTGCAAAAACATCTCCCGAATAACAAAGATATTGAAGATCAGCTGTACTTGCTGGCCCGGACACCATCTTCGACCGTAGTGACTTTCCAAGGGTACGAGATAAATGGGAATACATTTTACACGATCGCCCAAGATAAAAAGAGCACCAACCAAAACGAGTGGTGTCCGCTTTGATGCAATAATGAATGAAGGCCCAAATGACACATATTATGGTTACATAGAGGATATCCGGGAACTTGAGTATGGACCTTCTTTTAAGGTCCCTTTGTTTAGGTGCAAATGGGTCAACAAAACAGGAGGCGGGGTTCGGGTAGACAAGTTGTATGGAATGACAACGGTGGATCTCAACAATCTTGGGTATAGAGACGAACCATTCGTCCTAGCCAAGGATGTGGCCCAGGTTTTCTATGTGAAGGATATGTCTAGCAAACCAAGAAAAAGGAAACATAAGGAAACAAATACATCAAACGATGAGCCAAAGCGCCACATAGTTCTTTCACGGAAAAAGAAACATCGTGGGAGTGGAGGACAAGACGGACATGTCGGAAGATTATAATAAGTTTGATGAAATTCCACCCTTCGAGTGAACATTGATCCAAGCATCAAGTTAAATGATGAAGATGCTCCATGGTTAAGGCCGAAGAAGATTAAATGATGAAGATGCTCCATGGCACAAATGAGTATCTCAACATGGCAATCAATTTCCCATTTATTTTTGTGTAATCATTTAACAGTATGTAAGATATGAAAAGTGGAGATGTGGTTGGCTTTTTGTACCATATATATAGAGGAGATGTAGTCGTTCACGGGTTTGCAGGGGAAAAATTCCGAGGCGCAGTTTCCGAAGATGCCGTAGGGCATGTGCACCAACAACATCTTCGAGAAACTCGCGCCACGGAGATTTCCCAACCCTTTCCCCAACACTATTAGAGGAGATGTAGTCGTTCAGGGGCTTGCAGGAAAAAATTCCGAGGAGCAACTTCCGAAGATGCCGTAAGGCTTGTGCACCAACGACATCTTCGAGAAGTTGCGCCACGGGAGATTTCCCAACCCTTTCCCCAACACTCGTTAGAGGAGATGTAGTCGTTCACGGGCTTGCAGGGAAAAATTCCGAGGCGCAGCTTCCGAAGATGCCGTAGGGCGTGTGCACCAACAACATCTTCGAGAAGCTGCGCCACAGGAGATTTTCCAATCCATGGGAATGAATCTCTGCTTGGCTTGTTGATCTCGCTTGGCAAGCCGTATCGATGCTCCTTTTATAGGCACAGCGACCGCTTCTACTCGACAGGGCGTCGTGCGCTACATGCTTTATCTCATCGAGCAGTGCGTCCACCCATGCGTTCTTATCCTGCCGACATCTTTAGTCCCGGTTGTACCCACCAGCCGGGACTAAAGGTTACCCACACGTCCTTATCCCACCGACAGTTTTGTTAGATGACAAAAAGGATCTTTAGTCCCGGTTGTACCCACCAGCCGGGACTAAAGGTTACCCACACGTCCTTATCCCACCGACGGTTTTGTTAGATGACAAAAAAAGGATCTTTCGTCCCGGTTGTACCCACCAGCCGGGACTAAAGGTTACCCACACGTCTTTATCCCACCGACGCGTTTTGTTAGATGACAAAAAAAGGATCTTTCGTCCCGGTTGTACCCACCATCCGAGACTAAAGGTTACCCACACGTCTTTATCCCACCGACACTTTTGTTAGATATGACAAAAAAATGATCTTTACTCCCGGTTGTACCCACCAGACGAGACTAATGTTTTCGGTGCCACTGCGTTCCCGCCTATTTTTCTTCCCGCGCTTTCCACTGCGTTCCCGCCTATTTTTCTTCCCGCGCTTTCCACTGCTTCCCGCCTCTGTCCTCCCGCCAATTTTTTCACTATATATATATGTAGGCTTGGCCTCCATTTACATATCACATCTAGACTCATATCCGCAAACCTCATCACTCTGTCCCATGGCTTCCATCGTATCTCTAACCCTCCGGGAGGCGGAGGCGCTTTGCGCGTCGAACTACCCCTGCCCGCCGGGCTACCGTGTCCCGACCGGCTGGTTGCTGAGCGTCGGAGGCGTACCGGTCCCTCCTGTCCCTCTAGGTGTGGCGCGCGAGATGTCCATCACGAACCACTACTACTTCGAGCTCACGCCAGAGCAGCGGAGGAATCCCCAGTGGCATCCCGACTACTTCCCGACTTGGGAAAGCTTCTTAATCAATCGGCGTGAGAGGGCGCTTGCCAGGCACGAGGAGGGCGGCCCGCCTCCTTCGGACTTCAACGAGGCCGGCCGTCGGCTGTGGTGGTGCGGCCGGACTCTCCATGGCGTCATGGCCTACCGTGGCCCCCGCCTGCGCTACCCTCAGTCCCAGCCCACGCGTGCTCTCCCGTCGAGGTTCGACTACCGCGACCCCGATGCCAGCGACGATGATGACGGCGACTACGACGACTACAGTGGCGAGTACTATAGGGCTAGGCACGAGTATGACCGAATGACTAGAACAGTCGAATCTGGTGATGTATCTTAATTAATTTTCGGTTGAGCTACGTACTTTAATTCCATGTATGTGGCGGGAAACTTTTCTCCGAGGAGCTCGTACTTTAATTTCAGTTCAATCGTAATAAATTTCGTGTCAACCACTTTATTGAACAAAACCAACCGACATCGACTTTATTGAAATTACAATAAAATAGATAAATTACTAGTCTAGTCTCTACTCGTCGTCGGAGGTTGTCTCCGTCCAAATGTCCTCCCACCGAGGGTCGTTTTCGGTCCAAGTTGTATTCGGGTTCTCGAGCTCGAAGGCGGCGACGGCCCGACGGTGGCGCCTGTCGGACCTGCGTTGTGCCCTAAGGTTAGCAAAGAACACGTCGGTGTTGTCGGCATCGTTGGGGAACTGCGCCCTCCACTGGCGCATCAACTGCTCGTCGCGCTCGGCGATGGCGATTCTGCGCTGCACCTGGCGGTGCCGGCGATGGTCCTCGTCGTCGACGAGGCACGGCGGCGGCGCGAGGAACTCCGCCTCCTCTAGCGATTCAACATCCGGGAAGTTCATGTCTCGCCCTGGCCGCCGAAAGCGCCACACCGCCGCGTCGTAAGCGCGCGCCGCCAGCTCCGGCGTGTTGTACGTGCCGAGGGTGAGGCGGAAGCCACCGGCGCGTATCTCGGCGGTGAACCTACCGCTCGGACGCACTCGAACACCACGGAAAACGGACGCCCCTCAACGACGTGGAGGCATCCTGGAGATGAATGAGCGGAGGCGGTGGCGACGTCTGGTTGCGCCCGCACTCGTCGCTCTATATAGCGCACGCGGGGCATGGCACGTGTAAGCCACGGCTACACACGTCGCACGCCGGCGTCGGCGGGGCGAGGCACGTGGAAGCGGTGGCTACACGTCGCACGACGGCGTCGACGGGTAAGCGACACGTGTGGCACGGTGGAGGGACACGTGGCACGGGGAAGGGACACGTGTGGCACGGCGGCGGTGGCCAGTACACGGCGGTGGCGGTGGCCAGTACATGGCTGCGGCGGCGGTGGCGGTGGCCAGTACACGGCGGTGGCGGTGGCCAGTACATGGCGGCGGTGGCGGTGGCCAGTACATGGCGGCGGCGGCGGTGGCGGTGGCCAGTACACGGCGGTGGCGGTGGCGGCGGTGGCCAGTACACGGCGGTGGCGGTGGCGGCGGTGGCCAGTACATGGCGGTGGCGGTGGTGGCAGTACACGGCGGTGGCGGTGGCGGTGGTGGCCGGTACACGGCGGTGGCGGTGGCCAGTACACGGCGGTGACGGTGGCCAGTACACGGCGGTGGCGGTGGCGGCGGTGGCCAGTACACGGCGGTGGCGGTGGCCAGTACATGGCGGCGGCGGCGGTGGCGGTGGCCAGTACACGGCGGTGGCGGTGGCCAGTACACGGCGGTGGCGGTGGCGGCGGTGGCCAGTACACGGCGGTGGCGGTGGCGGCGGTGGCCAGTACACGGCGGTGGCGGTGGCGGCGGTGGCCAGTACGTGTTTTTTTTTATTTGAAATAAGGCGGGAATGAAATTTTTTTAAAAAAATTGGCCTTTGGACCCGGTTTGTAATACAAACCGGGACTAAAGGCCTTTTTTGCGCGCGCAGCGAAAACGCAGCAAAAATGGCCTTTAGTCCCGGTTTGTATTACAAACCGGGTCCAAAGGGGGGCCTTTGGTCCCGGTTTGTAAAACGCACCGGGTCCAAAGGGGGGGGGGGGAATATAACTGATGCCGCATCGTCTCCGCGGAGATCAATCCCGCGGAGACGACGCAAACCACGCCGCCAGGCTGCCCAACTCCCGCGCGCCATCGCTGCTGCTGCCGCCGCGCGCCATCGCCGCCGCCCTCCCTTGCGCCATTGCCGCCGCCGCCACCCGCGCCGTACGCACCATCCCCGCCCTCCTCTCTCTCCCCCGCGCGCGCACGTCGGCCACCTCCGCCACTCCTCGCCGTCCGCCGCCACTCCTCTTCGTCCGCCGCCACCGCGCCCGCCTCCGCCGCGCCCGCCTCCGCCTCTCCTCGCCGTCCGCCGCCATCGCCGCCGCCGACCCCGCCGCCACCGCGCCTCTCCCTCCGCCGGTAAGCCTCCTCCGGCGATTTTTTTTTTTCATTTGTTAGATTATAGTGTAGTTAGTTTTAGTGAAAATTTAGTTAAAATTAGTGTGTTAGTAAAATTAGTTAGTGTGTTAGTAAAATTAGTGTGTTAGTAAAATTAGTGTGTTAGTAAAATTAGTTAATGTGTTAGTGTGTTAGTAAAATTAGTTAGTGTGTTAGTAAAATTAGTTAGTTAGTGTTAGTAAAATTAGTTAGAGAAAAGTTAGAAAATTAGTTAGTTAGTGTTAGTAAAATTAGTTAGAAAAAAATTAGTAAAATTAGTTAGAAAAAAGTTAGAAAAGTTACAAAATAGATTCATTTGTGTCGGCGCCACCCCCACGCGTGCCGACGACTTAGACCGTGGCGGTGCCGAGTCCGTAGCGGTGCCGCCGCGACATAGACTTAGGGTCGCGAAATAGAGAAAGAGCGAGCGAGGAGGAGCGCCGAGTCCGTGGCGGTGCCGGTACTGCCGGCACCCCTGCCGACGCCCCCAAAACAGGGTCATCCAATTCCCGCTACCGCTCCCGCTGTCGTTCCCGACCCCCGATCCGGATCGATCGATCCGGGGTCGTGGAACGCGGTGTTAGTACAAAAGTAGTGAAGTTTTTATTTAGCACAATATCATGTTTTTTATTTATATTAGTACATATATGATTTGTTTTCGTAGCTACGATGCCGCGACAGCCGCCGCGCCGTGGTCTGACTCTTCTAGAGGAGATGGAGCAGATGGGGGAGGTCCGGGACCGGGCTCCGCCGGGGTGGCACCGGGAGGTCTTAGCTTCGGGTCGCGCACCTTGGTGCGGAATCCGGGTCCCGTTGTCGACCCGGATATTCTTTGGTGGAGGTCTTATGGGCCACGGTCGTTTCAGAGGGAGCCGGCCCCGCCGGAGGAGGTAGCTCAGCGCATTGCGGCGGAGGACGAGCACGTTCGCCGTTACATGTACGCGTTAGACAGCATGTATAGGACCGGATGGAGCGTTATGCGGGGATCTCATGTTAGCTATGCTCCCGTTGTTGTTCCGTGGCTTTGGGGGCACACCCAGCGCGGCTCAGGACCCGGTCGGCGCCCTCTAGGACCCGGTCGGCGCGGTTGAGTGGTTGTAGTAGTGATTGATACGTATTAGGGTTAAATAAACATGAACCCGATCTATGTATGCATGTAATCGCACTATCTGCTTTTAGCACTATATTATCGATCCTTAGTTAAGAACTACATATGTAACTCCATTTTCAGTTTTCTGCATTATCCTTAATTTGATCATATGATGGTTCCTATATATGTATAGCTTGCAGGTCGTTGTAGAAAGCATGGACAGAGATGAAATTCAAGAAAATTTCATGGAGAACCTCATAGCCCACGGTACTCTGGATGATCGCGACGACGACGTTATTCCAGATGATGGCGGTGACGATGTCACCGCAACTTATTTGAATGACTCCGGTGAGGGAGCGGAGAATATTGAGGAAGAAGATCCTAGTGGCGCCGGTGAGGAACAAGATCATCATAATGGCTCCCGAACTGTAGTTATCACCGAGGTATATAAACTAATTAAGCCGCTGTTGATCGACTAGATGCATTAACTAATTAAATTGTACTGACTATGAATTATTTCTTTTTAGCCCTCCGGATCGAGCACTTCTTCTGTAAAGTCGAGGAAGCGAGGCCCGGCCAAAAAGTTGGATGACGGTGTTAGGCACGACATCACCCACATCGAAAAGGATGGTAAACCGATTGCTCCAGAGAAAGGTGCAAAGGCATTTATAGCTCAATGCGGAGTGCTTGTTAGGGACCACGTCCCGATCACCGTTCGAGAATGGCACAAGCCGAAGGGACTAGTGCTGTCTGCAGAGGAAGAAGGTCAAGGTCTTTATATCGATGATGTAGCCAAAAACAGCATTATGGACAAGCTCATGTCACATTTCAACATAGTACCCGAAGAGGGGGTGACGCTGAAAAGGCCAAGATGGAGCAGGCCCTCCGCGAGTTTGGCAAGAAGAAGATGGCCGAACTATTCAAGAGCCACAAGAAAAGATTGCGCCGCCTTATCAAGATAAAGAAGACTCCGGACAATGAGAAGGTAAAAACTCACCGGGAAGAATTCGTGAAGTACAGCACGGAGTCGGAAGAATTTAAGAGAAGGTCGGAAATAAATAAGGCAAATGCTGCGTTGAAGCTATATCACCAAATTCCGGGTCCAGGTGGATACAGTGGCTAACCGTCCAAAGTGGCAAGCAGCTGAGGCGGAACCGACCGATAAAGGGATCAGATTAGGGACACACGGTTGGATCGAACGGTGCAAGGAGTGGTTCTACGGGATTGGGGGAACGTTGGATCCAGAAACAGGGAAGTGCATCTATAAGAAAGCTCATCTGAAGGTTCCCATTGATGCCCTGGAAAGAGCACATAGGGACGTGGAGGCGGGGTTGTTCCAGCCCGAAAGAGAGAACGATGAGCTGACACGCGCCCTTGGGAACAAAGAACACGGCGGACGAACACGAGGCACGAAGGCTCCGTTCCGTGGAAGTATGGCTTTCCTGCGGAAAGGAAGAGATTTCCCGATAAAAGCCATGAGAGGAGGAAGGCAAGGGAAACAGACCGCCCGGCTAACTTAGAGGAGGGTATGAGCACCATGAAAGCCCAATTAACCATGGTAACCCAAGTACTTACATCTCGGATGGCTCGGGGGCAGGCTGTAGATCCCGCATTGCTCAATGCCATCGCCCCGCTCGCAATCTCAACCACACCGGAAAAGCAGCGTGGCTTCCTCTCGACAGGTGGATAATGATGATGATGATGACCAGGTGGTCGAGCCTCCTTGCTACCCCCCCGTGGATGATCTCACTGAGAGCCGTCCTTGTGAGCTGCATGTTAAAGTTTTCAACCTATCCTTCAAGGCGGCGGTCGGCATCCTCTTACCTACAAGGTCTTACCATTGCCGTTCGGTCCAAGACGACTTTGCTGTTGTGATGGTGGATGAAGTGATGAGAGCTTATGAGGGGTTGGTGCTTGAGCACCCTGCAGGTGAAGATGGGGAAATCAAAGAACTGGGAGAAGCCCGTAGAACCACCGTGCAATGGCGGAAGGAGAACATTGTGTTTCCAGGTGAGAAGCCAACAAGCATGCCACCTCCGCCTCCTCCGCCACCCGAGTCTCCTCCGCGTGATGATTCTCCCGTGCGCGATGATGATTCCCCTATCCATGACCAGTCTCGCTCCGCGTGAAAATACTCCGCCGCCTCCTCCTCCTCCTCGTCGGAGACTCCGCCGCCTCCACTTAAGCAAAGAGGAAGCTGTCCGCGGCACCTCCTACGGCTCCGAAGAGATCATCAACTCCAATGAGGGCACAGACTCCGGAGTTGTTACCACATGAGCAGATCGAAGAGCAAAAGGCGTTTCTTGCGCCGAAGAAGGTGTTTATTCGACCGCGCACGGTGAAGCACTTTGCCGAGACGAGAATGAAGAGACCCGAGCCGAGAGCTGATTATGACCGCTCTCTTGGACAGTCCTCTAGAGCGAGCAAAGAAGCAAAAAAGTCGCCCGGCTTGGACAGCGAGGACATTCTGAGCCGCACCCCACTTCATCGTGGAGCCATATCATGATCCGGAGACGACATCGATGATCGAACGGGCGGCTAGAGCTCAGGGAGCATCGGTTGAGTACGAAGATTACTATCCAACGGCTCAAGTGGTAAACACGTATAGATACGGAAAAGATCTCGTCAAACCTCGGCGAGCTCGCGCGTCTAGGGACTCGGATGCGAAGGTTGCATGAATGGTACCTGAAAGCCTGTCGAAGAAGTGAAAGCTACCTCACGGTGTATCTTAGAGATGAGCATTACTTCCGGGGGGAAGACGAGATAAACCTTGAGATAGAAGAACTGTTTCAGTTATTCAATCAAGACGCCCTCGACAAAGCTGTTATCAGTTGCTACTGCCTGTAAGTGATTTATTTGTGTAATTAAGTTTGTAGCTCATTCATTTGCACTAACAATTATCCTTTGTGTACGCTATACATTTAATTATGCAGAATGAAGAAGCTGGAATACAAAAGAGGCAAGCTCCTACCGCTGGGGTTCATAGACCCAAACACGGTTCATGAAGTTACGGTTTGACGAGTACTCCAAGGACACGAGAGGACAACATCGTAATGTTTTTAGAGAAGCAAGCGGACAAAGAGGATATATTCTTTCCCTACAACTTCAAGTGAGTGTTATATATAACATACATTATGCTTGTGCACCTTCCACTTTATTCTCGTAATCATTGAGCTATGCTTGTGCAGTTTCCACTTTATTCTCCTAATCATTGATCTTCAACTTGGAGTCGTAAACGTCATGGACTCGAAACGTAAAGAATATGCGGAATGGGCGGACATGGCTGCCATCCTCCGGAGGTAGTTTCAATCAATTTCGTATTGGCATCTTCATCTCGCTCTAATTCGAAGATATCATCAACTAATCAATTACTCATTTACTCATTATTTTTTGCCGGGCAGGGCTTGGAAATGGTTCATCAATACTGCTCCGGGTGAATGGAAACCGGAGCTTACATTTAGAGATTACCCCGTAAGTAGTACTATATATATAGCTATGTCCGTGAAACTTTATATATGATATTTACTTTCAATACGATGCTTGATTATTAGTTTGATCGAACTATTTTTTCGTAAAGTGTATGAGGCAGGAACAAGGAAATAACTTATGTGGATACTACGTCTGCACCTTCATGCGTGACATGTCCTGTCCCAAGGGTGGTGGGGACCCCCAAATACACCACACTCGTGTACGATAACAAATTTTCACAATTAATCTTAATTAGTACCATCTATTGTATTGAGTTCCATTCATATATTGATCTCCTTTTTTAAATATAGATGAGACGCCTTCGGGACACTCTCATAACAGCGGATCAAATAAAAGCAATTCAAGAGGAAATCGCGGGATTATTTATTACCGAGGTCCTTACCCCAGGTGGAGAGCACTATCGGCGGATCGTGATGGGGAACGAAATCCGTCGAGGACATGTTGTATTGTAAATATGCATGCATTACGTGTACTGTTGACGATGTCGTGTACTGTTGACGATGTCTATATATATTCATGACGATTTTTTGTGGTTTCTTGAATGATATATATGCATTGCTGAAACTCTGCCGTGGCAGAGAAACGCCCTGTTTCTCTGCCGCGTAGAGAAACGCTGGTACAGCCTAAACCTGTGCCGCGGCAGAGAAATAGCACTTCTCTGCCGCGGCAGAGGAACCTAGGCCCGGTTCGTACCACGAACCGGGACCAAAGGCCTTCCACCGCGAGCTCCCTGGCCGCACCACGTGTCGAGGCCTTTAGGCCCGGTTTATCTTTGAACCGGGACTAGTTGGTCCCGGTTCGGGAACCGGGTCTAAAGGCCCAAATGGACCGGGCCTATTGCCCCGTTTTCCACTAGTGATGGAGGCTGTGCATCGATTATCGACGTCTAAATACTATGATTGTCAAGGACAAATTGAAGACTTGCTTGATGAGCTTAATGGCGCCCAGCTTTTTAGCACGCTCGACCTTCGATTAGGCTATCACCAGATAAGGTGAAAAGTGAGGATATTCACTAGACGACCTTTAGCTCATATTTTCATCATTTTGAGTATTTGGTCATGCCTTTTGGGCTGACCAATGTGCTTGCCACCTTTCCGGCCTTGATGAATCAGCTGTTTGACGATTATATCCACAAGTTTCTCTTGGTTTTCTTTGATGACATATTAGTTTACAGCAAAATAAAATCTGATCATCTACATCACTTAAGGTTGGTACTAGAAAATCTTAGAACAGAAAAGTTGTTTGCCAACCTGAAGAAATGTTCCTTTGCAGAAGGCCAGGTCGGGTACCTCGGCCATATCATTTAATCTTCTAGTGTTTCTACGGACCCTAAGAAGATAGAAGCACTAAAAAATTGGCCCACTCCTCACAAAAAAACCCAACTACGTGGCTTCTTAGGCCTTGCCGGCTATTACCGCTGTTTTGTTAAGACCTTTGGGTTGATATGTCGTCCCCTCCGCGATATGTTCAAGAAAGATTCTTTCGACTGGACTGCATCTCAATCAGTTGCATTTGAACAACTCAAGACCAGCTCAGTAACTGCCCCTGTTATGTCCTTGCTACATTTCTCTCTACCTTTTGTCATGGAGACTGATGCTAGTTAAACGGGATTGGGAGTTGTCCTCATGCAGAAGGGCAGACCCCTTTCATATTTTATCAAAGCATTGGGACTAAGATCGGTGGCTCTGTCGACATATGACATGGAAGCCCTTTCTATTCTAGAGGATTCAAAACACTGGCGACACTACTTCTTGGGGAGCGAGTTACAGATCAAAAGAGTTTGAAATTCATAACTGAATAAAAGGTGGCAGAAGGCATTCAACATAAACTCCTCCTCAAACTCCTTGAGTTTAACTATTCCATTGACTACAGGAAGGGTAAGGAGAACAGAGCTGATGATGCCTTGAGCAGGAAGCATTCTCACTTACATGCCATAATTGTCATCACTCCCTCCTGGATAGAAGCTATTGAGCTGAGCGACACCCAGGATCCACAATGTTAAGAACAACTCCAGAAGTTGACAGTAACCCCTACATCAGAGCCATCCTACGCTCTAAAACTTGGAGTTCTACGCTACAAAGGCCACAAATACATAGGGAAGGATGAAACCCATAGGCAACATCTGCTAGAATCCCTCCACGATTCAGCAATTGGAGGCCATTCAGGAATCGTGGCTAGTTATCAACACATCAAGTGTTTGTTCTATTGGCCAGGATTAAAGGACACATAAAAGTTCATCGCAGAGTGTCCAATTTGTTAGCGAGCTAAAGCGAAGTACCGCCAATATCCAAGGTTGCTGAAGCCATTGGATCATCCTGACATGGCCTGGTGGCACATCACTATGGATTTCATTGAGAGACTCCCAAAACCACCAGGCACAGTAGTCATTCTAGTCGTGGTGGATAGAATGACTAAATCAACACATTTCATCCCTCTATCCCATCCTTACTCTGTCCACTCCATCGCTCAAGCCTTATCGACAACATCTTCAAGCTTTGTGGACCACCAATAAGCATTGTGACGTGTCGTGACAGAATCTTCACAAGCCACATGTGGCAGATGGTGTTTATAAGAAAGATTTTCTACATAAAGGTGTTGATTGAAGTAAAAGCTAAACCATGGTTGTTGACCTTACCTCCAAATGTCGAGTGGCGCAACGGAATGTATTCCAGAACCAAAACTCTACAAATAGAGGAGAGATTAATGATAATGATCATGGCATCACAATTAAAGTTTTTACTAAAGAAAGTAGGATTCAAGAATATATTTTGCCTCTTGTCCGAATAATATTCATGATTCACTTGTCATGGGACAAGATATGCTTACGAACTACAAAGATGTGATGGTGGACCTAAGTACGAGAAATGACTTAAGAGTGATGCAATCCTATATTAAGTTACATTTAAGATTACAAAGTAAATGTTCCTTGATCTTATCAAGTAAATATGTTACTTGATCTTCCCAATAACTACAAGGAAGAAATGGAAGTTCGAGAAAGACATAAAGCTCGATTTGTCACGAAGAATGTTTTGACTACAAATATGTAGGGGTACTTGATTCATTAGGTTATAACTAGCAGTTACTACAATTTTAATAATTGATGACACATTTTCAAAACTACATCCCCTTGAACATCTGTATTGAAAAGGATTGTAATTGGTACAACAAACAGGTTTTGTCAATCATATGGACGCTACTGTGTAGTAGCTGGAATTCTCGATTTTATGGATGATCGAAGAATTTTGGAATTACCCAAGATATCGAGAAGGCCTTCATTTACAAGAAACTAAGTGGGAGCTAAATAGATTTTCTAATCTTATATGTAGATGACACATTTTGAGTGGGAGCTAAGTGAGTTTCTTGGTCTTATATGTTACTGACATATTTGAGTGGGAGTTTAACAACATTCTTATATATAGATCACATATTGTGAATGTTGTAGGTGGTATTAATGATTATTTAAGTTAGTAAATATTATATGGATGAAATTGAACATCTAACATTAAAAGTCTACCAAGATAGATCGATACGTTTAATAAATATTAAGTCGAATTAATTTCCTAGATTACATTCTGAACGAGTTCAGAATAGAACAAACAAAAAAGAAGTTCTTACTTATATAACTAAGTGGAGCATTGAGTTAATCTCGGTGCTACGACAATGGTTAAATGAAAGAAAAGGGATGAGCTACGTCCCCCATCGGCGGACACATTGGGTGGGCCGGTTGGGACGTGGCCCACTGAGAATTTTAGACTTTTTTTTACTACCCCAAATTTTCAGATTTGGTTATCCAAATGAAACCGGAAAACACACGACCATTAATGACCCCTTTGCTAACATGTTGACCGGGGAAGCTCCATTATCGCGGTCGACCCCCCTCCTCTAGGCTCTAGTCCTTGCCGGCGGTCGATCCCCTTCTCCTCGTGACCTCGCCGACGCTCGATCCCCTTCTCCTTGCGACCTCGCTGGCTCGCTCCCTTGCCAGCTCACCGCGTCCATCCTCCTGGCCTCCTGCAGGTCTATCCCCCCCTCCTGGCCTCCTGGCCTTCTCCTCGTCGGCTCGTGCCCTCGCCGAGACCTCGCCAAGATGCTCGGTTGGCTGCCGGCCGCTGTCAGCTTGAGTGTCTGACGGAGACACGTAGTGACAAAATGTTTTACAAATGATAGAAAAATTCAATAATCACTAGGTCTCGAAACCTTCCGTAGGACAAAACCAAACCTAGTAGAACTATTAAATTTGTATCGCGCACATGCAAATTCTTATAATATCATGTTCTTTGTGAGGCCTCTAACTTTATCTTTCACCATGTCTAGCGTGTTTGTAGTAGACAAAACAATCCGTGCAACCGTAGGGGCCCCCTCGAATCATCGATTTTATCCTACAATAGCATCATGAAGAGTTCAAAACATGACTCATTACCATATTAAATTTTATACGACTGTACATAACATAGTAGCATACATAGAAAATTTCAGTAGTCACACGATCTCCCTCCTCCCACAATCCGCATGAATTGCTGGTACATAATGGAAAATAATTTAATAGGTTGCATTTCTATAAAATCAATAGTATTGATGTATAATGCATCACAAGTACTTACTCATCTGTTTGCTTAGGAATATCACATTTTTAATGGGCCATAACTCGATATCAAGATAATTTGATTTTGCAGTTATGTTTTGCCTCTATGTCTAGTTGAATTTGTGCTATCCGTAAAAAGAATAAATGTTAGTGGAGAGCGAAAAGAAAGTATGGGTGAGTTGAAATGTGACAGTAGAAAGTACCAAGTCTTCCACAACTGATTGTGACACGCCTAAACCAAATAAAGGGTTAAGAACCTGGAATTCCTGCTTGGGTCTATGCATCATGACAGTTGCATAATGATTTTTTCGTATAATCGGCAGTAATATGTGTACATAAGAAGGAAACAACTATGTCACGTGTCATACTATTTTGTTATAATTGGGCATGAAACATATTAAGAAACAACAGTTACATTTTCACGCGTGAAGTATTCTTCAATAACCCTTCCTATGGCTCTTGATCTTGCAACTGATCGATATTTTTAATTGTCCATTTCGTTTGTACTGCTTCTCTGCTAGTTCAGAAGATGGTTTGACCTCCATGCCAGACATAACACGCGATCATGGCCAACGCAGAGAGCCAAATCTCCAATGTAGAAAAGAACAATTTTACAATGATCGCATATTCAAAGACTTTGCGAGTAAAATGACAACATAAGGTGTTGTTTTAAGACTTACATCATCAATTAGCCATTTACGGGTAAGAATAACGTTAAGCCTTTCCGAAGACAAGGTGGCACCCTATTCATTCTTGTACACTCCTTTGCATGCTTGTTTGAAGATCTTCGATGTTGTTGACGTAAAATTTTATTTTTTCTGGTACTAATACTGTCGAACACAGCCTAACTTCATGTTCTGCAAACAACGCACCTGCACATCATAGTAAGAACATGTTTGTTACTGCATTGCAGCATGATATATTTTACTGCAAAGAAGTAATAAAAATCGCCATGGTTTGGTGGCCATATTCTGCGCATGATTTTAGTTGAGAACCGATCTGGTTTCTGTGTTTCCTTGCCAGGATATTGAAGGTGATCGAGTCGCGTCTAGTCTGTTGCCGATCCATCAGGGATCATCCACGTACTTCCTTGTCGTGAGGGTGGACGTGTTGTTTTGCTTGGTTTGCATCTAATTTTGGTAGCCCAAGCTCTTGATTCTATCCTGTCTGCTACTAGTTTAATCGATCGCTAGTACCAGTCCAATCGATCGCAAGAGGTGCTAGTGCTGTTTTTGGCTTGTTGAATTATTGTTGTTGCGTGTTGGCGTAAGAGAAAACTTGAACTGTATTTCTGCTCCTATATCGTACCGTGAAAGATCGCCAAACAATCTGCGGCCAGTTACGCTGTATCAATTAGCCATTTACGGGTAAGAACGGCGTTAAGCCTTTCCGAAGACAAGGTGGCACCCTATTCAATATTCATTCTTTTACACTCTTTTACATGCTTGCTTGGATATCTTCGATGTTGTTGGAGCATATACCACGTAAACTTTTATTTCTTCTGATGTTAATACTATCGAACACTGCCTAACTTCATGTTCTGCAAACAACGCACCTGCACATCATAGTAAGAACATGTTTGTTACCGTGTTGCAGCATGATATATTTTACTGCAAAGAAGTAATGAAAACATGTTTTACCTTTCTTAGCACAATTTTGACGTTTTGTTGCTTTGGCACCCAAAAATGTTGGCTATGCATACTGTTTTTATTGGTCTTGCGTTTCATTTTGCCTACCACTACAACATACTCGGTTTTCGTTGACGGTTTGACTTAGTCAGCAAATGTCAAAATACCGTCACAAATATGTGATACTGATGGTTTGCAAATTCGTGAGTAACCTCACCCCATAGATGGCCGAGTTGACGGTTTGAGCATCTTGTCATGGATCCATGACGATATGAGGAAGCTCAAAGCCCACCCGGCTCATATTGTCATGACGCGAAAATTCCATTATGGAGTCAGTTCCCCTATTCGGCCGACGATTTCAACCTTAACATCTTTGTGTAAACCGAATTAACTCTAGATTGAGTCAATCAAAGGATTCCGTAGGTGAGGTTGAGAATAAATGGCTAGGCATGATTGAGTCAGCCATCCATACCCCCCTCCCTTAATCAAGACTTGTAGCTATTTGCAACCGTTGGGCTATGCTCCACAAAATTTGAGAGACAAATCTAAACAAATCCCATGGATGAAACAGTTGGGTTGACTGTGGACGCAATACGCAAATGCAAACAGTCCCAAATAGGGACTAGACAGCAACTAAACAGATTGATTGATGCACAATCCAGAAGCATATATGGACGTAAAACTCACACATAGGTCGATCGACTCAATTAATGGCAGACAAACATGACGCTGACGGTAGAACACATAACACAATAAGCAACACAGCAGGTGCGGGATATATGCTTTGCAATTTAGTGGCGGGCAACGAAGCTCTTGATGGCATCGATGAGCTCCTGCGCTCGTTCCCCGGTGGTTGGGTCCATGTCGACGGCGAACTTGTTGAGGTAGAAGGAGTGGCTCATATCGCGGTTGATGAGTACGTCCACCTCCTTGCCGGCGGCGCGCAGCGCCTCGCAGTACTCGAGGTTGGTGTCGCGGATGAGGTCCTTCTCCGCCACGGCCACCAGCATCGGCGGCAGCGGCACGGACTCCAGCGGCGGCGCGTTCGGGCCCATCGGGCACGTGAACGGGTGGTCCTTGGTGGCGCCCTCCGGGAGCGACATGGCCAGGAACTTGTCGGCCATGTCCAGCGTGAAGAACACCGAGTCCGACGTGTTCTCCAGCTCCGACCTGCTCCGCGCGGCGCGCACGAACCCCGGGTGGATCGGGACGCCGCCGGCGATGCGGAGCGGCGCCCAGACGTCCGCGCCATCCTCGCCGACGCGCGCGGCCACGTGGTGGACCAGGTTGCCGCCGGAGCTGTCCCCGACGAGGAACACCCGGGAGACGTCCGCGGCCTTGCGGAGGAGCTCGGCCGCCGGGTCCTCGAGCGTGCCCGTGTCAGCTGTGACGATGGACCGGAGCCGGCGGAGCACGTCGACGCCGGCGTCCATCTGGGCGGGCAGACGGTGCTCTGGCGCTAGCGGGAGCTGGGCGGTGACCACCACGGCGGGGACGGCGCACGCGAGGCGCGCGTAGAAGTGGTGGTACATGAGCCATGACGGGTCGGAGATGCAGAAGCCGCCGCCGTGCAGCTGCACGATGACAGGGAGGCGCCCGCCTGCAGGGTTGAGCTCGGGGAGGTAGACGCGGAGGTCGGGCTCCCCGGGGAGGTCGTGGAGCGTGTGGCCGTCGCGGGGCACGGCATAGGGCTCCACGCGCTGCATCAGCGGAAGAGCCTCAGGCGGCCCCGTCCACGTGCGGTCGATGCTGCCGTCGTCAAACACGCGCAGCCAGCCGGACACCTCGTCCACCACCTTGCGACCGTCCGGCAAGACGACGTTCGCCTGGTGCTGGTGCTGCTGCGACTCGGTGCCAACGGTGGCCATCGTCGTCGTTGCTGCTGCTCTAGTGCTCAACTTCGTGTCGTGTATTTCGTGTTAAACGGTGTGAGAGTATGATGCACGGTGGATGAGGGAGCAACATGGTGGCGGCGCTTTATAGGCGGGTGGCCGGAGGCAGAGGCGAGCGAGAGTAGCGTGGTCGGTCGCGTCGCGCGTCTTTGCTGCTGATTTGGCGGGAAGTTTCGCAGGGAAATGTCAGGGAATTGTCCGTCGCGAAGTGCACAAAAGAAAAGTCAGGAGTTGTCCGTGGAGTGGACTAGTGTGTGTGAACTGTGAAGCGCGACCGAGATGATTTGGACGTCTTAGCTGCAACTTGCAGGGCCAGCCAGGAGTCGTCCTCATGTTTCAGACACGCATTTCCAATTCTAAACACTACGGGAAAACAGGGCTTTGCCGTGCAGCCTAAACGCACGGCAAAGGGGCAAATCAGCTCGGCAAAGTGCTGCTGCCGTGCGGCCGTCGTAGCGAGATTGCCGGCAAAGACCGCCTGGCAAAGCGCGTCTTTGCCGTGCGTCGCGTGAAAATCGCACGGCAAAGGCTTTGCCGAGCGACGCAGCTTTGCCGTGCGCTGTGGCCTCTTTGCCGTGCGATTCCCTTTGCCGTGCGCTGTGCCGCTTTGCCGTGCGGCTGTCTTTGCCGTGCGCTTCCACTCCAGTCCGCACGGCAAAGAGTGCCTTTGCCGTGTGCTGTGGCCTTTGCCGTGTGCATGTGCACGGCAAAGAGTGCCTTTGCCGTGTGCTGTGGCCTTTGCCGTGTGCATGTGCACGGCAAAGGTGGTGCAAAATTTCCAGAATTTCCCTGCTTCCCCATTAATCCCTGCATATGCAATTCACAAATACACTTAACAGTTCAGATACACATATAGCACAATATATAGAGTATTTGCATCATCAACAACAAAGTTCATACACGAGTAGTCCAACAATGTCCATACAATAGTTCCAAGTCGCATAATTATTTCATACAAGCAACATCAACAACAAAGTCTCCAACATAGAATGTTCCAAGTCGCACAACAAGTTCATACACAAGCAACATCAACCTTCGCCACTTCCTTGTCCTTCTCCACTTCCTTGTCCTTCTCCACCTCCTTGTCCTCCTACAAGTTCGTAGATGCATAAGTTGTGCAAGTAGATGATTGAGTTTTCTTGCGAGCATACTGAAATTGTGCAAGTTGACCAGAAGAACAAAATACTTCTTGTGAAACTTAATCATACTTATTGCAAACACGCTGAAATTGTGCAAATTGTAGCTAGTGGTGCAATACGATTCCTATGACTTAACTAGCTTCCTCTGGCATATGTGCTGAAATTGTGAAAACTTAATCAGGTTCTTCGATATTAGCGCAAATTTTCATGTTGTTAAGAAATTGCAATAGGTGTATGAGCTGAGGCTGATTAAGAATGTTCCTGAAATCAGTTGTAGAACCAGGAACAAACCTTCGCAGGTTAGCAAGAGATGAAAAAAATAGTTTACCTTTGCTCATGATTGGGTAAAGCGGATGTCAAACTATGGAGGTGTATGCCTAAGAAATTTACCTATAAACATGAGTTAATGACTAGACAAACTAAAAGGTATTTACCTTGCCATCATTTTGTATTTCAGGAATGATTAATCCAGCACCAGTATGAATTTTAAAGCTGAAATACGAGAATGCAACTTTAGGGGCCATTGAAAAGAAAAGATTATCTATATATACCATAAAATTTCCAGTAACCACTGTAAGATGCAGTCCAACAATAAGTCAATAACTACATAAAGATTAAATGAGATTTACATAAGTTTTGGATAAACAGATGAAATGTGCAGGCGGAACTTTCTACTGACTATTCAAAAAACAAAGATGACTTCCTAGAAAGCGTGCAGTCAAACTTTACTAACTTTGACTACTAACTGTAATAGGTACAACTGGTAAAGTAGAAACTGTACCACTAGATTTTTTAAATATTTTCATTAATTTCTACTAACATGTGTCTACAAAAAAGAACGTAGAACAAGTGAACAGCTAAAGGAAAACAAACATATGACAACTCTAATTCCCTCTTGAAGACAGCTACTTGGCATGGTATATAGCCTTGGACCAAAGTGCTGCGTCAGGTAATAGGACTGAAAATATAAGGACACTTCCAAACCTTTACAGTTATCAAGCTAACAATCTAGTCAAAACTTAAAACATCCACACAAAGACTCATTCTCTTATGCAGGCACCATGCTCATGTATCAATTGGCTGCGATCAGCACAGAAGTCTGGCGCCAGGAAATGGGGTAGCTAACCATAGGGGTGATATATCTTCCATTTTCTAAAAGAATATATGGAATACTATGAATGATCCTGGAATACATGATCACCACACTGAATAGTGTACAGACACGATCTGCACTTCAGACGCTCATCAATGGGATCTATTATATCGTAGCTCAAGTGTTCAGCATTTCCACCAGGATTCATCATCATCAGCAGCAGCAGCAAGTAATGTAAACACAGCATCTAAAACAGCGGAGACAGCACGGAATCCCTAACACAACAGGAAAAAATAGCCGGAAGAGAACAAGGCGTACCATGATGAAGTCGTTGCCGAGGCCCTGGTACTTGACGAAGTGGAGCGCGCGCTCGGACTCGCGGCGCTCGAGGAACGAGGCGGCGGCCGCCGACCCGGGAGCGGACACGGCCATCGGGGCGACGGCGCGGCGGGGGGCGGGGGTCCCGGGGAAGGGACGGCGGAGGAGGCCGCGGGAGGAGGGGGTGGTGGATGCGGAGAAGGTGGCGGCGAAGGATGTGGCTCGGGCGGCGGCGGCGGCGGCGGTGGCGCGACGGGCTGCAGGGCGAGTCGGCGGCGGCGGCGCGACGGGGGGCAGGGCGAGTCGGCGGCGGAAGCGGCGCGGGGGGCAGGGCGAGTCGGCGGCGGCGGCGTGGGGGCAGGGCGAGTCGGCGGCGGCGGCGCGGGGGCGAGGAGCGCAGCTAGCTAGCGGATGTGTGGATGCGAGGCCGGCCAGCGGATGCGCGTTTGGATAACGTTCGGCGTCTTTGCCGAGCACGAGCTCTTTGCCGTGCGCCCTTGGGAGTTTGCCGTGCGGGCAGCTCTTTGCCGTGCGCTTCCGCACGGCAAAGATTTCTTCGCCGTCCACCCTTTCTTTGCCGTGCGCTCTACGCCCTCTTTGCCGTGCCCTTCCTCTTTGCCGTGCGCTGTAGCTCCTCTTTGCCGTGCGCTCGCCTTTGCCGTGTGTTTTAATTTTTTTTGCACGGCAACGATTTCTTTCCCGTGCGCGAGCACACGGCATTCGATGGTTGCACGGCAGCGGCTCTTTTTCCCGTAGTGAAAATCTCAAGTCTGAATTTACCTGGGTCAGGTCCTGCATGGAACAATCTGCTTCTCGATGGCAGCACTAAAAATCTGCTTCGCGTATGTTAGTGGTTAGGGCATCTCGGGGCGACGGATTTCGGACGCTCAAAAGTGATCTCGAGCGTCTGTTTACGTCGCCCCGCGGCCATATTTTGTCCGCGCGTCCGTTTGCGTCTGGGTGTGCGTCCACCGGAGCAACCCATTTTTAGATTTGCAACATATTTGAAAGCAAATATAGTAATACATTTGATAGCATAGAAACTATACAAAGTAACCTAAAATACTACTTGCTGCCTGACGGGCTGGTCCCGTCGTTGCGTTGCTCCCTCGCCTGCTTCTCCGCCGCCTCCCGTGCGGCCGCTATGGCTCGGTGCGCCACCGCGTCCTCTTCCAAGCACTACTGCAGCCTCGGGTTGGCGGCGTCGTCCTTGAGCGTCTCGAAGGACTCGACTATAGCTCTCTGCTCCGCCGCCCTCTCCTCCGGGGTAGGCGCATCAGGGTCGTCGGAAGACCATGATATGCCGGAGTCGGAGTCCTCTGCGGCAGCGGCGGCCGCCACCCTGCGCTGTTCCAGCTCGGTGTCGACCGCCGCATGGGGCGCCCGCTCCTCCTCTGCTTCCTTCTCCGCTTCAGCCAGGGCCGCGGCGTCCCTGAACGGATCGAGGAGGTCGGTGCTATCGTCGGAGTCGAACTCCTCGTCGGAGCTCGAGGCCGGGGGAGGTGGAGTGGGAGGTGGAGGTGGAGGCGCGGCAGCCTGGCCGCGTCCGGCGCTGCTCATGGTGGCTCCGGCGGAGTCTGAGCGGTAGCGGCGCTACAGTGGAGGTTATGCGGCGGCTAGGGTTTAGTGGGAAGAAGATGAGATGCTCGCACAACTGTTTATATAGAGCGGAGGCAGGGCGACGGCTGCGGCACGCGTGCCATCACCATTACTTCGTGCGCAGTGGTAGGCGACGGCCGCGCGCCACGCGAGGCATCGTCATTTACGCGGCCGCAGACTGCCGAAGCGACACCTCGGCCCCAGTACTGGCGGAGAAGACGCATCGACGCTGGATCACTGCCAGGCGGGCCAGACGAAACGTCCGCCAGACGCGAGCGGACACTTTGCGCGTCCGCGCAGCGTCCGCAGAGACGCATCTTAGGCGCATATTTGGGCCAGGTTTGCGTCGCTGTGGACGGCCGGATCACTTTGCGTCGCGCTGCTAGAGGTGGTACCAGACGCATTTTTCTGCCCGGCGGATGCAAATAGTTGCTCAGCGTCCGTTTACGTCGCGCCGGAGATGCCCTTATGTTAAAATTTGACTGCGGACAAAATAACGTGTCTCATACCTTCGGAGAAAAGAGGGAGCATCCGAAATCTAGAGTCTGAACAAGGGTTCAAGACCATGAGACTCGTGCAGGTCGGGAGATGTTGCTTCTCAACGGCTACAAGAAATGAGAACAAGAAAGAGTAGGTAACAAACCAGCTAGTTATCTCCGCAGAATCTTATCGATATGATTAAGCGTGGGCAAGTGCAGTCCCAGTCTTGCTAGCCCTTTGGACTAAGCCGGGGGGGCCAGATCAAGTATGCGAAATGATTGAATCGCGCCGAACTAGCTAGTATGTGTGATATGTCACATCAGGATAAATACATTTGTAGCCCACCCTAGAACCAACCACTAGTTCTCGTCCGTAGCCAGCCGCCGCCTCAATCCTAGCCACCTCCAGTTCATCCTCCTCCATAGATTGGTTCCCCCTCCTCCGGTCGGTTTCGCCGGCGTCAGGAGGAGTGGGGAACCCGATCTATGCGTGGAGTTTCGAATAAAAGTATTGTTTTCATTAGATTATGTTAGAATTTTGGTAGCCGTCTTCTTGTTGGTTTCCCCTCAATGAAGATGGCATCGTCTGCAATAAGTGATCTTCGGCCTTTCGTTCGGCGACGAGATCTTCTTCCCGTCGTCAATGGTGGTGTTGAACAATCACAATTTTCTAGGTATGGGCCTTCGGATCTTGCTTCGCCAGATCGATTTTGGATCTTTTGTCGTTGTTGCCGCGAGGAGGATTATTCTCGCAGTTTTTGTCCCGGCTGCTACGTCCTCGACAATGGTGATTCGTACTCTCGACTCTCCATCGACGACGACAAAGCTAGTCGGTTATTATTCCCTGACATACTGGTGTTGGTACTCTTGCCGATGTTGTATGACTGCTTTAATGGTTGCGTGCGTGCACGCAGCCTTGGCACTGCGGCTCAAAAAAATATGGGAGAACTTTCATCGGTATCTACAGGTCTATGGTTCATTACCTATCTTTGGCTACCTTCAGAAGAGTACAAGATTGCGTCTTGGAAGAAGAAATTGAAGACCTCGAAGATTTGTTACTATCTTTTAGACTTTATTTTGTAATCGCTGGAGTCAGTTCATGTATCTCTACCATGTACTATTTGTTGCTATGAATATATGTGGTATTGATTGTCAAAAAAAAAAGGATACATACATTTGTTTTTTCAAGAAAAGGCAGCCAAGGTTGCCTGTCGTTTTAGTTAAGATTGAGCAAGAGGTTTTACAAGATAGAACTCACGGCTACTCCCTAACCCTAAGTCATGCAACATGCCCTACTGCTCTTTTCTTTGCAGTTTTCCACAACAACAAATCCTTCTGTGCCGTAACTACAATCTGATCTAGCCGCATGCTTTGCCTCTCTTGAGAACGAGCACTGGACAAGGAGGTCATCGATGGTCTCCAGGACCTGATCGTAGAGAGTACATTTATCTAGGCGTTCAAGCCTTCAAGGCCTCTTTTCTGCCTCCGGTCTGCAGTCCAACACCTATTTCTCAAGGCTAACCAACAGAACATTTTTTTTTCCTTGAGAGGGGCCCAGTTTTGACAGAGAGATCTTGAATAGTCGGCTTCTTCCGAGTATGCTGATGAACCATTTGTGTAAGCCGCCTTCACTGTTGAGAGGGGCACAAATTCAGAAGCCATAGTTGGACAAATTCAGAGATCGCCTGTACTGTTGGTGCTGCTCTGATATCCAGAATCCACTGATTTCGATCATCCCACCCAAAAAAAAAAAGCATACCTAGATCTGTTTGGAAGAAAACAAAAGCAACACAGAGGGCGAAATCTACTGATACCCAGCTGAATCATCACCATGTCACCTGAGAGCGAGACATCAATCACATGGTTAAAGATAGATATTAACAACAGTTTCTACTTTGTAGCACTACGCAGCCAATATGCATATGACGACAGAATGTTCAGGCTTTCAGGGTTGCAGCCGCAGACACAAAAAGAACCTAGTCCAACAGGGCATCAAGCACCACGTTCTTCACCTTCAGCACGCAGCAAGCAACTTGTCAAAAGAGTCACGACGTGACTTGTTACTCAAACTGCCCTCTTCAAAGGAAAAGATGTGCTTCACGATATTGTCCTTCTAAGCCGTTCTTCTTGTCAGCGTGAGATTCCTTCAGTAATCTCAGAGCTTGCCTGCACGTTCCAGATAATATGATCAGCAAAGCATCTGAATTTCGAGCAGTTATTCATGGCCCGTCTTGTGGAAATAGGCCAAACAAGCAAATGAAACACAAACTTTAGCCATATTATTGATGTAGTAAACATAATTTCATGGAAATATATGATAATATCCATATGTGTACCGAACAAAGACAAAATATCGTACTCATTTTGAAGGTAAAAATACAAGTCCATTTATTTGATTGCTTTTGTACAGTTTCGACGCACTACATAATTGTCTATACATTACCATACTATTAGGAGTACTGTACATCACAGCAAACTAGACTTTAAGTAAAGCATGCAGCTAAAGTTGATCAAGTAGGCTACCTTAACGCCTTCTCAATTCCAACAAATCTTGGCTTCAATTTGAGACCATCAAGAAATGAATCACATGCCTTTTCGTACTCCTAAGAATGAAGATATAGAGTTGAGTGGATCGTCAAAAAGGTTTATCTGCAAGATTTAAACAGGTACTAAATCGTGATTCTGTATCACCTTTAGTTGCACATATGAGTAGCCCTGCAGCCAGCATGAATCTTCACAGTCAGGTCGCATTGTCCTGCAAAGATGGGCATCATTTAAAGCACCCTCTCCATTGCCCAGGTTAAGCCGGCAAAAACCCCTATTGCCAATCAAGGTTGAATCAACATTTTCAGGATCAACAACCATAGCCTACACCCAACAAAGAAAACGAACAACATTTTCTGATAAATCTGCATATAATTCTCAGATTTCTAGGACAAAGACTTGGTAAGTAAATGAATGACAAATACATAGTACCAAACAAACAAAGAGAAAAGCTTATGTCATGAATGGCGAGATAAAACACGTATGGAGGCTATTAATGCATATGTCAATAAGTGAGGAATTTCTCTGTTCGCAACTGTGCCTCTTCTTCATCAACGCATGGTATGTAACTACGTATACCCATGGCGCTAGGCGACTACAGGCCGATAAGTCTGATTCATATCTTTGCCAAGCTGGTGGCGAAAACTTTGGCCACTAGGCTGGCACCCCGGATGGAGTCGCTGGTGGATCGCAACCAATGCGCCTTCATTCGCAAAAGGTGCATCCATGACAACTTCATGTTGGTACAGCAGACAGCTCGTTTCCTACATAGAGGGAAGGAGCCGAGGGTGATGTTGAAGCTGGACATTGCTCGGGCTTTCGACTCAGTATCCTGGGGATTCCTCATGGACTGAGACAGGGACCCCCTGTCGCCGTCGTTGTTTGTCCTAGTGATGAACTCGCTCAACAAGGTGCTCGCCAAGGCAGCTGAGCTGGGTATGCTGCGACGGTTGGCGCGACGGGACCTGGCGACCTCGGTATCGCTATATGCGGATGATGTGGTGATCTTCTGTCACCCGGATGAGGCAAAGTTGGGTGCGGTCCGCGGGATCCTGGAGCTTTTTGGGCAAGCCTCCGGTCTACGCACCAACTTCGCTAAGTGCTCGGTGTCTCCTATTGCTTGCTCGGATGAGGTTGTTGTGGCTGCGGCGGGGCACATGGAGTGCCAGCTAGCGCCGTTCCCGGTGAAGTACTTGGGCATTCCCCTGTCCATTAGGCGGCTGTCGGCCGAGACTTTCCAGCCGCTGTTGGACAGGCTAGCTGACAAATTGCCGACATGGCGGGCATCCATGATGCCGCAAGCTGGACGTTTGACGCTGATCCGAGCGGTGCTCGCGGCAATCCCGCTGCACCAGCTTATGGTGCGGCCTCGAACAAGAAGACCCTCAAACAGATCAACAAGATCCTGCGAGGGTTCCTCCAGGTGGGCCGGGCGAGAGGCCAATGGAGGTCATTGCCACGTGAACTGGGCAAGGGTGTGCCGGCCGCTTAACCTGGGGGGGTTGGGGATCCCCGACCTTGCACGGATGGCCATAAGCCTTAGGGTGCATTGGCTATGGAGGATGCGCACGGACCCCCAACGGCCATGGCGCGGGCTGGACATGCAGTTCTCGAAGGCGGAGCTGGACATCTTCGCGGCTTCCACCTCGATGATTCTGGGTAATGGGGAGTCCGCGCTTTTACGGGAGGATCGATGGGCTGGACGGCAGGTCCATCAAGGAGATGGCGCCGGAGGTGTTCGCGCTAGTTCCTAAGCGGCGCGAGAAGGTGCGTACGGTGCGTCGAGCACCGGTAGACCGCGCTTGGATCCCCGACATAGCTGGAGCACCGAGTCCCCTAGCACTATGGCAATATGTGCAACTATGGGTCAGACTGAGGGATGTCCAGCTCTCGGAGGAGCAAGACGCGGTGGCCTGGTTGTGGACGACGGACGGCCAGTACACATCCCATTCTTGCTATGAGGCCCTCTTTCAGGGGGGATCACCTCAGCATCATGGGAGCTGAACTGGAGATCCTGGGCGCCTCCTAGGGTGAAATTCTTTTTATGGCTGGCCTGTCTGGACAAGTGTTGGACGGGTGAGAGGCTGGCGCGTCGTGGTCTACCACATGCGCCCAGATGCCCGCTGTGTGACCAATCCGAGGAGACTATGGCGCATCTACTCACCGGATGCTCATTCTCCACGACGATCTGGTTCGAGGTCCTCTCGTGGATCCGATCTACCGCAGGGCCTCCGGACTCGGAGGGGGACTTCGTGGAGTGGTGGTCGCAAGCGGTGCGGACCGCTCCCTGCCGATTGCGCAAAGGTACATCGTCGGTAATCATGCTCACGGCGTGGTGGATGCGGAAGCACCGGAATGCTGCGATCTTTGATAACGCACAACCCTCGGTGCCTTCCCTGCTCAACGACATCAAGACCGAGGCGCAACAGTGGGCGAGCGCGGGGGCCCGAGGCGTCCGCCAGATCATCCCCTAGGCTAGGTCCTCTTTCTTGGGTCGAGTTGTAGTGCGGGGTGTTGGTCCCTTCATGGACTTGTACATATAACCTTTTTCCTATCTATCAATGCATCGAAACGCAAGTCTTTTGCGTTTTCGCGAAAATGTAACTACGTATACATACGCACATGTACATGGGTCTACCTTGGTTAATGAGTCTGTGCACACATCTACATTTAAAAGGTAAAGCTAAAACCTTGACACCCTAAGAGCAACTCCAGCCGTTGGCGCTCCCCACGGCCAAATCCGGCGGTAAATAGCGCCGGATTGGATGAAAGTTTGGCGTGGGGAGCGCCGAAGTTCCAGCCGTCTCCCCAGGTAGACGCCCGGTGATCGGCGTTTTTCACAAAGTTAAACGTTTTACAGTTCGGCAAATTTGACAAATTTTGCAACCATTTGGCTTATTTTTACAAATAAATGTTACAGTTCAACAAAGCAAGCAAATAATTTGACAAGTTTTCAAACAAATCAAATGGAAACTAGTTGGTGTTGCCTCGAAGCCTCCATATGTGCTCCACCAGATCATCCTGCAGCAGTTGATGCATTGTGGAGTCTCGAATCTCTTGACGCATAGCGATGAACGCAACCCACGATGCCGGCACCTGGTGATTAGGCTGTGCAAGAGGCTCTCGTCATATGGTGCAGCTTGTTCGCTCAGAGGAACCGGATACTTTCGCTCATTCTCAATAATCATGTTGTGTAAGCATACACAACAGTTCATCACCTCCCACATCTGATCTTTGGACCAAGTCAAAGCGGGGAATCGGACTACAGAAAATCTCTACTGGAGGACACCAAATGCACGCTCGACGTCCTTTCAGCAATCTTCTTGTTCCTTGACAAACTCCACCTCCTTCGGGAGGACGGGGCTTGAGGATAGTCTTCACAAATGTTGCCCACTTTGGATAGATACCGTCTGCAAGATAGTATCCCTTGTTGTACTGTCGGCCATTGATCACAAAGTTAACCGGGGGAGCATGACCCTCAACAAGCTTGGAGAAGATCGGCAAGCACTGCAAGACATTGATGTCGTTGTTGGATCCCGAGTGCCAAATCCAGAGATCATGGGTAGCCACTGCCTCAGTGCAGCCTTTTTTGTGAACCTTGTACATAACCGACAGTTCTTCCATTCCCAATGCATGCAGTCAATGCTTCCAAGCATCCCTGGAAATCCTCGAGCTTCATTGAAAGCGAGGATCTTAGCAACAGTGGGTGATCTCAAGTAGATGTCCCCGAACACTGCTATCACCGCCAACCGGTAGAAACAATCAAGGGCGGTGGACTCCGCCATCCGAAGATAGTCATCGGCAGAATCACCAGGAGCTCCATATGCCGACGATCCGCATAGCCACCGTGCACTTTTGGAGGGCGGAAAACTCTGCCATGCCGGTGCAATCCAACTTGCATCTGAAATAGGAGTCGTGCTCTCGAAGGGCATACACAATTCTCAGGAAGAGCTTCCGACTCATCCTGAAACGACACCTAAAAACACCGTGCAATGGATTGTCGGCGAAGTAGTCGGCGTAGAGCATGCGATAGCCCTCCATTCGCTGCCTTGGCTTGCACTTCCGACAACCTGGTGCCGACCCACCACGACGACCAATGGCCTTCTCGGCTTACAAGCCGGACAGGCAAGCTAGGATCAACATGTGCTCCTCGTCTTGGGCGGCGGCTGCCATCTCTTCTTCAGAAAGCTCAGCGAACATCCGCTCCTCCTCCTCGTCGGAGTCCATGTCCGGCCAGGAAGTGGACGAACACCTGTCGGGCGTGTCGACGAGGCGCGACGCGAGGGAGTTGCCCGACGGCAGAATATAGGCAGAGGGCACGACGGACGGCGGAATATAGGCTGCTGGGTGGAGGGATGGCGGAGTCCAGGCAACCGGTCGGCATATTGGCGAGGGGTGGTGTCGGCGGCGACAGACAACGAGAGGGGAGGGGGATTTGCGACGAGAAAGTGGGGGGGTTCGTCTGTTCTCTCGCCGACAGAGCAGGCCCGTCCCCGCTTTTCTCACGTCCAGAGTCCCCGAGCGCACCCCGGGGGCGGAGATGGTCTGGGCTCTCCGGATGGATTAAAGGCCAAATCCAGGGGAAAACGAGGAGCCGGGGGCGCGGCTGGGCCGAATAACGCCGTCCGGATGAAAAAAAGGGCCGCCGGGGGCCTCGTCGGGGAGACGGCTGGAGATTCTCTAACATACAAGCAAAGATTTGGAGATACACCCGAAACAAATAAGTGGTGATGTAGTATACTGAAAATAAATTAAGATTTTGTACGGCAGAGGCATAAAGAAGCAAATATAAAAATTAAGATATGTTGTGATAATCGGCAGTGTAACCATGAAGAAATGCCAGGATAGTCATTTTCGTTATTTCCTCATTCTAAATGATCTACCACATAGTATACTATTTTTCATTTATGCTCTATTCTTTGTACCTAACCTAGATTAACAAACAAAGCCCACACCACCCAATTTACAAACCAAAACCACTGTGATGAAAACAATGATAATGATACACCATGGTCTCAATGAAGGACCGTCTTAGTCGAATTAGGGTGATAAGCACAGGGACGTAACAAGTGTAGGATTGTCTCAGGAACCCAAATGCTCATTAGTTCCCTAGTGGTGCTATCAGGCCCACTGTGAAGGTAACACTGCTCGGTGATGTCAATATGAAAGTCTTACAAGGCGGGTAATAACTACAGGGATGACATGCTCAAAAGCAACTCCATTGTGCACGCCTATCGGCTAATCTGTGCTGGCATTAACAAGGCACCATGAATCCATAACATACAAGCGTGAATACTGCAAAGCAAAAGTGCCTATACACTCTCGGCCATGGTTTTGGTCCATGAGCTTTGTGATACACTTGGGCTATGCAATACCATTAGTTGTTCATACTTGCACTCCTCTCCTTATATCGAGAAATACAACATTAAGAAGACTACGGAAATTAAGTTCAGGAGCACTAATAGTGCAATTGCATACCATGGTATAGAATTCTACTGCCGAATCATAATCCTCTTTACGCAAAGCTTTGTCTCCTTCTTCCTTCAACTTAGCTACTGACATTTTAGACAAAGGGTTATCCTGAAATTTTAAATAAAAATTAAACAACCTCGTGATTGCGGGCATTTATCTGCAAAGAACTTAAACAGAATAGAAATATCCTCATATTTAAAATGTATAATTTCATTTATTTAGTATGAATGCATGTTACTGACTTAATATAAACAAGAAGAAATTTAGACACCACATTAACCCCAAACCCCCAAGCTCAGTTGAGCGATTACATTTGTCATACTCTGACCTGCCCCACAGGATCTCATCGTATCCATCTTTGCTTTCTTATTTCTTTCCTTCATGAAAATTATGGTGCATCACAATTTTTAATTAAACACCAAAAACATGGAATGCCATCTAGTGTAAAAGATGAAAGTTTTTAATTCAACAGTGTCAAAACGAGAATTCTCGAAAACAGCAGTCTTTCAAAATAAGAGAAAGTAAATATTAAGTTTCTTGCCTACAGCCTCATTCAAAAATTTACTTAAGAAAACTGCACATAGGTAAATATGTTGTAATATGACAATCTTGTTCTTGCCCATACCTCCAACTTTGGCTCTGACTTTATATAACTAATTATTCCATCAACACTCCAATCATGTACAGCTGGAATACGAGAAGAAGTAACTTCAAACAGGATCTCAACATCTTTGCGTGTACCAAAGTGTGCCGCGAGTTGTATTGGCAAGTGACCAAACTGTTCAAAAAAAGACTTAAGAATCTCACCAATGTATTTGTATGAGAAATATTTTGACAGTAAAATCCAGCAACATGAAATGTGTATAGACAAGAATTTGGCCAATATTACTCCATTCATGTCAAACAGTTAGGTCATAATATGAGTTTGTCCTTATCCATAGACCATAAGGCAGTGCACATGTCTCAAAATAATCCAGCAAGTCCCTTTTGTCATAAACTATTGGTTGTGTGCATCCTAGATGAAGAGGCCAGGAGATTAACTCATCCATTATTTAAAAAACAGGCAGCAAGTTCCTAAATAACTTTTAACCACTATCAATTTCACTACTCCCTCCGATCCATAATAAGTGTCGGGGATTTGATACAAAAGTTATCCCGACACTTTTTATGGATCAGAGGGATTAGTATTTTTATTACTGGTGCTATATAACCTTTTTATGTCTTTTGGTTCATGTGGTTTTTGTTGGGCTTCATCTCTATCCTACACCAACTTGTTGTGCCTAGGTATTATATACAAGACATAATATTTGACAGACTGCAAACTAACACGTCTTGTCATATCACAAATTACAAGGAAAGAAAAGGCATTTAAAATTGGCAGGATAAATCAACCAAAACTATTTCTTTGAAAATTATAGCTTTTATTAAGAATTTTGATATGTTTTCGTCCCAAAAGATTGATCTTCATGAAATGAAAAGGTTAGTAGGTTACACCTGACAAAATATATCAGAAGGAGACAAATTGTAGTATTAAAAGTTTTCATCACTGAGTTTATATTAGTGCACCTAACCCGAGTTAACTATCAGTTAGGTATGACTGCCTATGGGACACAAATTACCAAAGTTTAAGTATGAACAATATTTAGTTATTTAATGTTACTCCCACATGTGTAGACAACCAACCATGGAGTGATTAAAATATGCACCGGTAGAACACAAAGCTTACTTCATTTCGAACATTAGGATCTGCACCAGCAGCCAATAGGGGCTTCAGGACGCCAGATAGGCCATTTGTTACAGCAGCTAGCAAGGGGGTCATAGTACGCATACCCTTCACATCCGCACCAGCCTAGCATATAACAGAATCGTACATGGTTCCTCTAAGTAATATGTGTCACAATTTATCTGTCCACATCTTCTCTAAACTGTGATACATTTTCAGCTAAACCCATAAGATGGAGCGGTACCTCTAGCAGTAGGTTCACACATTTCACTGAGCGACTATAGATAGCAATCATGAGAGGTGAACTGAAATTGTCTAGAACCTTGTTAACCTAAGAAGAGAAGCAAAGCAGTTAGCTCACAAAATTAATGGCAAATATGAGATACATAAATAAAACCTCTGTTCCTTTTTATAAGAGGTTTTGGCAAGATTAATTGGCTTGTCAAAACGTCTTATAAAAAGGAACGGATGGAGTAACAAATAATACACATATTCACAAAAAAATGGAACCATGTCACTGTGACAATGAACTTTCGTGAATAAAAAAAAGACGACGGTTGGTGCAGCATTGGCATTGCAAAAAAGAGATGAGGAAAATGCACATCATCAAAAATTCAACATGACAATATTTTGGTAGTGAAGCATTCAGCGCATCACTAGTCAGTTCTTCACTATTAGTTTTTAAATCTATATGGCAACCAACAAAGAAAGATAACAACTAAGGCTTATGCCCTGCTTGAATAGCCGGTGTCCATATTTTGGGCCATTACATCTGAAGAGACAGGCCCAAGGAATACATGGTGACCTTGACAGTTGTGCTTGGGCAAACCGTACACCAGAACAACTGAACAAGTTTAGAATCTGGGTAATGTGGGCTTTAAGTGTAGAAAAGTTTGATCAAGTGGGGTATCTTGTTTGCAACCAAATTTGTGTGCATCTCCCATCACATACAAGTTCAACTTCTACTACTCTTAGCGGCGGTAAGTATGACTATTTGGGTGGGAAATTTTTAGTTGACATATACGAAATATCAGGATTCCAAAAATACAGAAGGTCTGTCTTTATTACAGACCAAGTAAGCTACTTCTTGTCAGGGCAAGCAGTCCACATAGAGAAATTGTGTCAAAATATTAGTGGTTTAGCAGATGCGAACTTTGATCTTGAAAATTTGACATATTGACAGAATATAAAGGTGGAGACATAAAACTTCAATGGAAGTAACAAATGAGTGGAGGTCTATCCATTGAATGTGATATACAATAATCCTTCTCAACCTTACATGGTGAAACTATGTGGTACACAAGAAGCATATAATTCATAGGAAGAGCCCACGACACTCTGCTTACCGCAGAACAGCTTGTGCACTGAAACTAGTTTTTCAGCATCACCTAAAGAATTGATAGGACATGATTGCACATTCAATTAATGAGTAAAAGGAGAATGTTAACCTAATTCCCGACCAAACAACAATCAAACTAACAAATCTTACTCTAAAGATTCAACTAAAAGTAAATTGGAAAAAGCATACGGCCAAAGATTATCAAATACAACTATAAGAAACATACAATGGAACTTACATCTGCATGGTGAGCCAACAAAGTCTTCATAGCGCCATCCTGCTTATGTTTAGAAGCAACATGCAACGGTGTTCCATGATCAGTAGAAAACGGATCGACAAAAGCGCCTCTCGAGAGCAAGAGTTCTACTACTTCACAGTGCCCTGAATCATATGTTTGGAATGTAAATATATGCATAAAATTCTTTTCATTAGCAACTCGTCTACAGTCCATTTCAGTCACGCGCAAAGTGGGCCGTGCACATATGAAGAATTTCTGACCTTGAAATGTGCAAAGAAAATATATATTTGTATTTTCTGCTCTATTAGCACAGGTACAGAAATACATCTCCGACAATTGCAATCCTGTTAGTCTCTCTTCATCCCCCAAATGGAGACCCCACAGTATATAAAAATTTACAACATTCATCACTTGAAGATATGTTGATGAAAGTAATTGTGACAGTGTAATGCATAGGAGTAACCGACTAAGAGAGAGAGAGAGAGAGAGAGAGAGAGAGAGAGATGGTAGAGATTTACCTATTTTGGCGGCCTCATGGAGAGGGGTAAGCCCTGTTATGTCAACATTATCTGGATTGGCACCGTGATCAAGAAGATACCTGACAATATCCACATGCACACCTTTACCAATGATTGCCCAAACCAGAGGTGTTCTACCTGTCAAGAACAGGAAAAGGGGAAGATTTACATCAGAACAAACACATGAAGTTTTATATGCATATATTCAGACTTTCTAGCATGCTAAAAAGATTGAGAGAGCAGACACACCACATATGTCAAGGGCATCCACATCCACCCGGACATCCTCGACCAGGTACTCGCACACTTCCGCCCTCTTGCCCTCGGCGGCCAGGTGTAGCGCCCCGGCACCGTGATCTTTAACGGCCTCCACCGCCTCCGCGAGGCGGCCGCGACCACCGTCGAGCTTCCTCGCCATTCCTGCGCGTACGTACGTGTCGATCGCCCCCCAAATCAAATGTGGAAAAAATCAGGGCCGGCGCACACCACTTCCAGAACGAGGAGAGGGGCAGAATCGTACGCTCGAGGAGGGCGAGGTCGCCCGCGGTCGCCGCGCTGAGGAGCTGCATCTGTGGCGTCCCGTCAGCTGCAGGAAGAGGAGGAGCCGGCCAAGTGAGTCACGGTTAGGGTTCTGGGCGGCGGAGGGGAGGGGAGGGCGGGAGGCGCTTACCGTAGGCGAAATCGTGGCTGGGGCGTGTCATGGCGGCAGAATGGGGGCAAGTTGGTAGGTTTTGGGGTTTGAAACCGGGAAGCAGGAGGGCTTTGCCGGAGTGGAGAGGGAGATGGGGACTGGGGAGTGGAAGTGGAAGTGGA
>NC_061511.1:279199918-279217057 GCF_022539505.1 Lolium rigidum
GGACAGGCAGACAGCGTGTGTTCTCTGTTAGTCAAACAGACTGAATTTTGCAACTAAGAGCATCGTCTCGTCCCAAAACCATTCCCAAACCGTCCTTCAAACCGCGCCGAATTGGGAGACGTGTTTCCTTCGTCCTAACAGCTTTTTAGGTGCTTCCCGCAGCTTCAGGCTTAACCGCCGAACCGTTTTCTGGACCTGCCCACTTCGTTCATAGTATTTACACTATATTGTCATCGTTGGACCAAATAGTTCTTTCGCATACATTCTCTCACCTGGCCTAAATATCCTATCTTTTTTTCTCCATCTCGCCACCTAAGGGCATGCCCAATGCGCTGCCCTAGAGCTACTGTCTCACACCTTTAACTAGGTTCGGGTGGTCCAAAGTAGGTTCGGATGAGGAGGCAGCCTCCTCTTCAAGAAGTGAGATCTTAAACCTAAGGGCATGAGCAATGGAGGCAGCTGTCCAACTAGGCTTGGATAAAACTTTTGACATATGCATGCCATGTTATGGTCCCATTAATATGTCTTTCTCTCAAAAGCTGATTGGTTTTTCTCTTTCTCTCTCACATTTTCCACTTTATGGCTAAAGAGGTTGCCTCCTGATGAAGAGGCTGCCTCCTCATCCGAACCTACTTTGGACCACCCGAACCTAGTTAAAGGTGTGAGGCAACACCCCTAGGGCTATGCATTGGGCATGCCCTAAAAAGCATGCTTTTTGGAGAGAGAAAGGGATACATAGTATCATATTTGTGGGGTCTCTTCTCTCTTTTTTTCTGACTAAAGTTGTAGCTTTCATTGGAGAGATAAAATTGATCATGTTGCTTCTGACAACTTTTTTACATGGAGCAGCTAGTTGTGTATGCCACCATTGCTTATGCCCTAAGCCAGAGACGACCGACCGCCGGCGCCGCCACCACTCCTGCCGGCTGCCTTCCGCCTCCTCCATCCCCAACCCTCCTTTGTCACCCCGCCGTCTCCGGCTGGTTTTCCCAGCTTCCACCACTCCCACCCGCAGATCGACTGCGCTGCTCGGCTATGGCTCGACCCTTGTCCCCGACCGACCTCGTCCCCAGCAGATAGCACAGTTGGTCGCGTTCTGCTCTCTTGCTGAGTACGGTAAGAGTATGTCCAACGGGGCGACTCAAATGGACGTGTTTGGAAGTTCGATTTTATCCGGATGGGTCACCCGTGGATACACGGATAGCCTCGAACGTCCGTGGCCCGGTTTTATTACCCAACGCTACAACGACCCATATTTTGTAACTCTTGCAATACTAGTGCCATGTGCTCATCGGCGACATGGACAGGAGAGACGTGGCCGGCGTCCAGACACAGGCGCCGCCGCCGTCGAGGTGCAGTGCGCAGGCGGCGTCCAGGCACAGGCGCGGCCGGCGTCGAGGTGCGGCATGCGAGCGCGGCCATCGAGGCGAGGTGGCCCGCTCCCTGCCCTCCCCCGCGGCCACCGCCTCCGCCATCACCCGCTCCCTGACCTCCCCCGCGGCCACTGCCAGCCCCGGTCCCTGCTCGGCAGCAGAGTCGTGCAGCTGCAGCGGTCGGCGTCCAGGAGAGGCGTGGCCCTGGGCGCGCGAGGCGAGGCGCAAGGCGGGGTGGGATGGCGCACGGCGGTGCAGCGAGGCAGCGCGGCGAGGCAGGGGACGGGGCGGCGCGCGGCGAGGCACAGGACGGCGGCGGCCAGCGGCGGCTCGAGGCGCTCCTCCTCGTCTTCTGCATCGAGGCCTCCTACGCGCGCTTCGACGAGGGCCGCAAGGCCTCGATGCGCGTTCTCGCCGGCGCTGCCGAGCTCGCCTCCCGCGCGTTGGCCCTCCTCATCTCCCGCGCCCGCCCGGCCAGCCACGCCCACGGCGAGGCGAGGCGACCTCCACCCACCCAACGCCCCCCGCCCCGGCCAGACGCGGGCGAGGCGCGTGGCTCCAGTTCGCGCACGCCCAAAGGCCAATGGCGCAACGTGCACGGCTAGACGCGGGCGAGGCGCGTGGCTCCAGTTCGCGCACGCCCTGAGCGACGCACGGCGATGGCGCGTGCTGGGCAGAGCGACTCGCGGCCGTCTTGGGCTCGGCCATGGCGTGGTCGTGGCGCGCGGCCGCTCGTGGGCAGCCGGGCGCGAGGCCGTGCGGAGCGGTGCCCCCGGCCATGGCACTGGCGTCGTGGGCAGAGCGGCGAGCGACCGTCTTAGGATCCGTCCCCGTCCCGCCCCGGCGAGCTCCGCGCCGTCTTCATCTTGCTCAGCAGCGTCAAGGCTGACGGCGCTTGTTTCTGCTCTGGTGAATTCCAGCAGGGCTGAAAAAAAGTAGGTGGCGGCGCCGGGAGTCTCCAGGCGAGGGCGACGAAGAAGCTTAGCTGGCGAGCTCCAATCTAACGGGAAGAATGGAGGTATCCATCTAAAAAATCAAACAGAGATGGATAGAGGAGAGAGAAGATACGGGATGGCGGCATTGGAGGGATAGGACGGCCACACTGACAGCGAGGGGAAGCCGTCGGGATGGCGGCATTGGAGGGACAGGACGGCCACACCGAGCAACCCTAGCTCCCCACCGACGGAGGGCGAGGAGGAGGGGGCGCCGTTGGCCTCTACGGACAGGAAGAGGAGGAGGATTCAGACGCAAGGTGGGCACGGCTGGAGGCGGCGAACGACGCTGCGGCGGCAAGGGCCCGGGCGAGGGCGCAGACGGAGGCTCGTCGTCTGTTCACCGACGACGAGAAAGACCCCAATGACCACTCATCGGAGGGGAACTCAAGCTCGTCGGACGCGTCGACCGGCGAGTACCTCTTCGGAGGAGGTGACGAGCAGGAGGCGCGTCCGTGAGGATGACGAGGCGGGGCCTTCTAACAAGAAGGCTAAGAATTAGTTAGTTTAGAATTTGTTTGTTCTCGTGTTTGTTCTCCTAGTTTGTATGTTAAATTTATTTGAACTTGTTCGACTCGACAAAGCATGGCATGATCAAACAATGTATAGATTCTACTAAGTTTCTCCAAAATACGTCGGACCGCTGGGGTTGCCCCCAATGGAAACGGACAATTTGTGCCCAACGATCATTTTTGCGTCCGCCAGGCGACGCAAACGGACGCGTGCGGATAATTTGGGTGTCCGAAATGTGTCGCCCCGTTGGAGATGCCCTAAGGCCATCTCCAACGCTCTGATCCATCTCGCGCCCGCTTGTCCGGATGGGTCAAATCAGATAAAAACGCGGCCCAGCGCGCGGACTCATCCCAAAAATGGATGGCCACAACGTCCGGAACGACCCAAACCCAGCCCAAATATGGGCCTCGTTTGCGTGGTCGCGGACGCTGAGCGCTGGCCGCTCGCGTCCTTGATGAGCGCAGATTACACACCATTGGGAACCCCAAGAGAAAGGTATGATGAGCACAGTAGCAAGTTTTCCCTCAGTAAGAAACCAAGGTTTAATCGACTAGTAGGAGAAATGCGTGACTTCTGAAGGTGTTGCTAGCTGACTTGTGGCAGGGCGCACTACCGGCGTCAGCAACAACGTGGAACCTGCACACAACACAACCAAAATACTTTGCCCCAACTTACAGTGAGGTTGTCAATCTCACCGGTTTTGCTGCACACAAAGGATTAAATGTACAGTGTGAAAAGAGATGTTTGTTTGCAGTGAAATAAAAGAGAACAGTAAAAGATCTGTTGCCGTGGGAGTTGGCAATAACAAGAACAAGTATTTGCAATGTAAAAGAAGGGTCTGGGGTCCACAGTTCACTAGAGGTGTCTCCCCAGAAAGATAAATAACATGTTGGGTGAACAAATTACAACTGGGTGATGGCGTGAAGTTGTTGGGAACCCCAAGAGGAAGGTGTGATGAGCACAGCAGCAAGTTTTCGCTCAGTAAGAAACCAAGGTTTAATCGGCCAGTAGGAGAAAGGCGTGACTTCTGAAGGTGTTGCTAGCTGACTAGTGGAAGGGCGCACTACCGGCGTCAGCAACAACGTGGAACATGCACCCAACACAACCAAAATACTTTGCCCCAACTTACAGTGAAGTTGTCAATCTCACCGGTTTGCTGAACATAACGGATTAAATGTATCGAGTGGAAGGAGATATTTGCAGTAATTAAAGAGAACAGAGCTTGCAGTAAGTAAACAGAGCAGGATTGCAGTGGATGAATTTATCAGTGTAAAGGAAAGGATCGGGGTCCACAGTTCGCTAGATGTGTCTCTCCATAAAGATAAATAACATGTTGGGTGAATAAATTACAGCTGGGCAATTGACAGAATATCGACCATACATGACAAGATGATTACTATGAGATTCGTTGGGCATTACAACATAATACATAGACTGTAATCCAACTGCATCTATGACTAATAATCCACCTTTCGGTTATCGTCCGAACCCCTTGATGTCTACGGGTGCTTCTATTCTTGTAGACAGTGTTGGGCCTCCAAGAGCAGAGGTTTGTAGAACAGCAGCAAGTTTCCCTTAAGTGGATCACCCAAGGTTTATCGAACTCAGGGAGGAAGAGGTCAAAGATATCCCTCTCATGCAACCCCGCAACCACAAAGCAAGAAGTCTCTTGTGTCCCCAACACACCTAATAGGTGCACTAGTTCGGCGAAGAGATAGTGAAATACGGGTGGTATGAATAAATGCGAGCAGTAGCAACGGCACCGGAAAAGTGCTTTGCTGTCCGGGACTGGTGTGTGGTTGATGGTGGTAATATTGCAGGAAGTATAGATGCGAGTAAAACAAGTAAACAAACAGCGATAGCGAGTATTTAGGAACAAGGCCTAGGGATCATACTTTCACTAGTGGACACTCTCAACATTGATCACATAACAGAATAAATAGATAGATGCTAGACTCTACACCCTCTTGTTGGATGATGAACACCACTAACTCGTGTAGGATTACACGAACCCTCAATGCCGGAGTTAACAAGCTCCACAATATTCAATGTTCATATTTAAATAACCTTAGAGTGCATGACAGATCAACATAACCAAACCAAGTACTAACATAGCATGCACACTCGTCACCTTCACACTACGAAAGGAGGAATAGATCACATCAATACCATCATAGCAATAGTTAACTTCATAATCTACAAGAGATCACAATCATAGCCTACGCCAAGTACTACACGATGCACACACTGTCACCATTACACCGTGCAGGAGGAATAAACTACTTTAATAACATCACTAGAGTAGCACACGGATATATTGTGATACAAAACACATTGCAATCATAAAGAGATATAAATAAGCACTTCACTATGCCATTCATAACAGTTGAATAAGTATTCTGTGAAATATAGCCTAAGAGACCCACACGGTGCACACACTCGTCACCTTTACACACGTGGGACAAGGAGTCTCCGGAGATCACATAAGTAAAACCCACTTGACTAGCACAATGACATCTAGATTACAAGCATCATCATATGAATCTCGATCATGTAAGGCAGCTCATGAGATTATTGTATTGAAGTACATAGGAGAGAGATTAACCACATAGCTACCGGTACAGCCCCGAGCCTCGATGGAGAACTACTCCTCCTCATGGGAGACAGCAGCGTTGATGAAGATGGCGGTGGTGTCGATGGAGGAGCCTTCCGGGGGCACTTCCCCGTCCCGGCGGCGTGCCGGAACAGAGACTCATGTCCCCCAGATCTTGGCTTCGCGATGGCGGCGGCTCTGGAAGGTTTCTCGTACCGTGGCTTTTTCGTCTCGAAGTTTTAGGTCAGGGACCTTTATATAGGCGAAGAGGCGGAGTCGGAGGGTCGACGAGGCGACGACAGACTAGGGGGGCGCGCCCCCCCTAGGGCCGCGCCGGCCTGTCATCTGGGGGCCCAGTGGCCCCCTCCGGCCTCTCTCGGGTGTTCCGGAAGCTTCGTGGAAAAATAGGATGCTCGGGCGTTGATTTCGTCCGATTCCGAGAATATTTCCTTACTAGGATTTCTGGAACCAAAAACAGCAGAAAACAGCAACTGGCCCTTCGGCATCTCGTCAATAGGTTAGTTCCGGAAAACGCATAATAATGACATAAAGTATGCATAAAACATGTAGATATCATCAATAATGTGGCATGGAACATAAGAAATTATCGATACGTCGGAGACGTATCAGCATCCCCAAGCTTAGTTCCTGCTCGTCCCGAGCAGGTAAACGATAACAAAGATAATTTCTGAAGTGACATGCCATCATAACCTTGATCATACTATTGTAAGCATATGTAATGAATGCAGCGATCAAAACAATGGTAATGACATGAGTAAACTAATGAATCATAAAGCAAAGACTTTTCATGAATAGTACTTCAAGACAAGCATCAATAAGTCTTGCATAAGAGTTAACTTATAAAGCAATAAATTCATAGTAAAGGTATTGAAGCAACACAAAGGAAGATTAAGTTTCAGCGGTTGCTTTCAACTTATAACATGTATATCTCATGGATAATTGTCAACATAGAGTAATATAACAAGTGCAATATGCAAGTATGTAGGAATCAATGCACAGTTCACACAAGTGTTTGCTTTTCTTGAGGTGGAGAGAAATAGGTGAACTGACTCAACAATAAAAGTAAAAGAAAGGTCCTTCAAAGAGGAAAGCATCGATTGCTATATTTGTGCTAGAGCTTTTATTTTGAAAACATGAAACAATTTTGTCAACGGTAGTAATAAAGCATATGTATCATGTAAATTATATCTTACAAGTTGCAAGCCTCATGCATAGTATACTAATAGTGCCCGCACCTTGTCCTAATTAGCTTGGACTACCGAGATCATCGCAATACACATGTTTTAACCAAGTGTCACAAAGGGGTACTTCCATGCCGCCTGTACAAAGGTCTAAGGAGAAAGCTCGCATTTTGGATTTCTCGCTTTTGATTATTCTCAACTTAGGCATCCATACCGGGACAACATGGACAACAGATAATGGACTCCTCTTTAATGCATAAGCATGTAGCAACAATTAGTGTTCTCATATGAGATTGAGGATATATGTCCAAAACTGAAACTTCCACCATGATTCATGGCTTTAGTTAGCGGCCCAATGTTCTTCTCTAACAATATGCATGCTCTAACCATTAAAGTGGTAGATCTCCCTTACTTCAGACAAGACGGACATGCATAGCAACTCACATGATATTCAACAAAGAGTAGTTGATGGCGTCCCCAGAAAACATGGTTATCGCACAACCAGCAACTTAATAAGAGATAAAGTGCATAAGTACATATTCAATACCACAATAGTTTTTAAGCTATTTGTCCCATGAGCTATATATTGTAAAGGTAAAGAATGATGGAAATTTAAAGGTAGCACTCAAGCAATTTACTTTGGAATGGCGGAGAAATACCATGTAGTAGGTAGGTATGGTGGACACAAATGGCATAGTGGTTGTCTCAAGGATTTTGGATGCATGAGAAGTATTCCCTCCCGATACAAGTTTTAGGCTAGCAAGGTTATTTGAAACAAACACAAGGATGAACCGGTGCAGCAAAACTCACATAAAAGACATTTTGTAAACATTATAAGACTCTACACCGTCTTCCTTGTTGTTCAAACTCTTTACTATAAATTATCTAGACCTTAGAGAGACCAAATATGCAAACCAAATTTAGCAAGCTCTAGGTGTTTCTTCATTAATAGGTGCAAAGTATATGATGCAAGAGCTTAAACATGAGCACAACAATTGCCAAGTATCAAATTATCCAAGACATTTTACCAATTACTACATGTAGCATTTTCTGTTTCCAACCATATAAAAATGAACGAAGCAGTTTTAACCTTCGCCATGAACATTAAAAGCTAAGAACACATGTGTTCATACGAACCAGCGGAGCGTGTCTCTCTCCCACACAAGCATGTATTTATTCAGAGAATGAAAATAACAAAACAAAAACAAAAATAAAAGCACAAAGACACTCCAAGTAAAGCACATAAGATGTGATGGAATAAAAATATAGTTTCAGCGGAGGAACCTGATAATGTTGTCGATGAAGAAGGGGATGCCTTGGGCATCCCCAAGCTTAGACGCTTGAGTCTTCTTAAAATATGCAGGGGTGAACCACCGGGGCATCCCCAAGCTTAGAGCTTTCACTCTCCTTGATCATATTGCATCATTTCTCTCTCTTGATCCTTGAAAACTTCCTCCACACCAAACTCGAAACAACTCATTAGAGGGTTAGTGCACAATAAAAATTAACATGTTCAGAGGTGACACAATCATTCTTAACACTTCTGGACATTGCATAAAGCTACTGGACATTAATGGATCAAAGAAATTCATCCAACATAGCAAAAGAGGCAATGCGAAATAAAAGGCAGAATCTGTCAAAACGAACAGTCCATAAAGATGGATTTTATTGAGGCACCGAGACTTGCTCAAATGAAAATGCCCAAATTGAATGAAAGTTGCGTACATATCTGAGGATCACGCACGTAAATTGGCATATTTTTCTGAGCTACCTACAGAGAGGCAGGTCGGAATTCGTGACAGCAAAGAAATCTGTTACTGCGCAGCAATCCAAATCTAGTATGAACCTTACTATCAATGACTTTACTTGGCACAACAATGCACAAAACTAAGATAAGCAGAGGTTGCTACAGTAGTAACAACTTCCAATACTCAAATACAAAATAAAAGTACTGTAGCAAAATAAACACATGGGTTATCTCCCAAGAAGTTCTTTCTTTATAGCCATTAAGATGGGCTCAACAGTTTTAATGATGCACTCGCAAGATATAGTATTTGAAGAAAAAGAGAGCATCAAGAGGCAAATTCAAAACACATTTAAGCCTAACATGCTTCCTATGCATAGGAATCTTGTAAGTAAACAAGTTCATGAAGAGCAAAGTAACAAGCATAGGAAGATAAAACAAGTGTAGCTTCAAAAATTTCAGCACATAGAGAGGCATTTTAGTAACATGAAAATTTCTACAACCATATTTTCCTCTCTCATAATAATGTCCAGTAGCATCATGAGCAAACTCAACAATATAACTATCAAATGAAACATTCTTATCATGAGTCTCATGCATAAAATTATTACTCTCCACATAAGCATAATCAATTTTATTAGTTGTAGTGGGAGCAAATTCAACAAAGTAGCTATCATTATTATTCTCATCATCAAATATAGGAGGCATAGTATAATCATAATCAAATTTATCCTCCATAACAGGCGGTAACAAAAGACTACTATCATTATAATCATCATAAATAGGAGGCAAAGTATCATCAAAGTAAATTTTCTCCTCAATGCTTGGGGGACTAAAAATATCATGCTCATCAAAACCAGCTTCCCCAAGCTTAGAATTTTCCATATCATTAGCAACAATGGTATTCAAAGTATTCATGCTAATATGTTCCATGGGTTTTTTAACTTTCGGATCAAACCATCCATGTCTTAACTCAGGAAATAGAACAAGAAGCTCATTGTTGTCCATTATGCCAAACTAGTGTAAACAAGAAACAAAAAGATGCAATTAAAGGATCTAAAGGAAATAGCTTCGAGTACTTACAACGGCGAAAATAGCTTAGTAGCCGAGATCCGGAGTGTGAGTACCTTTTACCTTTCCTCCCCGGCAACGGCGCCTGAAAAATAGCTTGATGTCTACGGGTGCTTCTATTCTTGTAGACAAGTGTTGGGCCTCCAAGAGCAGAGGTTTGTAGAACAGCAGCAAGTTTCCCTTAAGTGGATCACCCAAGGTTTATCGAACTCAGGGAGGAAGAGGGCAAAGATATCCCTCTCATGCAACCCTGCAACCACAAAGCAAGAAGTCTCTTGTGTCCCCAACACACCTAATAGGTGCACTAGTTCGGCGAAGAGATAGTGAAATACAGGTGGTATGAATAAATGCGAGCAGTAGCAACGGCACCGTGAAAAGTGATTTGTCTGTCCAGGACTGGTGTGTGGTTGATGGTTGTAATATTGCAGGAAGTATAGATGCGAGTAAAACAAGTAAACAAACAACGATAGCAGTATTTAGGAACAAGGCCTAGGGATCATACTTTCACTAGTGGACACTCTCAACATTGATCACATAACAGAATAAATAGATAGATGCTAGACTCTACACCCTCTTGTTGGATGATGAACACCACTAACCGTGTAGGATTACACGAACCCTCAATGCCGGAGTTAACAAGCTCCACAATATTCAATGTTCATATTTAAATAACCTTAGAGTGCATGACGAGATCAACATAACCAAACCAAGTACTAACATAGCATGCACACTCGTCACCTTCACACTACGAAAGGAGGAATAGATCACATCAATACCATCATAGCAATAGTTAACTTCATAATCTACAAGAGATCACAATCATAGCCTACGCCAAGTACTACACGATGCACACACCGTCACCATTACACAAGTGCAGGGAGGAATAAACTACTTTAATAAAATCACTAGAGTAGCACACGGATATATTGTGATACAAAACACATTGCAATCATAAAGAGATATAAATAAGCACTTCACTATGCCATTCATAACGAGTGAATAAGTATTCTGTGAAATATAGCCTAAGAGACCCACACGGTGCACACACTCGTCACCTTTACACACGTGGGACAAGGAGTCTCCGGAGATCACATAAGTAAAACCCACTTGACTAGCACAATGACATCTAGATTACAAGCATCATCATATGAATCTCAATCATGTAAGGCAGCTCATGAGATTATTGTATTGAAGTACATAGGAGAGAGATTAACCACATAGCTACCGGTACAGCCCCGAGCCTCGATGGAGAACTACTCCCTCCTCATGGGAGACAAGCAGCGTTGATGAAGATGGCGGTGGTGTCGATGGAGGAGCCTTCCGGGGGCACTTCCCCGTCCCGGCGGCGTGCCGGAACAGAGACTCTTGTCCCCCAGATCTTGGCTTCGCGATGGCGGCGGCTCTGGAAGGTTTCTCGTACCGTGGCTTTTTCGTCTTGAAGTTTTAGGTCAGGGACCTTTATATAGTCGAAGAGGCGGAGTCGGAGGGTCGACGAGGCGACGACACACTAGGGGGGCGCCCCCCCTAGGGCCGCGCCGGCTCGTCATCCGGGGCCCGGTGGCCCCCTCCGGCCTCTCTCGGGTGTTCGGAAGCTTCGTGGAAAAATAGGATGCCGGGCGTTGATTTCGTCCGATTCCGAGAATATTTCCTTACTAGGATTTACGGAACCAAAAACAGCGAGAAAACAACGAACTGGCCCTTCGGCATCTCGTCAATAGGTTAGTTCCGGAAAACGCATAATAATGACATAAAGTATGCATAAAACATGTAGATATCATCAATAATGTGGCATGGAACATAAGAAATTATCGATACGTCGGAGACGTATCACCCCTTCCAGTATTAAGTTGCAGGCAACAGATTATCGCATTAAGCAATGTGTGTAAATTAAACAATAGAATTAGCCTTGGATAAAACATTGTTGTTTTCTCCCTAGTAGCAACGGCACATCTACAATCTTAGAAGTTATTGTCACTCTCCCAGAAAACTAGAGGCATGAACCTACTATCGAGCATAAATACTGATGACGCGTAAAGCACACGCCCGTTGGGAACCCCAAGTGGAAGGTGTGATGCGTACAGCAGCAAGTTTCCCTCAGTAAGAAACCAAGGTTTATCGAACCAGTAGGAGTCAAGAAGCACGTCGAAGGTTGATGGCGGCGGGATGTAGTGCGGCGCAACACCGGGGATTCCGGCGCCAACGTGGAACTCCGCACAACACAACCAAAATACTTTGCCCCAACGAAACGAGTGAGGTTGTCAATCTCACCGAGCTTGTCGTAACAAAGGATTAGATGTATAGTGTGGATGATGATTGTTTGCAAAGAACGAGTAAAGAACAAGTATTGCAAGTAGATTGTATTTCGGATGTAAAGAATAGACCGGGGTCCACAGTTCACTAGCGGTGTCTCTCCCATAAGATAAATAGCATGTTGGGTGAACAAATTACAGTTGGGCAATTGACAAATAAAGAAGGCATAACAATGCACATACAAATATCATGATGAGTACTATGAGATTTAATCGGGGCATTACGACAAAGTACATAGACCGCCATCCAGCATGCATCTATGCCTAAAAAGTCCACTTTCGAGGTTATCATCCGAACCCCTTCCGGTATTAAGTTGCAAGCAACTGAGACAATTGCATTAAGTATGGTGCGCAATGTAATCAACACAAATATCCTTAGACAAAGTATCGATGTTTTATCCCTAGTGGCAACAAGCACATCCACAACCTTAGAACTTTCTCGTCACTCGTCCCGCATTTAATGGAGGCATGAACCCACTATCGAGCATAAATACTCCCTCTTGGAGTCACAAGTATCAACTTGGCCGGAGCCTCTACTAGCAACGAGAGAGCATGCAAGAACATAAACAACTCATATATGATAGATTGATAATCAACTTGACATAGTATTCAATATCCATCGGATCCCAACAAACACAACATGTAGGATTACAAAGAAACGATCTTGATCATGATAGGCAGCTCACAAGATCGAGCATGATAGCACAATTAGGAGAAGACAACCATCTAGCTACTGCTATGGACCCATAGTCCAGGGGTGAACTACTCACTCATCACTCCGGAGGCGACCATGGCGGTGAAGAGTCCTCCGGGAGATGATTCCCCTCTCCGGCGGGTGCCGGAGGCGATCTCCGAAATCCCCGAGATGGGATTGGCAACGGCGGCGTCTCTGTAAGGTTTTGCGTATCGTGGCTCTCGGTACTAGGGGTTTCGCGACGAAGGCTTTAAGTAGGCGGAAGGGCAACGCGGGGGGCCACACGAGGGCCCCACACGCCAGGGCCGCGCGGCCAAGACCTGGGCCGCGCCGCCCTGTTGTGGCGGCGCCTCGTGGCCCCACTTCCTTTCCCCCTCGGTCTTCCGGAAGCTTCGTGCAAAAATAGGACCCCGGGCGTTGATTTCGTCCAATTCCGAGAATATTTCCTTTGTAGGATTTCCGAAACCAAAAACGAGCGAAAACAAGAATCGGCTCTTCGGCATCTCGTTAATAGGTTAGTGCTGGAAAATGCATAAATACGACATAAAGTATGCATAAAACATGTAGATATCATCAATAATGTGGCATGGAACATAAGAAATTATCGATACGTCGGAGACGTATCAGCATCCCCAAGCTTAGTTCCTGCTCGTCCCGAGCAGGTAAACGATAACATAGATAGTTTCTGGAGTGACATGCCATCATAACCTTGATCATACTATTGTAAGCATATGTAATGAATGCAGCGATCAAAACAATGGTAATGACATGAGTAAACAACCGAATCATAAAGCAAAGACTTTTCATGAATAGTACTTCAAGACAAGCATCAATAAGTCTTGCATAAGAGTTAACTCATAAAGCAATAAATTAAAGTAAAGGTATTGAAGCAACACAAAGGAAGATTAAGTTTCAGCGGTTGCTTTCAACTTGTAACATGTATATCTCATGGATATTGTCAATGTAAAGTAATATAACAAGTGCAATATGCAAGTATGTAGGAATCAATGCACAGTTCACACAAGTGTTTGCTTCTTGAGGTGGAGAGAGATAGGTGAACTGACTCAACAATAAAAGTAAAAGAAAGGTCCTTCAAAGAGGAAAGCATCGATTGCTATATTTGTGCTAGAGCTTTTATTTTGAAAACATGAAACAATTTTGTCAACGGTAGTAATAAAGCATATGTACCATGTAAATTATATCTTACAAGTTGCAAGCCTCATGCATAGTATACTAATAGTGCCCGCACCTTGTCCTAATTAGCTCGGATTACCGGGATCATCGCAATACACATGTTTTAACCAAGTGTCACAAAGGGGTACCTCTATGCCGCCTCGTACAAAGGTCTAAGGAGAAAGCTCGCATTTGGATTTCTCGCTTTTGATTATTCTCAACTTAGACATCCATACCGGGACAACATAGACAACGAGATAATGGACTCCTCTTTAATGCATAAGCATGTAGCAACAATTAATGTTCTCATATGAGATTGAGGATATATGTCCAAAACTGAAACTTCCACCATGATTCATGGCTTTAGTTAGCGGCCAAATGTTCTTCTCTAACAATATGCATGCTCTAACCAATAAAGTGGTAAATCTCCCTTACTTCAGACAAGACGAACATGCATAGCAACTCACATGATATTCAACAAAGAGTAATTGATGGCGTCCCCAGAAAACATGGTTATCGCACAACAAGCAACTTAATAAGAGATAAAGTGCATAAGTACATATTCAATACCACAATAGTTTTTAAGCTATTTGTCCCATGAGCTATATATTGCAAAGGTAAAGAATGGAAATTTTAAAGGTAGCACTCAAGCAATTTACTTTGGAATGGCGGAGAAATACCATGTAGTAGGTAGGTATGGTGGACACAAATGGCATAGTGGTTGGCTCAAGGATTTTGGATGCATGAGAAGTATTCCCTCTCGATACAAGGTTTAGGCTAGCAAGGTTATTTGAAACAAACACAAGGATGAACCGGTGCAGCAAAACTCACATAAAAGACATATTGTAAACATTATAAGACTCTACACCATCTTCCTTGTTGTTCAAAACTCAATACTAGAAATTATCTAGACTTTAGAGAGACCAAATATGCAAACCAAATTTAGCAAGCTCTAAGTGTTTCTTCATTAATGGGTGCAAAGTATATGATGCAAGAGCTTAAACATGAGAACAACAATTGCCAAGTATCAAATTATTCAAGACATTTTAGAATTACTACATGTAGCATTTTCCGTTTCCAACCATATAACAATGAACGAGGTAGTTCAACCTTCGCAATGAACATTAAGAATAAAGCTAAGAACACATGTGTTCATATGCAACAGCGGAGCGTGTCTCTATCCCACACAATGAATGCTAGGATCCATTTTATTCAAACAAAAACAAAAACAAACCAACGCTCCAAGCAAAGCACATAAGATGTGATGGAATAAAAATATAGTTTCAGGGGAGGAACCTGATAATGTTGTCGATGAAGAAGGGGATGCCTTGGGCATCCCCAAGCTTAGACGCTTGAGTCTTCTTAAAATATGCAGGGGTGAACCACCGGGCATCTCCAAGCTTAGAGCTTTCACTCTCCTTGATCATATTGTATCATCTCCCTCTCTTGATCCTTGAAAACTTCCTCCACACCAAACGCGAAACAACTCATTAGAGGGTTAGTGCATAATAAAAATTCACATGTTCAGAGGTGAAACAATCATTCTTAACACTTCTGGACATTGCATAAAGCTACTGGACATTAATGGAACAAAGAAATTCATCCACCATAGCAAAAGAGGCAATGCGAAATAAAAGGCAGAATCTGTCAAAACAGAACAGTCCGTAAAGATGGATTTTATTGAGGAACCATACTTGCTCAAATGAAAATGCTCAAATTGAATGAAAGTTGCGTATATATCTGAGGATCACGCACGTAAATTGGCAGATTTTTATGAGTTACCTACAGAGAATTCTGCCCAGATTCGTGACAGCAAGAAATCTGTTTCTGCGCAGTAATCCAAATCTAGTATTGGCTTTACTATCAAAGACTTTACTTGGCACAACAATGCAATAAAATAAAGATAAGGAGAGGTTGCTACAGTAGTAAACAACTTCCAAGACTCAAATATAAAATAAAGTACCGTAGTAAAATCATGGGTTGTCTCCCATAAGCGCTTTTCTTTAACGCCTTTCAGTTAGGCGCAGAAAGTGTGTATCAAGTAATATCAAGAGACGAAGCATCAACATCATAATTTGTTCTAATAATAGAATCATAAGGTAACTTCATTCTCTTTCTAGGGAAGTGTTCCATACCTTTCTTGAGAGGAAATTGATATTTAATATTACCTTCCTTCATATCAATGGTAGCACCAACAGTTCGAAGAAAAGGTCTTCCCAATATATTGGGACAAGATGCATTGCATTCAATATCCAAGACAACAAAATCAACGGGGACAAGGTTATTGTTAACCATAATATGAACATTATCAATCCTCCCCAAAGGTTTCTTCATAGCATTATCAGCAAGATTAACATCCAAATAACAATTTTTCAATGGTGGCAAGTCAAGCATATCATAGATTTTCTTAGGCATAACAGAAATACTTGCACCAAGATCACATAAAGCATTACAATCAAAATCATTGACCCTCATATTAATGATGGGCTCCCAACCATCTTCTAACTTCCTAGGAATAGAGGTTTCAAGTTTTAGTTTCTCTTCTCTAGCTTTTATGAGAGCATTTGTAATGTGTTTTGTAAAGGCCAAATTTATAGCACTAGCATTGGGACTTTTAGAAAGTTTTTGTAAGAACTTTATAACTTCAGAGATGTGACAATCATCAAAATCAAAACCATTATGATCTACAACAATGGGATCATTGTCCCCAATGTTGGAAAAAAATTCAGCAGTTTTATCACAAGCAGTTTCAATCAGCTTTAGCAATTTCAGGTAATTTTGCACGCTTTGCACTAGGAGTAGAAACATTGCCAACACCAATTATTTTACCATTGATAGTAGGAGGTGTAGCAACATGTGAATCATTATCATTACTAGTGGTGGTAATAGTCCAAACTTTAGCTACATTATTCTCTTTAGCAAGTTTTTCATTTTCTTCTCTTTCCCACCTAGCATGCAATTCAGCCATCAATCTTCTATTCTCATTAATTCTAACTTGGATGGCATTTGCTGTAGTAACAATCTTATTTTCAATATCCTTATTAGGCATAACTTTCAATTTCAAAAGATCAACATCAGAGGCAAGACTATCAACCTTAGAAGCGAGAATATCAATTTTATTGAGCTTTTCCTCAACAGATTTGTTAAAAGAAGTTTGTGTACTAATAAATTCTTTAAGCATAGCTTCAAGTCCAGGGGGTGTGTTCCTATTATTGTTGTAAGAATTCCCATATGAATTACCATAACCGTTACCATTATTATAAGGATATGGCCTATAGTTATTACTAGAATTGTTCCGATAAGCATTGTTGTTGAAATTATTATTTTTAATGAAGTTTACATCAACATGTTCTTCTTGAGAAACCAATGAAGCTAACGGAACATTATTAGGATCAATATTAGTCCTATCATTCACAAGCATAGACATAATAGTACCAACGGACAACATAAGAGGTTTCTTTTCAAGGAATTTATC
>NC_061511.1:279217157-279273956 GCF_022539505.1 Lolium rigidum
AACCTTTCACTTATAAATCCTAGTATGAGCACCTCTCCCCATGAGCTTGGCCTCCCGGTGAAGACCAACCGTCAACTCGGGAACCGCACAGGGGCTTGGGCCGGACATTCACCTCGTTTCACGTCATTTCTCATCATTTCTTTTGTGGTAGAGGCAGCTTTCGGCATAACCCCGATGACGCTTGTTTAGAGGGAACCCATACTAAGACACATAAACTTCCAGTTAAGCCCTACCCATAATCAGGTATTGTGGGGGTACTTGATAATTGGAAAGGTATCGCATTCAAACCAACATCATTGTTTTATCAAAAATCACCATCTTCTTTTGTTCATATTCACCTTCAAAATCATTCAATGGAATGCATCATCATTCCAAGGTTTCAAATTCATTTCAAATTCACATTGTTCCCATCTAGAGTAGTCAAGTTTTATTTTATTTGCACTAGCTCTAATTCAGGAGGGGTGCTATCATGCTTTGCTTGATGGAACTACTTCACTACTCTATTAACCAATTTGTACTTTGACCAAAGTTAACTATAAAAGTAACTTATTGAGAAAACAAGTAAAAACTTGTAAAGTAAAAACTTGGGATAGGCTTATGTAAGAAAAGGTAAGAGTCATGGTGCCTTGCCCCAAGGGGCTTTGCACTTTGCAAGAATATTAGCTTGCCTTGATGGTTGAGGTGATCAAAGTGTTCTTCTTCTTCTGGGTAGAATCCTTCCTCTTCCTGGTATTCCCCGGTACTAGCGTCTATACACGAATACGAGGATACAATCACCAAGCAATTTATGGGCTATTCTAAACATCACATGTATTCACACAAACTAATCTATTCACACCATTAAAACAATTAGGGTGTATTGGTTGTGCTGTTTGAGGAAAAATAATTTCCTCTCATTACATATGTAAATGATAGTTTCCATATAGTTCTTGAGGAATAATTTCCTCTCATTGAATCTTCTTAAGATTTAACTTCTCAAACAATCATACATGAAATCATGTTGACCTAAGTCAACCATTCATCATCATCATTTGAGAAAATGATTTAAATGAGGTGGAATACCTCATACTATTTAACAATGCCTATTATGATTTAAAATCACCAAGCATTTCATTTGAAAGTATTTGACCAGGGGTCAATACTTCATATGAAAGTACTTGGGACAAGATTTAAATGAAGTGAAACACTTCATACCATTTACACAATCTTAAACTAGCATCACACATTACTATGGAGTGGGTAGATGTGTTTGTTTCTTATTCAAGAAAAATAAGTTCCTCTCATGCTAATTAAGGTGTTACTTTTAATTACTTAGCAAGATAATTTCCTTTCATTATATTATTAAGATTTAATTTCTCTCATGAATAATATATAACCTAGGCTGACTAAGTCAACCTCTGCATACTCATCATTTAAGAAAATGATTTAAATGAGGTGAAGCACCTCATACAATTTAATCCTAATATGGTAAAGATTTAATATCATCAACAATTCATATGAGACTTAAATGACCAGAGTCTCTACCTCATTTTTAATTGTTCATGACAAGATTTAAGTGAGAGAAAAACTCCCATGTGATTTATTAACATTTTTAGACAATATCTTTGACTAGAAATAGCCATATAGTCCTTTAATTAGGCTAGGCCATGATCATTCAAAGTGACCACACCATTTTCTTGCAGAAACAATTAGTGTAAGTCAAATGTGAGCTATGAGAGTTGGAATTTCTTAATTATCTATTTTGGTTGATTTTTAATAATTATTTGAACATGCAAGAGTCCCTGCCTTCTTCTTTTTATCCATTTAATTCTACAACAAATCTTGAGGTGTGACCAGTGGCATATTGTAGATATTTTTACTAGCTTTCCAACCATATAAAATTCATTGTATTTGGTTAAGCCAATTTGAATCTAGTGATTTTCAAAGTTTGGGGCAGTATTGAAATTACTTGGAAATGTTTAAAAGGAGTTTGAATTAACGGGGCCGGCGGGAAATGAACCGGGCCAGATTCGAATTAAAACGGCCCGAGTCCAGCCCACCACGGTCCACAGACGTGCGGCGTGCTGACAGGGTGGGGTCCAAGCGTCAGTGGCTCAATCAACCCGAAGCGGTACCTTTCCCTGTGAGCCGTAGGATTAGATGGACGATCGACGGCCGCGGTTCGTCGTTGTCGTCGGGAGGAAGGGTTGCTGCCGCGGCGGAGGTAGGGGGTCGGCGGCGAGCTGGAGCTCCGGCGAGGCTCGGCGACGGTGCAGGACGGCGTTGTCAACGATGAGGAATGCGACTGGTACCGGTGGCGTCGCCGATGGTCGCCGAAATCGGTGGCGGCGATCTCGGTACCTCCGCGGCTCCGGCGTGCAATTGGGCGGCTCCGGTGAGCAATTGGGTGTAAGAGGTGGTCGCGGAGGATCGAGAGAGAGAGGAAGCGAGGTTGGTGTGAGGAGTTGGGTGCGGGAGGTCCTCCTTTTATAGGGCGCGAGGTGCCGTGAGGGGTGCGGCAAGGTCGACGACGGCGCGGCGATTCCGGCGAGCGATAGGGGTAGGCGAGGACAGGGTTGCGTAGGCGACGTCACGGCGGTCCCGTGAGCGTCCATGGCGTGGCAAGGCTAGGCGTACGGTGGTCGGGCGCAAGCGTGTGCCGGCGCGGCCGTGGCGGGCGGGAGCGTCCTCTCCGGCGACTGTGGGCGCGGGCTGGTGACGCGAGCATGTCCGGCGGGCTTCACGTGGCGTGGCGAGTACCATGGCGAGCGGAGGCGGTCGGCGGTTCCGTGGTACGGCGAGGCGACAGGTGGCCCGTGGTGTCCGTGGGCGACGTCATCGGCATGGCTGGGCTGATCTGGGCGCGCGATTTCGGGGCGTGTCGGCATCCTTGCAATCCACGGCGAGTACCCTCGTACTCGGGAGATCTAGGGGAACTTGGAGGACACGGTGGTCGTGGGCTGGAGTGAGGAGGAGCTTGGGTGGGCATGTCCATGTGTGACATGGCCGGCATGGCCTTGCCATGGCCAAGTTTGGCCTCCTCCTTTATGGTTGCTGTGCATGTTTAGAGAGAGAGGGGACCAGGGATCAAGGTGGAGTGAAATGGGGCAAATAGGGTTAGGCCAAACACTATGCAAAGATGATTTTGGTTTATTCCATCTTGACCTAATTTAAATTCTTGCAAAAATTGGTTGAGTTCAAATGATTTCAAAAATTGAAAGGGGTTGGTTTGGTTGAGTTGTAAATGACCAGAGACAACCATGTGTGGTGGTGGAATTTTAAAAAATCAAAGAATAGCAAAATTTGACAAAGTGAGATTGTTGCATTTGATAAAAAGTTCCAACTTTGCATGAGCATAGATTTTTATTCAAAGTGAATTTGTCCTGGTTGTCTTTACAAAAGTTGTTCACCTTGATGTCCTCTTGGATGACATGCAAAGAGTTGAGAGAGTTTGGTTTGAAACTATTGAGATATAAGGGCTCAAAGTGGTGACCAGAATATAAATGGCAGATTTGACCAATATCATATGTGAGCCAAATTTGAATTTGAAATTCATTTGAATTGTGTTTCTTTGATTCCAAAAGTTGTAATAAATGTTTAGTATCATTATTCAACTCTTGGTGAAGGCCAAATTGGTCTAGGTCAAATATTTGGAAAATGGCATAAGCCATATGTGAGGGTTTTGTGAATTTCTAACTATTTCTTCTTTTATTTTTCTTGGCCTCACTTTGACAAGGGTGAGGTTTATTTGAGGTTAGATTGTGTGGGGACAAAGGTTCAAACCATTTTGAGGCAATGTGGGTGTCTAGGTCAAGATTTGCAAAATTGGCTAAATGTGTATGTGAGTGAAAATAGAATTTTCTCACTATTTGATTTCTCTCCATTTAATTTGACTTTTCTTGACTCTAATGTGATTCTTATTAGTTTAGAAACATTTTCAAATCATTGAAACTATTTCAATTGGCCTTGTTCAAAGATTTGCAAAGATGGCCATAGCACATAAGAGGTGATGTGTCAAGTTTCATTAAACTTGTAAATTATTCCCATTGCTTTACTTGGGCATGGTTTAGGGTCAATTTAGTGTTATATTAGGTTGAGAGATGGTTTCACATCATTTGGGTAAGGTTTAAAGTCATAGGGCAAGAATTGAGTATTATGGCTATGTGCCACATATGCCTCTATGCATATGTTGCATTTGATTTTTAGTTTGACTAGGCTTGACCCAATTGATGTTGTTGAATGTTGAAATGGTATATGGGAGTGATCCAACCATTCACTACAAGTCTTAGGGTCAAGATCCTCAATTTCACAAATTTGATATTTTGCTCTCATATGCCTCTATGGCATTATTACTTTCTTTTAAAAATCTTTTGTTTCACTTTGGATTGTGTTTGAGAAGTACTAGATAAGGTTTGTGAAGGTTTTCTCATCCTCTAAATAAAGTAGAAAGGCCTAGGGTAAAGTTTTACAAAAATAGCCATAGACACATATACCTCTATGCATATGTTTGATTTTATTTTCTTTCTCACTTGAATTGGTTGATAATTACTTAGTTGGGTGTGTTGATGTATTTCAAATCATATACCCAGGTCAACACTCAAAGTTGGAGCATTTGCACAAAGTAGCCATAGGCTTGCATATGCCTTTATTATTTAATATCATTTCTTTTTATTTTGTTTTACATAGATGGTGATAATGAAGATGAGGTTTAGGTCTTAGTGGGGTTTACCATGGTTCATCACTATTTAGAGAAGAAAGAATGGTAGAGTTCAAAATTTATATATTAGAGCTATAGGCCCACATATGTCTTTTTCTTTTATCTTGGTTTCTCAAAATAGATCCAAATGATTTTTGAGAAGGTTAGGGTTTTGGGTTTTTCTTATTTGATTTCTGTCTCTTTTATTTTTATTTGGTTTGTGATCTTCACTTGATCACTTTAAGGTTTTAGGGTTTATCCCATAAGCATAATTACACTCATCATGGCAAAAACACAAGTAATTGGTATGAGCACTAAGCATAGCACTCTATTTAAGAAAAGTTTTTGTTGGTTCTCATTTTTGGAAAAAGGAAATTCATTTTCTCTTTGTTTTTAAAAATTTGGGGTGTTACAAACCCTTCCCCCTTAAACAAATCTCGTCCCGAGATTTTAAGAAAAGTTAGGTTCCTAAGAGAGATTGGGCGATATGATTTAACAGGAATACATACTTGGCATGGCCTGAGGTGCTTCTTGTGCTTCGGTGGCCTTCATGCGGTAGTAACGACCATTGCGGTTGTTCGGGTAGTTTGGAGCAAACTTTCTTCTAGTTGTGATACGGCGCTGCTGCTGTGCAGGTGCAGCGGTGTTGGCGGCAATCTTGGCAAGCTTCTTGGGGCATTCATTGGAGTAATGACCCACAGTTCCACATTCATAGCAGGTTACCGTTGACTTGTCCTTTTGGGCAATGGGTACAGCATTGCTTCCGGTCCTCGGGGCGTTGTTGGCGGCTTTCATCGGGCACTTATTAGAGTAATGACCAGTAACACCACATTCATAGCAAGTCACAGTGGACTTGTCTCTGGGGGCATGGTTGGGTATTGGGATGAGCTGCTCCAGGGTTGCTATCCTCACGCGGAGACGAGCAATGAGGTAGTCCTTCTTGGCGTGCTGATGACGAAGTGCCTTGCGCTCCATTGCAAGAATGTTGATGGTGTCAGTCATCTTGGCGTGCTCAATGTGCAGCTGGTTGGTCTGAGCACGGGAGTTGTTGCGGGTAGGAGGGGCCATCTGAACAATGAGGTAGATCATAAGACAAGAGGGAAATTTCTATGGTTTGTTTGGGTTAAGTTTAAAAAGTTCAAAACTTGAAAACTTGAGTAGTGTTGAGGGGGTAAAAACCAGCAACACTTTTTTATTCATACCAAACATCACACATTACAAAGCTAACACACCGTTGGTTTTAAGAACCATTCATCGCTCTACGATATAAGGGGATCCTGATACAAACTCATACCTACATATGTGCTCAAGTGAAACTACTACTCACTATCCACATCTATCGGGGTGTGGTTATCTTCTCTGGCTTCCAGAAACTCGTAGTCTTCTAGATCAGTGTTCTCATCTTCCTCAAAGTCCTCGCCATCACTCATGAAGGCTTCTCCTCCCTGAAGGTCTTCATCTTCCCCTTCCATCTCATTCAGCTGGTCCTCTTGGGCCTTGACAGTGGCCTCCAAGGAGACTATCTTTGCGCGGAGGTGCGCAATGGTAGCATCCTTCTTGACACGCTGCTTGCGAAGTATCTTGCGCTCATAGGCAAGGATCCCGACGGTATCGGCCTTCCGCGCTAGGTGGGCGCGAATCCGGTTGGCGTAGACGCGATAGTTGTGCAGCTCCTTCGGGTGTCGTGCAGCATAGTATCCAGGTGCTCCACGTGATATTTCAGCTCCGGGTGGGGTGATAGTGCCCTAGGTCCTGCAATGGAGTCATGCCTTGCAAAGTGAGCAAAGCGAGTCCCATAAAGCGCAGACACATGCTGCCCACACAGACGGGCAAGTGCTTCCTGCATGGCTCTAGCTAGTCCATCTAGCCAGTTGTTTTCCATGACAGAGAAGTGGATCCTCATAGAAATAGGAGACTCCTTCTTCCCTCTGAGATCCGCAGTGATAACCCACTGCAGTTCCCTTCCGGGCTGATGGTCCATTTGAGTTCCAAGGAACTCCGGGTGCGGGCGTCCGAGATACTCAGACAAATCGTCTAAGTCCTGCTCGAAGCGCATGTTGCCACCATTCCCCAACCGGTAAAACTTGGTGTTGTGGGGCAATGCCATCTGAAAGAGAAGTGGATGAGTAGGTTAGAGAGGTGAACAAGTGTGACAAAATTTTATGTAGAATCATGAGGAAGAGAATGGCTTCTTATTTCAAAAAGATCTCAAAGCTAAGAGTGAGAATAAGTTTTCATAAATATTCCCTTCATTTGTTTTGGAAACTAAGTTTTTCAGACGTCCATTCTAACTAGGGTCTCCTAAGGTCAAACAATGGCTCTGATACCAACTTGTCAACACCCGGATTTTTAAGTCCAGATGCCTGTTATGCCATACATCGCAATCCCGGGAATATTGTTGTTGCGAGACATAACAGTTGAATATCATAAGTCATCATTCATTACATATCATAGTCGTCTTACAAATAGATCACATGATCCAATATTACAATAATAGTTGAACTATTGTTTCAACACACATCACAAATACATAGCGGAAGCGTAGTAGTAGTAGTAGTGGACTATCTAATCCACAGGCCAACGTCTGACGTCAGAAGATTCCCTAGTTGTCGTAGACATCTTGGTTGCCGTCATCTTGATAGTTCTGCTCCTCTTCATAGTCTGGCCATTTGAATAGCCGGGGACAAAGCCGTGAGTACTTTAAGTACTCGCAAACTAATACTAAAGTAAGTGCTAGACATTCTAGTATGGTTTGCTAAGCTCTAGTTTATTTGCATAAAGCTAGTTTTAGTTCACAAAGTTTGAGAAAAGCTTATTCAAGTGCTAACTAACTCAAGTGGGAACATTAGTGTCATTCCCACCATTCAGGTGGTGATTTCAATTCAATTCACCACAAGTCATTTCACCATCACCTTTCAACATCATTTTTCAAAGATATGACATCGGAAACTGTATGGCCTTTCCAACCGTCCGTAACCGTGGACGCGGCTATTCGAATAGGTTTACACTCTGCAGAGGTTGTACACTTGTGCCACAACATTTGATTTCATCCGTCGGGATTTCCCCGAATCATCGTAACACAGTACGCGGATCATCAACCATAACCTTTCACTTATAAATCCTAGTATGAGCACCTCTCCCCATGAGCTTGGCCTCCCGGTGAAGACCAACTGTCAACCTGGGAACTGCACAGGGCTTGGGCCGGACATTCACCTCGTTTCACGTCATTTCTCATCATTTCTTTTGTGGTAGAGGCAGCTTTCGGCATAACCCCGATGACGCTTGTTTAGAGGGAACCCATACTAAGACACATAAACTTCCAGTTAAGCCCTACCCATAATCAGGTATTGTGGGGGTACTTGATAATTGGAAAGGTATCGCATTCAAACCAACATCATTGTTTTATCAAAAATCACCATCTTCTTTTGTTCATATTCACCTTCAAAATCATTCAATGGAATGCATCATCATTCCAAGGTTTCAAATTCATTTCAAATTCACATTGTTCCCATCTAGAGTAGTCAAGTTTTATTTTATTTGCACTAGCTCTAATTCAGGAGGGGTGCTATCATGCTTTGCTTGATGGAACTACTTCACTACTCTATTAACCAATTTGTACTTTGACCAAAGTTAACTATAAAAGTAACTTATTGAGAAAACAAGTAAAAACTTGTAAAGTAAAAACTTGGGATAGGCTTATGTAAGAAAAGGTAAGAGTCATGGTGCCTTGCCCCAAGGGGCTTTGCACTTTGCAAGAATATTAGCTTGCCTTGATGGTTGAGGTGATCAAAGTGTTCTTCTTCTTCTGGGTAGAATCCTTCCTCTTCCTGGTATTCCCCGGTACTAGCGTCTATACACGAATACGAGGATACAATCACCAAGCAATTTATGGGCTATTCTAAACATCACATGTATTCACACAAACTAATCTATTCACACCATTAAAACAATTAGGGTGTATTGGTTGTGCTGTTTGAGGAAAAATAATTTCCTCTCATTACATATGTAAATGATAGTTTCCATATAGTTCTTGAGGAATAATTTCCTCTCATTGAATCTTCTTAAGATTTAACTTCTCAAACAATCATACATGAAATCATGTTGACCTAAGTCAACCATTCATCATCATCATTTGAGAAAATGATTTAAATGAGGTGGAATACCTCATACTATTTAACAATGCCTATTATGATTTAAAATCACCAAGCATTTCATTTGAAAGTATTTGACCAGGGGTCAATACTTCATATGAAAGTACTTGGGACAAGATTTAAATGAAGTGAAACACTTCATACCATTTACACAATCTTAAACTAGCATCACACATTACTATGGAGTGGGTAGATGTGTTTGTTTCTTATTCAAGAAAAATAAGTTCCTCTCATGCTAATTAAGGTGTTACTTTTAATTACTTAGCAAGATAATTTCCTTTCATTATATTATTAAGATTTAATTTCTCTCATGAATAATATATAACCTAGGCTGACTAAGTCAACCTCTGCATACTCATCATTTAAGAAAATGATTTAAATGAGGTGAAGCACCTCATACAATTTAATCCTAATATGGTAAAGATTTAATATCATCAACAATTCATATGAGACTTAAATGACCAGAGTCTCTACCTCATTTTTAATTGTTCATGACAAGATTTAAGTGAGAGAAAAACTCCCATGTGATTTATTAACATTTTTAGACAATATCTTTGACTAGAAATAGCCATATAGTCCTTTAATTAGGCTAGGCCATGATCATTCAAAGTGACCACACCATTTTCTTGCAGAAACAATTAGTGTAAGTCAAATGTGAGCTATGAGAGTTGGAATTTCTTAATTATCTATTTTGGTTGATTTTTAATAATTATTTGAACATGCAAGAGTCCCTGCCTTCTTCTTTTTATCCATTTAATTCTACAACAAATCTTGAGGTGTGACCAGTGGCATATTGTAGATATTTTTACTAGCTTTCCAACCATATAAAATTCATTGTATTTGGTTAAGCCAATTTGAATCTAGTGATTTTCAAAGTTTGGGGCAGTATTGAAATTACTTGGAAATGTTTAAAAGGAGTTTGAATTAACAGGGCCGGCGGGAAATGAAACTGGGCCAGATTCGAATTAAAACGGCCCAGTCCAGCCCACCACGGTCCACAGACGTGCGGCGTGCTGACAGGGTGGGGTCCAAGCGTCAGTGGCTCAATCAACCCGAAGCGGTACCTTTCCCTGTGAGCCGTAGGATTAGATGGACGATCGACGGCCGCGGTTCGTCGTTGTCGTCGGGAGGAAGGGTTGCTGCCGCGGCGGAGGTAGGGGGTCGGCGGCGAGCTGGAGCTCCGGCGAGGCTCAGCGACGGTGCAGGACGGCGTTGTCAACGATGAGGAATGCGCTGGTACCAGTGGCGTCGCCGATGGTCGCCGAAATCGGTGGCGGCGATCTCAGTACCTCCGCGGCTCCGGCGTGCAATTGGGCGGCTCCGGTGAGCAATTGGGTGTAAGAGGTGGTCGCGGAGGATCAGAAGAGAGAGGGAAGCGAGGTTGGTGTGAGGAGTTGGGTGCGGGAGGTCCTCCTTTTATAGGGCGCGAGGTGCCGTGAGGGGTGCGGCAAGGTCGACGGCAGCCGCGGCGATTCCGGCGAGCGATAGGGGTAGGCGAGGACAGGGTTGCGTAGGCGACGTCACGGCGGTCCTGTGAGCGTCCATGGCGTGGCAAGGCTAGGCGTACGGTGGTCGGGCGCAAGCGTGTACTGGCGCGGCCGTGGCGGGCGGGAGCGTCCTCTCCGGCGACTGTGGGCGCGGGCTGGTGACGCGAGCATGTCCGGCGGGCTTCACGTGGCGTGGCGAGTACCATGGCGAGCGGAGGCGGTCGGCGGTTCCGTGGTACGGCGAGGCGACAGGTGGCCCGTGGTGTCCGTGGGCGACGTCATCGGCATGGCTGGGCTGATCTGGGCGCGCGATTTCGGGGCGTGTCGGCATCCTTGCAATCCACGGCGAGTACCCTCGTACTCAGGAGATCTAGGGGAACTTGGAGGACACGGTGGTCGTGGCTGGAGTGAGGAGGAGCTTGGGTGGGCATGTCCATGTGTGACATAGCCGGCATGGCCTTGCCATGGCCAAGTTTGGCCTCCTCCTTTATGGTTGCTGTGCATGTTTAGAGAGAGAGGGGACCAGGGATCAAGGTGGAGTGAAATGGGGCAAATAGGGTTAGGCCAAACACTATGCAAAGATGATTTTGGTTTATATCATCTTGACCTAATTTAAATTCTTGCAAAAATTGGTTGAGTTCAAATGATTTCAAAAATTGAAAGGGGTTGGTTTGGTTGAGTTGTAAATGACCAGAGACAACCATGTGTGGTGGTGGAATTTTAAAAAATCAAAGAATAGCAAAATTTGACAAAGTGAGATTGTTGCATTTGATAAAAAGTTCCAACTTTGCATGAGCATAGATTTTTATTCAAAGTGAATTTGTCCTGGTTGTCTTTACAAAAGTTGTTCACCTTGATGTCCTCTTGGATGACATGCAAAGAGTTGAGAGAGTTTGGTTTGAAACTATTGAGATATAAGGGCTCAAAGTGGTGACCAGAATATAAATGGCAGATTTGACCAATATCATATGTGAGCCAAATTTGAATTTGAAATTCATTTGAATTGTGTTTCTTTGATTCCAAAAGTTGTAATAAATGTTTAGTATCATTATTCAACTCTTGGTGAAGGCCAAATTGGTCTAGGTCAAATATTTGGAAAATGGCATAAGCCATATGTGAGGGTTTTGTGAATTTCTAACTATTTCTTCTTTTATTTTTCTTGGCCTCACTTTGACAAGGGTGAGGTTTATTTGAGGTTAGATTGTGTGGGGACAAAGGTTCAAACCATTTTGAGGCAATGTGGGTGTCTAGGTCAAGATTTGCAAAATTGGCTAAATGTGTATGTGAGTGAAAATAGAATTTTCTCACTATTTGATTTCTCTCCATTTAATTTGACTTTTCTTGACTCTAATGTGATTCTTATTAGTTTAGAAACATTTTCAAATCATTGAAACTATTTCAATTGGCCTTGTTCAAAGATTTGCAAAGATGGCCATAGCACATAAGAGGTGATGTGTCAAGTTTCATTAAACTTGTAAATTATTCCCATTGCTTTACTTGGGCATGGTTTAGGGTCAATTTAGTGTTATATTAGGTTGAGAGATGGTTTCACATCATTTGGGTAAGGTTTAAAGTCATAGGGCAAGAATTGAGTATTATGGCTATGTGCCACATATGCCTCTATGCATATGTTGCATTTGATTTTTAGTTTGACTAGGCTTGACCCAATTGATGTTGTTGAATGTTGAAATGGTATATGGGAGTGATCCAACCATTCACTACAAGTCTTAGGGTCAAGATCCTCAATTTCACAAATTTGATATTTTGCTCTCATATGCCTCTATGGCATTATTACTTTCTTTTAAAAATCTTTTGTTTCACTTTGGATTGTGTTTGAGAAGTACTAGATAAGGTTTGTGAAGGTTTTCTCATCCTCTAAATAAAGTAGAAAGGCCTAGGGTAAAGTTTTACAAAAATAGCCATAGACACATATACCTCTATGCATATGTTTGATTTTATTTTCTTTCTCACTTGAATTGGTTGATAATTACTTAGTTGGGTGTGTTGATGTATTTCAAATCATATACCCAGGTCAACACTCAAAGTTGGAGCATTTGCACAAAGTAGCCATAGGCTTGCATATGCCTTTATTATTTAATATCATTTCTTTTTATTTTGTTTTACATAGATGGTGATAATGAAGATGAGGTTTAGGTCTTAGTGGGGTTTACCATGGTTCATCACTATTTAGAGAAGAAAGAATGGTAGAGTTCAAAATTTATATATTAGAGCTATAGGCCCACATATGTCTTTTTCTTTTATCTTGGTTTCTCAAAATAGATCCAAATGATTTTTGAGAAGGTTAGGGTTTTGGGTTTTTCTTATTTGATTTCTGTCTCTTTTATTTTTATTTGGTTTGTGATCTTCACTTGATCACTTTAAGGTTTTAGGGTTTATCCCATAAGCATAATTACACTCATCATGGCAAAAACACAAGTAATTGGTATGAGCACTAAGCATAGCACTCTATTTAAGAAAAGTTTTTGTTGGTTCTCATTTTTGGAAAAAGGAAATTCATTTTCTCTTTGTTTTTAAAAATTTGGGGTGTTACAGTTTACTAACTAAAAATTATATTCTCCAGGTGATCACTAGCTTGCCGCCGCATGAAGGACCTAACCTGAGCTTTCACGCGCTTGATGAACAATTTTACCTGTTAGGTAAAGTAGGTGTTTTCTTTACCTGTTAGTTTTTAGTTTGTTAGTGCTTGTTTGTTATTGTAATTTTTGTCGGCGCTACTTCGAACAGGTTTTGAATACATGGGATAACATGGTTGGTGTTGAGCACTTGGAAGAGGATTCTGATGGCAAGGCGAGACTGACTGGATAAATGAGCGCCTTTCCAGGAGAGGGTGTGGAGTGGTCTACATGGAGTATGCAATCTGAATTCTTGATGAGTTTTGAGTACTGCTGCTTGGAGTATGGCCGGTGTTTATATGTTCATGTGTTTCACATAGGATGGTAGCCTAATTGGAAAAGAATCATTTGTCTTCTTAATTTTCTTGTTTCTGTTGGTGTGTTCTGAGCTAAGAAAATATAAATGCAATTAGGCAAGTTGCTTTCATCAGATCTTGTAATGTTCTAATTAATCATTTAAAGATAAGATAAGCCAGTTATAGTTAATTATGATTATTTGTTGCCTGCCAAATGTAGACTACGAATGATCATTCATGGGATGGATCATTGTAGCTCTATGTTCACCACAGCTTTCATGAATACAAATTCCATGTTTATACAGTAGCCCAAGCGCTCTATTAAAGCTTGACAATCATTTGTCCAGTCCTCAGACTGAAATAGACATGTTTTTTGATCTTTCAATTTAGGTTTTATATCCTCTGCTCCACGTTAGTTGCTACCTTGGTATTACTACCCGAACCACATGCTTTTGTAAATGTTCCACGGTAGTTGCTACCTTGGTATTACTACCCGAACCACATGCTTTTGTAAACTATAATTAAATTTGTTTGTTGCATGTTACGTAATCCTACAAGGAATGAAGTGGTTTGGTCCTGCCCTTCACTTTGATACAGATTGTGGAAAGCATATTTAATTAACATATATTTACTTGCAGTTGTTAGTTCTCTAATATTTTGCTTTATACCTATCCTTTTGAGGTGCAGAAATCCATGGAGCTTTTGAGAACCCTATAATGGCATTCAGGTACAAAGGTATGACCATATCAACTAATATTTTTGCCTCATCCTAATAACTTTCTGAAGATTCATATGCATACATAGTTACATAAGCTCATATTCTTTGTTCATTTAGAAACCTGCTATTTTTCATGATCGTTGGATCAGGTCCACTGTGTCTGTGAAATGTGTGCCATTATATGCTTGAATGTGAAACACCTTCTCCATGCACACCTCTTGCAAAATGTCCTTTTGTTCCATTCTTGCCCACTTCTCATTTAGTGAAATAAGGCTATGCTATTTTTTTTATCAAAGAATATATTTTAATTTGGTTCTCTTGGGGGTTAGAAGAGGGCGAGAGGTGCTGGCTCACCTCCGCATGACCTGCCAGCCGCCGGACAGCAACGACGCCTCCCTCGATGAATGGTGGCGCAAGGCCAGGCAGATGACCCCTAAACCTATGCGCAAAGGACTGGACTCCTTCACCCTGCTGACGCCTTGGATGCTCTGGAAACAGCGCAATTCTTGCGTGTTTGACAGAACCCAGCCTCGGTACACGACTTGGTTCAGGAGATCTTCGAAGAGGCTGATCTTTGGGCTAGGGCCAGCGCGAAGGGCATTAGGGTAGTGCTTCCGACGACCTGGGATGTGCACTGAGTCACTTCTTGTATCTGTACCCGCCTCCTAGGAGGCTTGTAAAACTATCTATCTTTTCAATGAAATGAAACGCAAAAGTCTTTTGTGTTTTCTCGAAAAAGAAGAGGGCGAGAGGAGATGGCATGTGCAACCAGAACTTCACTGCTGCTCTGCGATACAGGTGCGCAAATTGATATTGGTATTTAGATTGCGGTAATCTCGCTGCGATTTTGCTGGGAGAATTGGGATACTATTTTTAGGCACATTAGCATTAGTGATCTGGTTTTATCAGGAGGGGTATGTGCTGACCACACCACAACGCAACAATGACAAAGTTGATCTGGAGATACATGCTAGCGGCCTTGTTCACTTTGTACTTACTATATAAGATTTTTCTCTAAATTAATTTAGTTTCTGAAATTACACACTATTTATGGTAAATTATTCAGAAATCTAAACAAAGTATCTCGCAGTCCCACATGATGAATTAACATGTTGGCTAAATGAGTGAACATCAGTAGCTTGAATTCCTTGGCGGATGGCAGGGGCTTTGCTAATTTTTAGTCTCCTGCGTATATCAAGGAAACGGGAGTAATTTGATAAGAGATTTTTTTTTTCTTACAACTTGTTTCTATGACAATTTAATGGTATGTTATATTGGGCAACCGTCATTTGATGTGTTTCAGGCATGTTTTCCAAAATAAGAATACATGCCTTTTAATTTTGCTTTGTTCTGTTGGTAAACGCAGCTTGAACACATGCATATGGCTCCTCTTGTGGACTGGTTGCTACAATTGAAATACTTGGGCTTCTTATGCCTTCCCTTTACACAAGGTCCTATATCTGGTGATCATACACTATCTACTTCTTTAGGTGCTGATTGATGTTTCTCCATATATTAGATGGTTGTGTTTTTTCCTTCTAAAAATAGACAGTGCCTTTAGTTTAGCTGACAGTACTAGACCGACAGGTGTTGTGAGGTTTTGTAGATGGTTTACACTTCAGCATTGGAACAAATCCAAGGCATTATCACACGAGGGCTTTCTCCTGCCCTCGCGCTCCCTGGGCTTGTTAGTGGGGGTCCAGAGAGCAGAAGTAAAATATGCACAAAGCAATCTAACCGAAAAAAACAAGTGAATTAAACTTGTGTAATAGATTAACTTGTGTATCTGTGTTTTCACTTCAAATAGAAGATAACACCTTCAGAAATCACCCAGCTACTGTAGATTTGTAAAGTGGTAGAAGCTTATGCACGTTGCTGCAGTTTGTTGGCTGGGAACCACATACTCAATGTTTGTATTGTTGTTATAGAAGATAGAACGTACTTCTCTGTCCATATAATGATGTTGAAAGTTTGTCTAAATTCGAATATATCTTGACACTCTTTAGTACATTTTTTTGCGGGGAAGAAAACAGTGATATTAAACCAGGAACCTTACAAGACAACCCACAAGAAAAGCAAAATTACAGCACAGTCCTGAAGAAAACCGAAGCCACTGGCGTCGAAGAAGACATGCCGTCGGCGCGCCGCTGTCGCTCCTCCTCTGCAACCTTGGAATGGAAGGAGCCCCCTGACGGACGGGAAGTCCACGGACCTCGGCTCGAAAGAGCCTCCACCCTGCATCAACACCATCGGCTTCGATCTGGTTCGCCATCACCGTCAACCCGCCGGAGCCGATGCTCCTCGGCCTCCAGCACGGGGGAATGGCGCGTCGTTGCTCCACCGAGCCACCAATGCCAGGACGGAGGCATACCTGCAGCGCCGCCCCGCAGAGCACCGCCAATAGGGAGGGATCCCGCCTCCACAAAAGGCCACGCCGACTCCGCCGTCACCTCCTCAACGCTGCCGGCAAGCCACCATCTTGAACCTACACTATGTACATGCTGGGATCCGGTGAATCCCCGACCTCCTGCCGCCGGAGCGGCCGCCGGAGGCGAGGAATCGCCCGAATCGCGCAGCGGCGAGGTGGATCGAGGAGGAGTTTCAGAAATCGCCTATCTAACACTGTAGTGGGAGATAGGGACAGACCAAGCTCCGTCTGACACTCTTTAGTACATAAATGTACATCCAAATTTAGATAAACCTCCTGACATCTTTTATGGATGGAGGGAGTAACAGAGAAAACTATCCCATGTAATGTGTTTCTAAAGTAGTAGTATCTTATGCATATAGCTACACTGTGTTGGTTGAACAATTTTGTTTCTATTTTATTATGTGCTTACCAAATTCATTATTGTTAGTTTCGGAGTCCAAAGTAGAGGATACATGAAATCTTGAGTCACAGGCATGCCCTCATAGCAAGGTTAATAGTCCTCACTTTTTTTTAGTCAGTATGTAGGTGCTATTTTGTCAGCTGTATATTTCATTGTAGTTCTTTTGTAGTTGTTTGATAGGCTTAATATCAGAGGAACCGCAGGTAATGATGTATAGTGATCTTGTATGCAAGTATGATCACAACCATTTGGGGTGGCCTGCGCGCATTTGTTCTTTGCTTCTTAGTGATGCTCCTGGTGTATTTTTATTGAAGGAAACGATACTACTTCATATGTACTTATTGAGTTATTGAATGTGTTGATTGGCACCTAAAAACATGATATTTATACACACTTATTTCTCTTTGCTATGAACAAATGGTTGGATGCAAAAAATGTTGCTCCTTGTTGTACATGTGTTATAGATAGTTGCTTGAAAGTTTTTATTTTCTATAAAAAAGATTATTTATACATGCTTAAGGGTTGTAGAAGACCGACTGAATTCTTGGACAACTAAATAAGCATTAGTCGTATAAAACTTATGGTTATAGTACTGTCTTGCATTTGCTTGTGCGCCGGGGCGCACCGGGTCATCTAGTGGCTATAAAGAAAGAACTTCTTGGGAGATAACCCATGTCTTTATTTTGCTACTGTTTTGTTGTGTCTTGGAAGTTGTTACTACTGTAGCAACCTCTCCTTATCTTATTTTATTGCATTGTTGTGCCAAGTAAAGTCTTTGATAGCAAGGTTCATACTAGATTTGGATTATTCCGCAGAAACAGATTTCTGTCTGTCATGAATTTGGGCAGGGTTCTCTGTAGGTAACTCAGAAAAATCTGACAATTTACGTGCGTGATCTTCAGATATGTACGCAACTTTCATTCAATTTGAGCATTTTCATCTGAGCAAGTCCAGTGCCTCTAAAAAATTCGTCTTTACGGACTGTTCTGTTTTGACAGATTCTGCCTTTTATTTCGCATTGCCTCTTTTGCTATGTTGAATGGATTTCTTTGTTCCATTGACTTCCAGTAGCTTTGGGCAATGTCCGAAGTGTTAAGAATGATTGTGTCACCTCTGAACATGTGAAATTTTGATTATGCACTAACCCTCTAATGAGTTTGTTTTGAGTTTGGTGTGGAGGAAGTTTTCAAGGGTCAAGAGAGGAGGATGATATACTATGATCAAGAAGAGTGAAAAGTCTAAGCTTGGGGATGCCCCCGTGGTTCATCCCTGCATATTTTAAGAAGACTCAAGCATCTAAGCTTGGGGATGCCCAAGGCATCCCCTTCTTCATCGACAACTTATCAGGTCACCTCTAGTGAAACTATATTTTTATTCAGTCACATCTTATGTACTTTACTTGGAGCGTCTGTGTGCTTTTATTTTTGTTTTGTTATCTTCATTCTCTGAATAAATTCATGCTTGTTTGGGAGAGAGACACGCTCCGCTTTTTCATATGAATACTGGTGTTCTTAGTTCTATCTTTAATGTTCATGGCGGAGTTGAAAACCGCTTCGTTAATTGCTATTTGGTTGGAAACAGGAAATGCTTCATGTAGTAATTAGTATATGGTCTTGAGTAATTTGATACTTGGCAATTGTTGTGCTCAAATAGATCATGTTTAAGGTCTTGCATTGTGTACTTTGTACCCATTAATGAAGAACTACATAGAGCTTGTTAAAATTTGGTTTGCATGATTGGTCTCTAGAGTTTAGATATTTTCTGGTAAAGGTGTTTGAACAACAAGGAAGACGATGTAAAGTCTTATAATGCTTACAATATGTTCATATGTGAGTCTTGCTGCACCGTTTTATACTTGAGTTTGCTTCAAACAACCTTGCTAGCCTAGCCTTGTATTGAGAGGAATTCTTCTTGTGCATCCAAATCCTTGAGCCAAAAACTATGCCATTTGTGTCCACCATACCTACCTACTACATGGTATTTCTCTCCCATTCCAAGCAAATACTTCATGTGCTACCTTTAAACAATTCAAAAGCTATTATCTCTTATTTGTGTCAATGTTTTATAGCTCATGAGGAAGTATGTGGTGTTTATCTTTCAACCTTGTCATTTACTTCTGACAGACTTTCACCAATGGACTAGTGGCATATCCGCTTATCCAATAATTTTGCAAAAAGAGCTGGCAATGGGGTTCCCAGCCCCAATTAATTAACTTGCATTAATAATTCTCTTCACATGCTTTGCCCTGATCTATCAGTAAGCAACTTAATTTTGCAAATAGACACTCCTCCATGGTATGTGAATGTTGGAAGGCACCCGAGGATTCGGTTAGCCATGGCTTGTGTAAGCAAAAGGTTGGGAGGAGTGTCATCAATAATGAAACTAAAATACATGTGTAAACAAAAGAGAAGAGGGATGATCTACCTTGCTGGTAGAGATAACGTCCTTCATGGGAGCCGCTCTTGAAAGTCTGGTTGATAAGGTAGTTAGAGTACCCGCTACCATTCGTTGACAACAACAAACACCTCTCAAAACTTTACTTTTATACTCTCTATATGATTTCAAAACTTGAAAAGCTCTAGCACATGATTTAATCCCTGCTTCCCTCTGCGAAGGGCCTTTCTTTTACTTTATGTTGAGTCAGTTCACCCACTTCTTTCTATCTTAGAAGCAAACACTTGTGTCAACTATGTGTATTGATTCTTACATGTTTACCTATTGCACTTGTTATATTACTTTATGTTGACACATATCCATGAGATATACATGTTACAAGTTGAAAGCAATTGCTGAAACTTAATCTTCCTTTGTGTTGCTTCAATGCCTTCTACTTTGAATCTATTGCTTTATGAGTTAACTCTTATGCAAGACTTATTGATGCTTGTCTTGAAAGTACTATTCATGAAAATCTTTGCTATATGATTCAGTTGTTTAGTCATTGTCTTTACCATTGCTATGAATCACTTCATTCATCTCATATGCTTTACAATATTATTGATCAAGATCATGTTGGTAGCATGTCACTTAAGAAATTATCATTGTTATCGTTTACCTACTCGAGGGCGAGTAGGAACTAAGCTTGGGGATGCTTGATACGTCTCAAACGTATCTATAATTTCTTATGTTCCATGCTAGTTTTATGACAATACCTACATGTTTTATTCATACTTTATATCGTTTTGATGCGTTTTCCGGAACTAACCTATTAACGAGATGCCGAAGTGCCAGTTCCTGTTTTCTGCTGTTTTTGGTTTCAGAAATCCTAGTAAGGAAATATTCTCGGAATTGGACAAAATCAACGCCCAGTATCTTATTTTTCCACGAAGCTTCCAGAACACCGGAGAGAGACCAGAGGAGAGCCAGGGGACCCCACACGCCAGGGCGGTGCGGCCAAGGGGTGGGGCGCGCCCCCCTATTGTGTGGCCCCACCAGGGCCCCTCCGAGGCTGCCCTTCCGCCTACTTAAGGACTCCGTCGCGAAAACCCTAAAGGAATAAGCCACGGTACGAGAAACCTTCCAGAGGCGCCGCCATCGCGAAGCCAAGATCTGGGGGACAGGAGTCTCTATTCCAGCATGCCGCCGGGACGGGGAAGTGCCCCCGGAAGGCTTCTCCATCGACACCACTGCCATCTTCATCAACACTGCTGTCTCCCATGATGAGGAGGGAGTAGTTCTCCCTCGAGGCTAAGGGCTGTACCGGTAGCTATGTGGTTCATCTCTCTCTCCCATGTGATCTTTATGTGATCATGAGCTTTGTGATCTAGTTGAATATCATCTATGTGCTACTCTAGTGATGTTATTAAAGTAGTCTATTCCTCCTTCATGATGTAATGGTGACAGTGTGTGCATCATGTAGTTCTTGGCGTAGTTTATGATTGTAATCTCTTGTAGATTATGGAGTTAACTATTACTATGATAGTATTGATGTGATCTATTTCCCCTTTCATAGTGTAATGGTGACAGTGTGTGCGCTATGTTAGTTCTCGGTCTAAATTGCAATGATCTATTGTGCACTCTAAGGTTATTTAAATATGAACATCGAATGTTGTGGAGCTTGTTAACTCCGGCATTGAGGTGCTCTTGTAGCCCTACACAATGAATGGTGTTTGTCATCCAACAAGAGAGTGTAGAGAAAGTAGTATTTGTTTATTCAGTTATATGATCAATGTTGAGAGTGTCCACTAGTGAAAGTATGATCCCTAGGCCTTGTTTCCAAATACTGCAATCATCGCTTATTTATTGTTTTACTGCATCTTTACTTCCTGCAATATTACTACCATCAATCGCACGCCAGACAAGCTATTTTCTGGCGCCGTTACTACTGCTCATATTCATTCATACCACTTGTACTTCACTATCTCTTCGCCGAACTAGTGCACATATACATCTGACAAGTGTATTGGGTGTGTTGGGGACACAAGAGACTTCTTGTATCGTAATTGCAGGGTTGCTTGAGAGGGATATCTTTGACCTCTTCCTCCCTGAGTTCGATAAACCTTGGATGATCCACTTAAGGGAAAACTTGTTGCTGTTCTACAAACCTCTGCTCTTGGAGGCCCAACACTGTCTACAGGAATAGAAGCGTGCGTAGACATCAAGCTACTATAGCAAATCTTCAAAAATCTCTTTGATAAAAAGAACTAAAAAATAAAGAGATTTAAGAAGCAAATGCAAATAGTGCAGAAATCTGTCAAAACAGAATAGCTGGTAAAGATCGATTTTTTTAGAAAATCCTCTGTTGCTCATCTCGAAAAGTGGTCAATTAACGAAAGCTAGGTAATAACCTAGGGCATATGCATAAAAAAATTACAGCTCAAAATTCCGCTCTGGCTATTTATACGAATTGTTATGGTAACAGCACATAATCGGTTTTCAGGACATTAACTTCCCCAAATCTTACTTTCCTCCTATTAGAGGCTATTCTTGGCACAAAATGAAATAAAAATGATAAGAAGAGGTTATTACAGAGGTAATAACTTCCAAGACTCAACATAAAAGGAAAATTAAAGAAATAAAACAATGGGTTGTCCCCCATAAGCACTTTTCTTTAACGCCTTTCAGCTAGGCTCAGTAGTTTGAGAAGATGCTCACATAAGAAATATGAATTGAAGTAATATAGAGCATCAAGAAGAAAATTTAAACACATTTAAGTCTAACCCACTTTTTATGCATAGGAATCTTGTACACAAATAGATTCACAAAGAACAAAGTGACAAACATAGAAAGATAAAACAAGAGGAACTTCAAAACTTTTAGCATATATAGAGGTATTTTAGTAACATGAAAACTTCTACAACCATATTTCCCTCTCTCATAATAACTTTCAGTAGCATCATGAATAAACTGAACAATATAACTATCACATAGAACATTCTTATCATGAGCCGCATGCATAAAATACTTATTACTCCCCAAATTAGCATAGTCATTCTTATTAATTGTAGTGGGAACAAATTCAACAAAATAGCTATCATTATTATTCTCATCACCATAATCATCAAATATAGGAGGCATATTGTAATCATAATTAATTTTCTGCTCAATAGTAGGTGGACTGAAAATAACATAATCATCATTATAATCATCATATATTGGAGGCATAGTATCATCAAAGTAAATTTCCTCCTCCGTGTTTGGGGGACTAAAAATATCATGCTCATCAAAACCAGCTTCCCCAAGTTTAGAATTTTCCATAGCATTAGCAATAATGGTGTTCAAAGCATTCATACTAAGCTACTAGCATGCAAGTAAAGTTCCATAGTTTTTTTAATTTTCTCTTCAAACAACTCATGTCCTAACTCAAGATAAATACTATAAAGTTCTCTAATTTTTGTTGTCGTTTTCCATTAAGCCTAACTAGTGAAAATATAAACAAGAAACAAAAAGATGTAATTGCAGAATCTAAAGAAAATAACTTCGAGCACTCGCCAGCAACTAAAAGACTTAGTAGCTAGAGGATGTGAGCACCTTTTACCTTACCTCCCCGGCAACGGCGCTAGAAAAGAGCTTGTTGCCGTGGGAGTAAGCAATCTCTGTTGTGTAAATTTTCTTCAGTTCCCCGGCAATGGCGACAGAAAAGAGCTTGATGTCTACGCACGCTTCTATTCTTGTAGACAGTGTTGGGTCTCCAAGTGTAGAGGTTTGTAGAACAACATCAAGTTTCCCTTAAGTGGATCACCCAAGGTTTATCGAACTCAGAGAGGTAGAGGTCAAAGATATCCCTCTCAAGCAACCCTGCAATTACGATACAAGAAGTCTCCTGTATCCCCAACACACCCAATACACTTGTCAGATGTATAGGTGCACTAGTTCGGCGAAGAGATAGTAAAATGCAAGTGATATTGATGAATATGAGTGATAATAACAATCTGAAATAAATATGGCAGCAAGTAAACATACAGTAAAACAGTAAATAAATGGTGATTCGATGTTTGGAAATAAGGCCTAGGGATCATACTTTCACTAGTGCTCACTCTCAACAATGAATCGTAAAGGAATATAAATATAAGCACTTCACTATGCTATTCTGAACTACTCTCTGGCTGGATAACGAACACTAATTCACCGTGTAGGGCTACAAAAGCAAACCTCAAAGATGTATTCCCAAGTACTAATAAACACCCCACGCTGTACTATGAGCATTCATAGGCAGTACTAACACACCTCAATTTCATAGAGACATCCAACTCAAATCATAATTCAGTGAACAAGTATTCTGTGAAATATAGCCTAAGAGACCCACACGGTGCACACACTCCACCTTTACACACGTGGGACAAGGAGTATCCGTAGATCACATAAGTAAAGTTCACTTGAATAGCATAACGACATCTAGATTACAAAGCTCATCATATGGATCTCAATCATGTAAGGCAGCTCATGAGATCATTGTATTGAAGTACATGGGAGAGAGAGATAAACCACATAGCTACCGGTAGACCCCTCAGCCTCGGGGGAGAACTACTCACTCCTCATCATCGGAGTCAGCAATGGCGATGGAGATGGTGATGGAGTCGATGGAGATGGCTCCGGGGGCAATTCCCCGTCCCGGCAGGGTGTGATACGTCTCCAACGTATCTATAATTTCTTATGTTCCATGCTAGTTTTATGACAATGCCAACATGTTTTAGTCATACTTTATAATGTTTTTATGCATTTTCCGAGACTAACCTATTAACAAGATGCCGCAGTACCAGTTCCTATTTTTTGCTGTTTTTGGTTTCAGAAATCCTACACAGGAAATATTCTCGGAATTGGACGAAGACGAAGAAGGGACGCGAGGCGGCCACACCATAGGGGGGAGGGGCCCCACCCCTGGCCGCGCCGCCTTATGGGGTGGGCCCCTCGGGCGTCCCCCGACTCTGCCCCTTCGCCTATTTATTCTCTCCGTCGCGAAAACCCTAGTACCGAGAGCCACGATACGAGAAAAGTTCCAGAGACGCCGCCGCCGTCAACCCCATCTCGGGGGGTTCTGAAGATCGCCTCCGGCACCCTGTCGGAGAGGGGAATCATCACCGGAGGGCTTTACATCACCATGCCCGCCTCCGGACTGATGCTTGAGTAGTTCATCCTTGGACTATGGGTCCATAGCAGTAGCTAGATGGTTGTCTTCTCCTCTTGTGCTATCATGTTTAGATCTTGTGAGCTGCCTATCATGATCAAGATCATCTATTTGTAATGCTACATGTTGTGTTTGTTGGGATCCGATGAATATGGAATACTATGTCAAGTTGATTATTGATCTATCATATATGTGTTATTTATGTTCTTGCATGCTCTCCATTGCTAGTAGATGCTCTGGCCAAGTTGATACTTGTGACTCCAAGAGGGAGTATTTATGCTCGATAGTGGGTTCATGCCTCCATTGAATGCTGGGACGGTGACGGAAAGTTCTAAGGTTGTGGATGTGCTGTTGCCACTAGGGATAAAACATCAATGCTTTGTCTAAGGATATTTGTATTGTTTACATTACGCACATTACTTAATGCAATTGTCTGTTGTTTGCAACTTAATATTGGAAGGGGTGCGGATGCTAACCTGAAGGTGGACTTTTTAGGCATAGATGCATGCTGGATGGCGGTCTGTGTTCTTTGTCGTAATGCCCTAAGTAAATCTCATAGTAGTCATCATGATATGTATATGCATCTCTATTTGTCAATTGCCCAACTGTAATTTGTTCACCCAACATGCTATTTATCTTATTGGAGAGACACCACTAGTGAACTATGGACCCCGGTCCATTCTTTACATCTGAAATACAACCTACTGCAATCACTGTTCTCTGTTGTTCTTTGCAAGCAAACATCATTCTCCACACTATACGTTTAATCCTTTGTTTTCAGCAAGCCGGTGAAATTGACAACCTCACTGTTAAGTCGGGGAAAAGTAGTTTGATTGTGTTGTGCAGGTTCCACGTTGGCGCCGGAATCACTGGTGTTGCGCCGCACTACACTCCTTCACCAACAACCTTCACGTGGCCTTCATCTCCTACTGGTTCGATAAACCTTGGTTTCTTACTGAGGGAAAACTTGTTGCTGTACTCATCATACCTTCCTCTTGGGGTTCCCAACGGACGTGTGCTTTACCGTCACAAGGAGCAGCCTCACACGCCAGCAGCAACCTCTTTTCTGGCGCCGTTGCTGGGGATCTGAAGAAAAGTTACACCCCAGGGATTTCCAACTCCCACGACAACAACCTCTTTTCTGGCGCCGTTGCCGGGGAGATCAAGACACACTGCAAGGGGAGTCTCTCACATCCAATCTCTTTACTTTGTTTATTGTCTTGCTTTATTTTATTTTCTGTCTTGTTTGCTTTCTTATATCAAAAACACAAAAAAAATTAGTTACTTGTTTTACTTTATTTAATTCGGTTTGCTTTATTATTGCTAAAATGAATACTCTTGAGAATACTAAGTTGTGTGACTTCACTAGTTAGGCTTAATGGAAAACAACAAAAATATTAGAGATCTTATAGTATTTATCTTGAGTTAGGACATGAGGTGTTTAAAGAGAAAATTAAAAAACCTATGGAACTTTATATGCATGCTAATGGCAATGTTATTAGTATGAATGCTTTGAACACCATTGTTGCTAATGCTATGGAAAATTCTAAGCTTGGGGAAGCTGGTTTTGAGGAGCATGATATTTTTAGTCCCCCAAGCATGGAGGAGAAAATTTACTTTGATGATACTTTACCTCCTATATATGATGATTACAATGATGACTATCATATTTTCAGTCCACCTACTATTGAGGAGAAAATTAATTATGATTACAATATGCCTCCTATATATGATGATTATGGTGATGAGAATAATAATGATAGCTATCTTATTGAATTTGCTCCCACTACAATTAATAGTAATGACTATGCTTATGTGGAGAGTAATAATTTTATGCATGTAGCTCATGATAAGAATGTTTCATGTGATAGTTATATTGTTGAGTTTGTTCATGATGTCACTGAAAGTTATTATGAGAGAGGGAAACATGGTTATATGCATCTTAATAATATTAAGTTTCCCCTCTTTATGTTGAGAATCTTGAAGTTGCGCTTGTGTTGCCTTTCTATGCTTGTTGCATTATGCTTACATGACTTGTTTATTTACAAGATTACTTTCATAGGAAGTGGGTTAGACTTAAAAGTGTTTCTTATTTGCTTTTGATGCTCTCTTTTGCTTAAACTCTTATTTCTTGCGAGAGCATCATTAAAATTACTGAGCCCATCTTAATGGCTATAAAGAAAGCACTTCTCTGAAGATAACCCATATTTTTATTTTGCTACTGTTTTGTTGTGTCTTGGAAGTTGTTACTACTGTAGCAACCTCTCCTTATCATGTTTATTTTGTTGTTGTGCCAAGTAAAGTCTTTGATAGTAAAGTTGATACTAGATTTGGATTCCTGCGCAGAAACAGATTTTTACCTTTCACGAATTTGAGTAGATCTCTCTGTAGGAAACTCGTAAAATTCTGAAAAAATTCATGCGTGATCCTCAGATATGTACGCAACTTTCGTTCAACTTGAGCTTTTTCATCTGATCCTGTTAAGTGTCTCGAAAAAATTCGTCTTTACAGACTATTCTGTTTTGACAGATTCTGCCTTTTATTTCGAATTGCCTATTTTACTGTGTTGAGTGGATTTCTTTGTTCCATTAAATTTCAGTAACCTTGGGTAATGTCCAGAAGTGTTGGGAATGATTGTGTCCTTGCTGAACATGTGAATTTTTGATTATGCACTAACCCTCTAATGAGATTGTTTTGAGTCTGGTGTGAAGGAAGTTTTCAAGGATCAAGAGAAGAGGATGATATGATATGATCAAGAAGAGTGAAAAGTCTAAGCTTGGGGATGCCCCCGTGGTTCATCCCTGCATATTTCAAGAAGACTCAAGCGTCTAAGCTTGGGGATGCCCAAGGCATCCCCTTCTTCATCAACAACTTATCAGGTCACCTCTAGTGAAACTATAGTTTTAATCCGTCACATCCTATGTTCTTTACTTGGAGCGTCTGTTTGTTTTTATTTTCGTTTATGTTTGAATAAAATCGGATCCTAGCATTCATTGTGTTGGAGAAAGACACGCTTCGCTTTTTCATTTGAACACTCGTGTTCTTCATCTTATTTTAATGTTCATGGCGAAAGCTGAAAGCCGCAGCACTTGTACTTGTTGTTATTTGGTTGGAAACAGAAAATGCCTCATATTGTCTTGAATAATTTGATACTTGCCAATAGTTTTGAGCTCTCATAGATCATGTTTAAGCTCCTGCATCATGTAGTTTAAATCTATTAGTGGAGAACTACCGTAGAGCTTGTTGAAATTTGGATTGCATGATTGATCTCTCTAAGGTCTAGATATTTTCTGGTAAAAGTGTTTGAATAACAAGGAAGACAGCGTAGAGTCTTATAATGCTTGCAATATGTTCTTGTGTAAGTTTTTGCTGTACCGGTTCCTACTTGTGTTTGCTTCAAACAACCTTGCTAGCCAAAGCCTTGTACTGAGAGGAAATGCTTCTCGTGCATCCAAAAACCTTGAGCCAAAACCTATGCCATTTGTGTCCACCATAACTACCTATATGTGGTATTTTTCTGCCATTCCAAAGTAAATTGCTTGCGTGCTACCTTTAAAAATTCATTCCTTTTCTTTGCAATACATAGCTCATGGGAAAGTAGCCTAAAAAACTATTGTGGTAATGAATATGTTGCTTATGTATCTTAGTTCTTATAAGTTGCTTGTTGAGCGGTAATCATGTTTCTGGGGACGCCATCAACCTGTTACACCTTTGTTGAATATCATGTGAGTTGCTATGCATGTTCGTCTTGTCTGAAGTAAGGGAGATTTGCCATGAGTTAAATGGTTTGAGTATGCATATTGTTAGAGAAGAACATTGGGCCGCCAACCAAAGCCATGTATCATGGTGGAAGTTTCAGCTTGGACATTAATCCTCAAATCTCTTATGAGAATATTCTCTGTTGTTGAATGCTTAAATCATAAAAGAGGAGTCCATTATCAGTTTTCTATGTGGTCCCGGTATGGATGTCCTCAAGTTGACATCTATCAAAATTGAGAAATCAAATGCGATCTATCTCCTTGGACCTTTGTACAGGTGGCATAGAGGTACCCCTTTGTGACACTTGGTTGAAACATATGTAATGCAATGATAATCCATGGAAATCCGAGCTAATTAGGACAAGGTGCGGGAACTATTGGTATTCGATGCATGAGGCTTGCAACTTATAGGAGGTTTTATGCATAACACATATGAATTATTACTACCGTTGACACAATTGTTTCCATGTTTTCAAAATAAAACGCTCTAGCACATGAGTAATCCCTGCTTCCCTCTGCGAAGGGCCTTTCTTTTACTTTATGTTGAGTCAGTTTACCTACTTCTTTCTATCTTAGAAGCAAACACTTGTGTCAACTGTGTGCGTTGATTCTTACATGTTTACTTATTGCACTTATTATATTACTTTGTGTTGACAATTATCCATGAGATATACATGTTGAAAGTTGAAAGCAATTGCTGAAACTTAATCATCCTTTGTGTTGCTTTAATGCCTTTTACTTTGAATCTATTGCTTTATGAGTTAACTCTTATGCAAGACTGTTGATGCTTGTCTTGAAAGTACTATTCATGAAAGGTTTTTTCTATATGATTCAGTTGTTTAGTCATTATCTTTTTGTTAGCAAAACTATATATCATTGCTTTGAATCACTTCATTCATCTCATATGCTTTACAATAGTATTGAGCAAGATTGTGTTGGTAGAATGTCACTTCAGAAATTATTGTTTTTATCGTTTACCTACTCGAGGGCGAGTAGGAACTAAGCTTGGGGATGCTTGATACGTCTCCAACGTATCTATAATTTCTTATGTTCCATGCTAGTTTTATGACAATACCAACATGTTTTAGTCATACTTTATAATGTTTTTATGCATTTTCCGAGACTAACCTATTAACAAGATGCCGCGAGTGCCAGTTCATGTTTTCTCGCTCTTTTTGGTTTCGGAAATCCTACACAGAAATATTCTCGAATTGGACGAAACAAAAGCCCACGGTCCTATTTTCCACGGAGCCTTCCAGAACACCGAAGAGGAGACGTAGAAGGGACGCGAGGCGGCCACACCATAGGGGGGCGCGGCCCCACCCCTGGCCACGCCGCCTTATGGGGTGGGCCCCTCGAGCGTCCCCCGACTCTGCCCCTTCGCCTATTTATTCTCTCCGTCGCGAAAACCCTAGTACCGAGAGCCACGATACGAGAAAAGTTCCAGAGACGCCGCCGCCGTCAACCCCATCTCGGGGGTTCGAAGATCGCCTCCGGCACCTTGCCGGAGAGGGGAATCATCACCGGAGGGCTCTACATCACCATGCCCGCCTCCGGACTGATGCATGAGTAGTTCATCCTTGGACTATGGGTCCATAACAGTAGCTAGATGGTTGTCTTCTCCTCTTGTGCTATCATGTTTAGATCTTGTGAGCTGCCTATCATGATCAAGATCATCTATTTGTAATGCTACATGTTGTGTTTGTTGGGATCCGATGAATATGGAATACTATGTCAAATTGATTATTGATCTATCATATATGTGTTATTTATGTTCTTGCATGCTCTCCGTTGCTAGTAGAGGCTCTGGCCAAGTTGATACTTGTGACTCCAAGAGGGAGTATTTATGCTCGATAGTGGGTTCATGCCTCCACTGAATCTGGGACAGTGACAGAAATTCTAAGGTTGTGGATGTGCTGTTGCCACTAGGGATAAAACATCAATGCTTTGTCTAAGGATATTTGTATTGTTTACATTACGCACAATACTTAATGCAATTGTCTGTTGTTTGCAACTTAATACCGGAAGGGGTGCGGATGCTAACCCGAGGTGGACTTTTTAGGCATAGATGCATGCTGGATGACGGTCTATGTTCTTTGTCGTAATGCCCTAAGTAAATCTCATAGTAGTCATCATGATATGTATATGCATCTCTATTTGTCAATTGCCCAACTGTAATTTGTTCACCCAACATGCTATTTATTTTATTGGAGAGACACCACTAGTGAACTATGGACCCCCGTCCATTCTTTACATCTGAAATACAACCTACTGCAATCACTGTTCTCTGTTGTTCTTTGCAAGCAAACATCATTCTCCACACTATACGTTTAATCCTTTGTTTTCAGCAAGCCGGTGAGATTGACAACCTCACTGTTAAGTTGGGGCAAAGTAGTTTGATTGTGTTGTGCAGGTTCCACGTTGGCGCCGGAATCACTGGTGTTGCGCCGCACTACACTCCTTCACCAACAACCTTCACGTGGCCTTCATCTCCTACTGGTTCGATAAACCTTGGTTTCTACTGAGGGAAAACTTGTTGCTGTACTCATCATACCTTCCTCTTGGGGTTCCCAACGGACGTGTGCTTTACCGTCACAAGGAGTTGCCTCACACGCCAGCAGCAGGGTGCCGGAACAGACACTTCGGTCCACCGAATCTTGTCTGCAACGACGGCGGAGCTACGGAACTTTTCATGGGCGGAGGCTTGTATATTTAGGGTTTTTGCGTCGGGAGCTTTATATAGGCGGAAGGGCGAGGTCGGTGGAGGCCTGGTGGCCCCGGACCACCCCTAGGCACGGGCCAGGGCCAGGTCGCGCCTAGGCATGGTCTGGACACCCTGTGGCCCTCCTCCGTCTCTTCTCTGGACTCCATCTTCGCTCCGAGAAAAATAGAAACTTTGACTTTTGTTTCGTTCAATTCCGAGAATACTTACTGTACAACTTTTCTGAAGTACAAAAACAGCAGAAAACATTGAACTGGCACTGTGGCATCTTGTCAATATGTTAGTTCCAAAAAATGCATAAAAATGCCACAAAGTGTAAACAAAACATATATCAATTGGTGTAAAACAAGCATGGAGCATGAAAAATTATAGATACGTTTGCAACGTATTAGCGGTCCACGCGTCGGTCAACATCGGAATAGTTTTAGTCATGCCAGTTGCCACACCACGAGTCGACTGAAGCTGACGATTCGAAGAATCCACCAGGCGAGAGGCCAATGGGTGCTTTTACCTACTGTTTTCTTCGTTCCAGTAGTTCACCACCGATTCACCTTCAGCTACACTTTGGCCTCTCAAGCGTCCTCCCTAAAGCCTACAACGACCCCCTTATGCACTCGGGGACTACTAATGGGGATACGCCGTAGGGAGCTTATAACCCAGCTCACTCGCCGGATCAAGCGGAGCCTAAGAGGAAGTCAATCGCCTACAATTGGTCTATGGGATCTCTTGCGAATGAATCCCAAGAAGGTGGCTTGGAGAGTAGGTTAGGGCCCTTAGACCTACCCACTTGTAACTTACCTAGGCGCGTGATCATATAAACCCTATCCGAGGGTGCTCATATAAACCCCCGTCGTAGATCTTTAGAACGATCAGAACCTCTGTTCGCTAAAACCCAGCTTGCAGTCGCCATACGCCGAATCCATGTGCTCCCCCATTGTAACACTCCAATCAATACAAATGTAGCAGGACGTAGGCCTTTACTCTCCGGAGGGGCTAAACCTGGGTAACCATGTGTGCTTGCCCAATCTTGTTCCACGGATGGCTACGCTTCCCTTGCCTCACACCGATGAAGTGTTGCACCTTGTAGGCTTTTAGCATATACCATGGTTACATTCACGACAAAATATATTAATATCACAAAGGTACCAATTACACCCAGCCTCTGGAACAACCAATACCCTAATGGCAGTATAGATTCACACAACCAAAAAAAGTAGAAGAAGCTAAAAAAAAGTACCGCTATAGTGTTCCACTCCTGAAGACAACACCTGAAAGTCCAAATTCTCCAAAAACGACGTCTACAAGAAGGAAACACTACAGAAGCGTCGTCGTCACCCGATGGTAGATCTTAGATTTTCACCCTGAAGAAAGTCTCTGCTCCCAACAAAATGCGTTCAACAAGCTCATTGCCAGGAACAACTAATTAAGGCCAGACCTTGGAATTTTCACCGGGAAAGATAAAAATTTGAACTTCTCATGTGTTGTCGCCCCCACTTGCATGCCTCTGTTACGAACCCCGAATCACCAAGCAAGTTCCTCATCGATTGTGGCATGGGTAGCTGTTCTGGGACGCTCAAGATCGACACATGTGAAGAAGGACCTATTTGTGCTTTTCCCTTAGTTCTAGGGTCCTTTTTGTATTTCAGAGGACTATGTTGTCATTTCCACTTTATATAGGGTTCTCTCTGTAATTTGTATTCCTACCGAAAAAAAATAGTGTAGCATCTAGGTCTTTCGGAGCCTTCTCTTGTTTCAAGAAACAATGACAGCGGCGAACAATGGTGCACACAATGACAATAGGGGCCATACCACTGCTCATATGAACAGTAATACCCTGAAAAAATAGAAGTGGTTGATGCATAATTGTCATACACTGGCTAAGAATTAAGTGCAGCATGGCGTAGTCGCGTTTCGCCTGTCGAGTGTTGACGAGGGCACACCACCATTGACCAGATCGGGAAAAATCAGACCACCGACGAGGAGATAGTGATCTTGCTGGCTGCCGACGGCACACGGCAGGCTGTTTTATCACTCTTCTTTGGTATTTCCTGTTAAGAAAACTGACTCGTGCATGAGTGCATCTTTCGGGATTTAATTGCTGTTTCACCTACAGATGTTGATGCACCGCACATGGGAAATTCATTACTCGGTCACCACGTACCCAAACAGTCAAGTACACCTCTTGTGGGATAGCTGAGGATATTGAAATTTGGCAATGGCGGGGAACCTTCCACAGACCACAGCTGCCAAAACATGTGCTCATTTTCTTCGAACTCAAGTTCCTTTTGGCTGCATTTGTTTTACCAATTTGTCAGATAACTCCAAGATGCGCCCTAAAAAAATACACAGATACACATCTCGGATAGTTGGTTTTGTCAACACTGATGTCGTGGTATTTCAAACAGGCCCCTACCGTAGTGAGATCCAACTAATAATAGAACGGTCAAACCGTCAAGATCTGGCACAATCCAATTCAGTTGGCAAGATCTAATCTGGAAACAATTTACTCTCAGTTTATTGATTCAAACTCTGATAGTACACAATGATAGTTCTTATTATCAGGTTACATCATCATCTTGCTAAGCGGCACGAGTGAAGTTGAAGCTGCTGCACGAAAGCCCTATCGCACCCAGGTACGTGGTGAATCCAAACTGCTTCTTCTCCTCGTCCAGCACCAGCAGGTGGTTCTCCAGCTGAAACCCGCCGATGACCGCCGCCGCCGCTTGGTGCCCGCCGCCCGCCGCCTTCATCCGCACGAACCCGAGGCACGCCGTGTTGGCCTTCACCTGCACCATGGAATTGGCGCCGAGCACCGAGAAGCTCTGCCCGCCCTCCAGGAGAAGCTCTATCTGCGGCACGGGGTAGCCCAGCCGCGACAGCCCCACCGACAGCTTCGTCGAGTTGTAGCACCGCTCGAACGGCGCCACCGCGGCCACCCTCGAAACGAAAGGGGAGAAATTGGGACTGGCCGCGGCCTGGTCGAACGCCTTGACGAACGCAGCGTACACGTCGGCGCGGAGCGCCGTGTACGGGATCGTCGAGCTCAGCCCGACAACGAGCGGGCCGGACAGTGGCACTTTCTTCCGGTCCACGGTGATGCCGGTGGCGGAGAGGAAGTACCCGGGGGATCCGTTGAACCCGCGAAGAGGTGCCGTGCCGGCCAGCATCGTCGTGAAGTCGCCGCGGTCCGACGGGATGAAGAACAAGGGTCCTCCGCCCAAGATGGCCACGCCCACGCTGTTGCCGCTCGTCGTCTTGCCGTCGCTCGGGAGGCAGAGCGCCACCTTCTTGGCGACCTTCTGCGTGCGCGCCACCTGCGCGGGGAGCGACGACTGGCTCGAGGGCGCGAGCCCCGCGACGCCGACGGCACCGGCCGGCGCCTTGGACGCGCAGGAGGCGGTCGCCGAGAAGGACACCGGGAACAGAGGGTTGGCGCCGTCGGTGGCGCTTGCGGAGAGCCTCGTGACCGTCCCGGTCTTGGAGCTGCATACCAGCGTGATGGCCGGGCCGGAGAGGTCGACCACGAGCGGGCGGCCGTCCTTGAGGGGCGCCGTGTACAGCAAGGTGTTCGCGTCTTTAGTGATGGCCGTGACGAGGGGCTTGCCGCCGCTGGCTGCGCTCGTCGTGCATTTCGACAACGCAAAGAAGCAGATCGAGATGACCATGAAAAAGGGTTTGGGGTTCCGCATCTCGGCTACTTGGTTTGGGTAGCTAGCTTAGGTGGTGTACTGGTTTTGTGCTCTACTGGTTTGATAGCTAGTTTATTATATAGGCTGATGAAGAGTGGTGGAGTTTGCATGGATGAACGATATGTCCGTGATGTTGCTTCATACGCCTGCCTTCCTAGCTGTTCTCCACGTCCTCTCGCAAAAACAAAAGAAAAGGCCATCGCCAGCAGATTTAGACTTGCTTGATACATTTTCAAGTCAAACAAGTCTCCTCATTCTCGCTATGCTTTGTCCCCCCTACAATCAGTTTTGGTCCCGCTTTATTAATAAAACTAGAAGCGAGACATTTCGTATTTTATATCCGAAAGAAATACGCACTCTAAAAGAAAGAAACTGACGATGAAACTGAATCAAAAATCTCGATGCTAACATTTTGGATGTTGTATAAATCTACCTAGTACCCTTAAAATATTTTCATACCTGGTAGTCACCGTGGGCTTCTAAACAAACATATATACTGCATGAACAACATGCACTGAGATGAACTTTTAAATTATCTAAAATTCAAAATAAGGACCAGACGGCATTTAAATTTTGTGTGGAAGACCAATGTGGCTATAATCCTTTGCTGAAGACCACCAATTTGTACTCCAACTGCAGACACTCACACGGAAAGTTATGACTTCAGTTTAGCACTGTTAAGAGAATGTAAGATGAATCAAATATATTGTACATAAAAAACAATTTGGCAGTTGCCTTAACCTGGTAAAAACTATCTTATAGTGACACTCGTCGTCTACAAATTGCGCAACTAAGATATCAATGCCCACACGCTTCATCTGTATAGTGACAAGTTGGATTTTACCATAAGATTAACAAAACACAGATGCACAATGTAACTTTCTTCACCCAAAAGATGTACTATGTAATTAGATGAATAACTGCTAGATTTTCATTACCTGATCTAGAGCACTGTGGATTTTCTGTCTCAGCAAGAACAAGGACCTTTCGACCTTGTCAACAGTATGGCCGCCCTGTAATATTACAAGCATGACTAACAATAAGTTTAGTTTCCATTGAAGACACTCACCGATGGCAAGTTACTTTGCAAATGTCCACTAATATAAAAATGAAAGAAGGTTGTGAGGGGGCAAATATACAGCAGTTAAGGTCATGAATGATATGCGGAAACAAGCTCTGCTTTTTTTTTTTCTGTCTTTTTTGTATAAGTACTATGACAACTACATATTTGCCTTTTCATAAGTAAACACATGTATAACAAGCTTTTGTTAAGAAATGCAGAAGCTAGTATATCAGAAGCTGACTCAGAGAAGAGAAGAAATGCAGAAGCCATCGCGCATGGTGTGGATTTCGGCTGCTTCGTACACTTCAAATATGAAGGCGATGATGTGTTCACAGTGAAGGTGTTCGATGGAACAATGTGCAGGAAGTACTAGTATTCGGACGACGAAGACACTGACAATGAAAGCGACGACGACGTGAAGCCATGCATCCATCCCATTTAGATAAGGGGATTATGACCAAGAATATATATGTAGCTTCATATGCATCGATTTAGAGATCTAGCTATTTTCTATATATTATGCATGTAAAAAATAATATCGCAATTTCCACTATGATTCGAGCACCACAGCCTCCAAATGATGCCGATGCCGATATCGGCATTGGTCAAAACAGCTATGCTCGCCGTCACTGCTAGGTCACCATCGGGATGCACCATGTTTAGCATAAGATTCACTTTAGATTAAGCTGCGAAAATAGTCACCTGCCATTGGCTGAGGCGGCCCCACAGAGCGGCTCTATATGATATTCTCTAAATAAATAGACGACCCCAGCGGTCATTGGCAGCGGAGACCCCACAGAGCGGGAATATATGATTTTCTCTAACCCCCTGAATTGAGCTTGGAATTAGAGAATCTAGAATTCTGGTCCTGATTCTACCGTTTGGATGTGCACAGAATTGGGTTCTCGAATTCGGGATCCAATTCCGAGCCGCCCCCCCGAAGTACATTTTTCGCGTCGCCCGATTCAGAGCTCTGGAGCTCGGAAACGCGTGGAATTGCTCGCGTACCGCTTCGTCCCTCACCCCCCCGAGTCCTGGTCCCCGTCTCTTCCCCGCAACTAGCCCGAGGGCGGCACCTCTCCCCGCCGCCTCGTCTTCCCTCGCGACCGTCCCAGGGCAGCGCCTCCCCCCGTCGCCTCGTCTCTTCCCCGCGACCGGCCCGAGGGCGGCGCCTCTCCCCGTCGCCTCCTCTTTCCCCACGACCGGCCCCAGGGCAGCGCCTCCCTCCTCTTTCCCCGCGACCGGCCTGAGGTCGCTGGGAGCCTCGGCGGCGAGGACCTCGCGCTGAAGAAGACGACGCCGTGAGGGGAGCTGGAGGCGCGGCTTCTCGGTGGCGGGGCGGTCTTGCGTGCTGTTCCGCACGGCGTGCTCGTCGCCATCTGAGACGCAGCTCGGCGACCCCGCAGCGGACGCGGTCAACGCCGTCTGCGTCGGGATGGTGCTCGCGTTGGTGTGATTCAGCATGTGCGTCTTCGTCTGGAGTCTGGACGCAGGTCCTCGATCTCCCAATCTCCAATCAGATCTGCTAGCGCCGGGCTCCAAAGTGGGTTGTAGATTCCGGCCGCCGCCAAACAAGATTATGTTTGATTTAGTACATGTGTATTCTCCATATTTCAAGAACTTTGTTGTTCTGAATTATCAACGACGGGGAATGTTTGATTTAGCACATGTGCATAGTCCATATTTCAAGAACTTTGTTGTTCTGAATTTTCAAGAAACATTCAATTCCACATAATATGCATCCAAACATGATTTTGAATTCCATTCGTAGCGTTGATTCTACAAATGAATACCGTGCACATCCAAACAACAATTATGGTATTCCATTGAAATCGTGGATTTGGTATTCCATCGCCAATTCAATTCGGAGGCAAAATCTGTGCAACCAAACATGGCATAATAAATAGACGACCCCACTGGTCATTGGCTGCGGCAGCCCTATAGAGCGGCAATATATGTCTTTTTCTGAAAAATAGACGACCTCACTGGTCATTGGCTGCGGAAGCCCTATAGAGCGGCCCCATTTGTCATTGGCAGCACGGCGTATACAATCAGGAAATAAAACGGCCCACGCGTCAGCGACATATGGATGGCTACCTGATGATCCACAAGTATAGGGGATCGCAACAGTCTTCGAGGGAAGTAAAATCCAATTTATTGATTCGACACAAGGGGAGACAAAGAATACTTGAAAGCCTTAACAGCGGAGTTGTCAATTCAGCTGCACCTGGAAACAGACTTGCTCGCAAGAGTTTATCGATAGTGACAGTTTTATAGCGATAGCAGTAGTAAAATAACAAGCAGCAGAGTAACAAAGACAACGAGTAGTGATTTTAGTAAACAAGCATGATTAAAATACTCGTAGGCACGGGGACGGATGACGGGCGTTGCATGGATGAAAGAAACTCATGTAACAATCATAGCGGGGCATTTGCGAGATAATAATAAAACGGTATCCAAGTACTAATCAATCAATAGGCATGTGTTCCAATTATAGTCGTACGTGCTCGCAATGAGAAATTTGCACAACATCTTTTGTCCTACTAGCCGGTGGCAGCCGGGCCTCAAGGGAAACTACTGGATATTAAGGTACTCCTTTTAATAGAGTACCGGAACAAAGCATTAACACTCCGTGAACACATGTGATCCTCACGTCACTACCATTCCCTCCGGTTGTCCCGATTTCTGTCACTTCGGGGCCATTGGTTCCGGACAGCGACATGTGTATACAACTTACAGGTAAGACCATAAACAATGAATATCATAATGAAACAATAACATGTTCAGATCTGAGATCATGGCACTCGGGCCCTAGTGACAAGCATTAAGCATAACAAGTTGCAACAATATCATAAAAGTAACATCTACGGATACTAGGCACTATGCCCTAACAATCTTATGCTATTACATTACCAATCTCATCCAATCCCTACCATCCCCTTCGGCCTACAGCGGGGGAATTACTCACACATGGATGGGGGAAACATGGCTGGTTGATGGAGAGGCGTTGGCGGTGATGGCGGTGATGATCTCCTCCAATTCCCCGTCCCGGCGGAGTGCCAGAACGGAGACTTCTGGCTCCCGAGACGGAGTTTCACGATGTGGCGGCGTTCTGGAGGGTTTCTGGCGACTTCGACTTCTCCCCGTGCGTTTTTAGGTCGAGGCCAATAAGTAGTCCGAAGGAGAGCGTCGGAGGCCGGCCGAGGGGGCCACACCATAGGGTCGCGCGGCCCCCCCTAGGCCTCGCCGCCTTATGGTGTGGGGTCCTCGGGCCTCCACTTGATTTGTCCTTCTGGCTCCGTCAGTATTCTGGGAAAATAGGGCCTTCTGTCAAAATCCCGAGGTTTTTCCTGAAAGTTGGATTTCTGCACAAAAACGAGACACCGGAACAGTTCTGCCGAAAACAGCGTTAGTCCGTGTTAGTTGCATCCAAAATACACAAATTAGAGGCAAAACAATAGCAAAAGTGTTCGGGAAAGTAGATACGTTTTGGACGTATCAACTCCCCCCAAGCTTAGCTTATTGCTTGTCCTCAAGCAATTCAGTTAACAACTGAGCGATAAAAGAACTTTCACGAACACATTTGTTCATATGATGTATATATTCTCATGATATGGCTAATACTTAAGCAGCTCATAATAAGATACATGCAAATAAGATCATCTAACAGACTATGTCAATCATGAAGAGGTACCAACAATTAATAATAAGCATCATGAATCATGTATATAAGCAGGATTGCAATGTTCATAAGAGAGTATGATAAAGTAGTATCTCGCTTGCTCGTATTTGATCGGCAAAACATAAATGCCCGGCACCTCTGGAGTTCATAGAAAGACTAGAAGTAGTGATTGTCAAAGATAAAAGCATCAAAGTTATACTACAATCAATCATATTTTGAGACAAGCATATTATACTAAGAATGACAGTTGTGCTCTCAAGAAAGTGCTCAAAGAAAGGATGGAGACACAACATAAAAGTAAAAGATTGACCCTTCGCAGAGGGAAGCAGGGATTAACATGCGCTGGAGCTTTTCATTTGTAAAGCAGGAGTAAAATTATTTTGGGAGGTGTTTGTTGTTGTCAACGAATGGTAATGGGTACACCAACTACCTCGCCAACCGGACTTTCAAGAGCAGCTCCCATGAATTATTTGCATGTTTATGTGGCACTCCTTCCAACCTTTCTTACACAAACCATGGCTAACCGAATCCTCGGGTGCCTGCCAACAATCACATACCATGAAGGAGTGCCTTTTTAGTTTAGTTTTATTATGATGATGACACTCCCCCAACCTTTGCTTGCACAAGCCATGGCTAACCGAATCCTTCGGGTGCCGTCCAACAATCACAAACCATGGAGGAGTGTCTATTTAAGTTAATTAATTCGGGACTCGGGAATCCCATTGCCAGCTCTTTTTGCAAAATTATTGGATAAGCGGATGTGCCACTAGTCCATATGAGAGTCCGTCAAAAGTAAATGACAAGGTTGAAAGCTAAACACCACATACTTCCTCATGAGCTATGAAACATTAACACAAATTAAGAAGCATTTTGAAGGTTTTAAAGGTAGCGCATGAGAATTTACTTGGAATGGTTTGAAATGCCATGCATAGGTATTTATGGTGGACACTTTGGAATAACTTGGTTTTCATGTGTTTGGAGGCACGAGCAGCGTTCCCGCTCAATACAAGTGAAGGCTAGCAAAAGACTAGGGAGCGACAAATCAAGAGAGCAGTAACTGTCATAATCATGCTTGCGGCAAAATAAATTAACTGAGGCATAAAAGTGATACAAGAACTCTGAAGCAATGTAAGTCATTGAGGCTTAATTGACTTTTGTTCAGTCATATGCATGCGTGAGCATGTGCCAAGTCGATATAAATGAATTATTCAGAGGAGGATACCACAATATCATACCTATCTATGAATAAAACAATGCAAGCAAACATCCATGACATGCTACTCATATTAATAAATTGGAGCTAATCATGAGAGATCATGAACTACTAGACTTTCTTAAATGACATATACCTCACATGAACCAACTAAGCATGCTCACATGGATGAGTATATGTACAAAAATGAAAACAAATAGAGTTCATACCAGCCTCTCACCACAATCGGATTGTCGTAGATCGTCATTATTGCCTTTTCACTTGTGTAGCTTGGATAATATGAAATGAAAACCACGCTCCAGCCACCGAAGACCATTGAACTCATGATGAACTTTACAAACCAAAGAAGAACAGGAAATATTTTTGGTGTTTTCGAATTTAGAAACAAGAACAAAAGGAAACAAGCAAACAAAGCAAAATCTTTTTGGGTTTTCTTATAGCAAACTAGCAATAGCAAATAAAACGAAACAAATGCAAGAAACCAAGATAAACAAATGGTGAAGAGAAACAACAGAAATATTTTTGGTCTTTTGTGTTTTAGGAAAGAAACAAAGTAAAAGCAAGAAATAGCAAACTAAAAGAAACACAGAAAAGCGAGATGGCAGAAATCTACCAAAACCTGACAGCAGTACAGAAATCGATTTTTACAAAAATCTTACGTTGCTCAGCTCGAAAAGTGTTCAACTAATGAAAGTTAGATAACAACCTGGGGAACCTGCACAAAAATTGGCAGCTCAAAATAACGTTCTGGCTGTGCGCACGAATTTTTCTAGTAACAGTCCAGAATCTGTTTTCAGGCAGCACTTCCCCAAATATCATCTCCCTCTTATTAGAAAACCACTCAAAGAGACTAAACAAGTATGTACAAGTATCCAGCAACCATAATATGCAAAGAATGAGTGATGCCGGTATACCTCCCCCCAAGCTTAGGCTTTTGGCCTAAGTGGAGTTCAATCCCATCGAGGCCATGAGGTAGTATCCCCGTAGTACGACGAAGATGGATCATATTCCGGGTATGTGCTAGAAGAAGCACCCGGATACGTGACGGTATAGTCGTAGGAGGGCTCGGCGTCCTCGGAGTCATGCTGCTGGTGGAAATATTGTATCTTCATATGTTCATCCACCTCCTCCTTAGTGCGCGACCATGGTTGCCTGTCAATACGGAACAAACCCGGCTGGGGAAGAGGGATTTCTTTCTCATCCCCGTCAGCAAACAACATTCTATAGACCCTATTATCTAAAGTGGAATCGGTGGTAATAAAATGATGGATTTTCATAGCAGTGATATCAAGCCTCCTAGGGGTTAATGGCACATCATTAGGATCAATAGGAAGTCTTAAATGTGTTAAAATGCGCAGTGCAATAGTTCCTCCAAAAATAGGCCCCCTGTTAGACAGGCGGCGAGCAATAAGAGAACCAAGATGATAAGATGTCCGTCCAGTAAGTGCAATATTCAAGAAGACAAGATGGTAACTAGAAATATTGCTAGTGTTCTCCCTACCAAGTATGCTAGTAGCAATGTAATATGCAAAATATTTAATGGCGGGGAGTTGAATGTTCCTTATCTTGCCCCGCTGAATGGTGCGACAGTCATCATTGGTGATCCCTCGATAGAGCTCCAACAAGTCCCGGGGTTGTCATCAATCCTCCTTGCTGTACCTACAGGGGCAATATCCAATGCACGACAAAATGTTTCCAATTCCATAGTAATAGGGTTATCATAAATCTTGAATGCAACTGTCGGCTCATATTGCGTGTTTTGGAACTTGAAGCTCTCGACAAAGATTTTGGTGAGCATGTAGTATTGCTCCCTTTCATCTCCCACGTAGGTGGCTAAACCTGCCCTGTTGACAAGGGTGAAGAAATCATCCAGTATCCCTGCATTTGTCAGAAAATCATAACATGGGAAGGATGAAGCATTAGGAGCCCCATTGTCCTCTTCGGGCGCGAAGCTAGGCGCGATGATGTCCTCATTGTACGATCGCCTAATTTGGGTGGCGGTCCTAGAAGGCCTCCCGGTGCTGGTTGTTCCTTTCTTGAACAATTCTCCAAATTTGAACTTCTTCATCTCTTTTCTGAAATTTTCAACAAACAATATAAAACTTGATTTGGTGACATATAAATGAGGGAAACTACCATAGGAACTTGCTAGAGTACTAATCATGCATCAAAACTAGTTTCTACCACTTAGAACAAGCATGCAAGCTCACTAAACATGTTACCTACAGCAGCAAAATATTCAAGATATACTCAACCAAACAAAATTCTACTTGGATAATCGAAGGAGTCACATACCGGAGAGCAAATGTGCCAAATTTCAGACAGAAATCTGGGCTGAGCAAAGAGATCGAAAAATCCTGAGCTCTTGAGCAAAAAGGCGAGTGAGAGAAAGTTGGTTCGAGTTTTTTCGGGAGAGAGAAGATGCTAGGAGAAAGAGATGAAGTAGTGGGGCAAGGATGGGCCCACACCACAGGGTGGCGCGCCCACCTCCTTGGCCGCGCCAGCCTGTGGTGTGGCACCCTGTGGTGCCCCACAGATCATCCTCTGGTACTCCCAGGTGCCTCGTCGAAAAATAGGACCAACGGTGTAATTTTCGCGAATTTTTGAAAACTTTGAAAAACGCACATTTCTGGGTATTAAGTTTATTATTACTGGCCAGGAAATTTTTTGAAATCTCTAATCAACTAAGGAACTTTGCAAATTAAAAGTGCTACAGCAACTAGAGCAAGTGGAGGAAGAAAGAGATGTTGTTTACCTCCTCTATGCATATAAAAAGTATTTGTTAACAAGGTTGATCAAGTCTTGCCACCAAATAAATTTTACATAGCATATGAAGAAATAAACCTCAAATCAATCATGTTACCTTGAATTGTATTTTTTTTGAAACCTTATACTGTAGGGCAAAAGCCCCACAGCTCCCCACCTTTTATTATAGATTAAAGAGAAAAAACATAGTCCAAAAATAACAACAAAAAGAAGAAAAAACAAAAAAGGACACCACCTCTCAGGCTATACAAGAGATATAACCAGACACTATACAAGAGATGACACCCACTTCAGCAAAGCCTCCTTATGATCCTTCTTAAATCTGTGTGCGTGTAGAGATATGTCGTGTATGAACTGAGCACGCCATGTTGCAAATCTTGGTCTAACATGATCAAAAATGTAAGCATTCCTCACCTTCCAAATATGCCAGCATGCTATGATTACCACTTCTGTGAAAAAAGAATGTCTAAAACTCCTCCTTGCCATCTCAGCTGTCTGTACCATGGTACCATGCTGTCCCCAAGATATCTGCAGATAGTTCCACACTCTAACACTGAAATTGCAGTTAAAGAAAAGATGATCTCTATCTTCATGTACATGCCCAGCACACAAAACACAATTATAATTGTCTGTCACATTCCAGTGCCTCCTCTGAATCATGTCCTTAGTATTAAGCCTGTCTGAGAGCAATAACCAAGCAAACATTTTAAGCTTCATAATGCATTTACTCTTCCAAATCCAAGAGTACTGTGGATCAACCTGTATATGAGCATATAAAGAAAGATAGTAATGATGTGCCTTATATGAACCTTTAACACACTTCCATTCATCATGCCCCACAGCAGTCAGCTGCAACTGATCCAACTTATCTTGTATGAAGCAAAATTCCTCATAAGCCTGCGCCGAGAGAGGTCTATGAAATTCCTCTGACCTATCAATCAGCAGTGCCATATCTCTAACTGAATTTTTTTCATCTTTAGCAAAAGAAAAAAGCCTGGGGAACCTCTCACTAAGTGTAATTGTAGATTCATCAAAATTCCACGTATCTGTCCAGAACAACACTGTCTCACCACTCTTGACATCTGGTCTTGCCACAGACCTATATTTATCCATCAGTGCTGCCACATCCCTCCACCAATATGATCCACATAATTTAGCAGCATGAGGGACATCAAATTCATAGTATGAGCCCCAAATTAATTTGACCCAAGGAATATCCTTCTCAGAATTATAGAACTTATGCAAAAATTTCAATAACAAAGCATCATTTTTCTTCTGGAAATCCACTATGCCTAAACCACCCTTCAACTTTGGTTTGCAAATCATGTCCCAAGCAGCAAGGGACTGCTTAGGAGTATCCACATTATCCCTCCATAAGCACTGCCTAATAATTCTATTAAGTTGTTTAATTATACCAGGTGGAATATGAATTGTACACAGCATATGCAAAGGCATGGAGGTAATAGCTGAATTGATGAGCTGCAACCTGGCTCCTTGTGTTAGAAAACAAGAAGTAGACGTGAGCCTCCTTTCCATCCTATGAACAATGGGAGAAAGGTCTTGTATAGTCGGTCTTGTAGTGCCCACAGTAAGCCCCAGATAAGTAAAGGGAAGTGTACCAATTCGACAGCCAAAACCATCAGCCAACTGAGTCATAATATTATCAGGGACATTTATCCCTATCATTGAGGATTTATGATAATTTATCTGTAGACCAGTTGATTCTGAAAACACCTTGAGCACCTCCTTAAGAGCCAGCACCTGAGCCATATCAGCTTGCATAATTAAGAGTGTGTCATCAGCATACTGAATAACAGGGAAATCTGTATCAGCATTGGGTATGGGAAGATGAATAACACCATCTCGTAACAACTTATTTACTGCCGACTGCAGAACATCTCCACCAAGAACATACAGCAGTGGTGATAGAGGATCACCTTGCCTAACTCCCCTTTTGCAATAAAATTGTTTACCAGGAACTCCATTAAGTAACACAGAGGATACTCCAGAGGATAGAAAATCTTTCACCCATCTAATCCAATGATCAGAAAAACCTTTGTGTTTCAATATCATGAACAAAGCCTCATGCTCCAAAGAATCAAAAGCTTTTTCAAAGTCAAGTTTAAGTATAATTATGGGCTGCTTGGAAGCATGACATTGATACAAATATTCCAGAGACCAAGCAAGACAGTCTCCGTATTGTTCTTGATTTAATGAAACCATACTGATTCTTGTGAATACATTCAAGAATTCTACCTTGTAGTCTGTTAGCTGCCATCTTAGTGAGAAACTTTAAACAAACATTTGTCAGAAAAATTGGTCTATAATCATTAATAGTCTCAGGGGCATTTGTTTTTGGTACCAGGGTTATGAATGAGGAATTCAGACTTTACAGGGAAATTTTTCCAGCATGAAAATCATTAGCCACCTTATAAAACTCCTCTGCAATAATATGCCAACACTTCTTAAGAAATAATCCATTGAAACCATCAGGCCCTGGTGACTTATCAGCTGGCATGTATTTAATTACTGAGTCCATTTCTTCCTTACTAAAAGGCTTTGTCAAATCAGAGAGCCTAGGGACTACTGTAAGCAAATCAGACAGATCAAAACCCATATTTATACCTCTTGATTGTCCCATTATTTCTTTGAACCTTGTGTGAACAATTCCTGCCATTTGCTGGTGATCTGAAACAATATCACCACTCTCATTTTTCAGACCAGAGATAGTATTTCTCCTGTACCTTTGGCTTGCCATGGCATGAAAGAATTTTGTATTATCTTCCCCTACCTTTATCCATCTAATGGAGCACCTATTCCTCCAATACTTACACTGTGCTTTGAGTAATTTCTCAAGGTGAAGCTTAACAATTTTCCTGAAATTGAATTCAGCAGTAGTGAGAGGCCTCTGCTCCTCTACATTATCCAGAGTCAAAATGGTTTTATTGCAGTTTTCAACAAGCAACTTTATAGCAGAGAGACTAGTCTGCCATTTCTTCAGATCATACCTTAAAGTTTTCAACTTATGAGCCAAAACAGCAGCCGCATTAGTCTTGTGTGAAGGTTTTGCCCATGAGTCCTGTACACACTTCAAGAAAGTGGGATGATCCACCCAGTAATTCTCAAATCTGAATATTTTCGCTTTGGGGATAACAGTGTCTATAGTAACCATACATGGTACATGATCAGAGGAAGTATTTGCCATGGGGAGTACCAAAGTATTTGGAAATTCAGTAGTCCAAGTGGGAGTTGTAAAGAACCAGTCCAGCTGCTCAAGTAATGGTTGTTGCTGCATATTAGACCATGTATACATTCTTCCCTTTATAGGTAATTCTATCAGTCCTAAATGACCAATTATATCATTGAAAATGAACATATCATTTACATCTCCTCCTGGCTTATTCCTGTTTTCACTTGATCTTATAAAATTGAAATCACCAAGCAGGAGCCAAAGAGTATCTGGTGGAATTGTCAAGTTATAAAGCCAACTAGTAAAATTATCTCTCTCCTCACCCTTACAGGGCCCATAAACTGATACAAGTGTCCAATTTTCAGAATTATGTGTAGATGTGAAATTGATAACAATAGAGAAACGCTGCAATTCCACCAACATGCCAGAAAAAATTGCAGAACTCCAGAGCACAATAATGCCACCAGATGCCCCAACCGAGGGGGAGTATACAAAATTATCAAAACGTTTTGGACAAAAACCTCTGATAATTCTATGATCAAAATATTCCATTTTTGTTTCCTGTAAGAAAACTATTGAGCACTGACTTTCATCAATTTTCTGTCTCACACTCAGTTGTCTTCCCTCTGAATTAAGACCCCTTACATTAAGATCAAGCACACACCATTTTCTAGTTGTGATACTATCCATTACACTGATCATAAAAGAGTAACAATAGCCAGCAACCAGGCAAAGCTATGAGGATAGCACATAACAGGAAGTAGTCACACAGAGCTATATCAAATAACAGGCAGCTAGAAATGTTACTGTTATTACAAAAACTGACATCAAAAGTATAGCCAAATAACCCAAACCAGCACACCCCATCACCCCACATAAATCTGTGTTGTCTATTCATCTGAAGTGCTCTGTGAATCAGAATCCCTATCTTGAGCAGCCATAAGCTTCTCCCTGGTCAAGTCCTTGGGGTCAATTCCTAGAGACAGTCCAATTTTCTGCAGCAAAGGAATAGGTGTAGGTGGTAGAGTACAATGTGCTGATTTACTACTTTTCTGGCTAGAGCTTTCATTCATGCTGCTGTCCTTCCCATCATCAGGAGATTTTGGAGTAGCTTCACTGCAATCCTTCTTCTGATTGAGTCTCCTCTGCACTTTCCTTTTCTTGCTAACAGGTGCTCTTTTATCAATCAAAGCAACATGTCTATGACCATCCTTAATTGCAGAGCTTCTAGTGCTACGCCTGACAGAAGTGTCCACTAAGGGTGCAGCTGCCTTATGAGTTCTTTTCCTCCTGACTACTTTGCTCCCAGTTTCTGCTGGTGAGGAAACAGAGAAGACAGTTGGAGCAGCATCAGAATCCTCCCCAAAAGTCAACATTCTTGCCACTGGCTTGGTGACTCTCTTTTTTCCTTGCAGATAGACAGTAACAGTTGCCATGCTCCCATCAGAGGGAGAGAAAACAGAAGATTGCTGAAAAGCTTCAGACCAAGCCCTTTTAGCCAATAGCACAAACTTAAAGGGTTCATGCAACACAGAAGGAATAGGTGCAACAGAAGGTGCAACAAAAGGTAAAGCCTTCTGCAATAATTTCTGGCATTGCATCAGGGGTGGCAAACTAGGACCAATCAAACATGCATCAGAACCTAAAAAAGAATGGATTAGCTCCATCCCTATGCCATGCTTCTCAAGCAAAGGTTCCTGAAGACAGATAAGAGCAGAATTGATGACCACATTTTGCTGAACTTCATTTTCTCCATTATCAACCCCATTGTTTGAGTCAGCAGATGCATTAACAATTGAACTGTCAACATCCTCTTCCACAGCATTTTCTTCCTGAATCACAGGATCAGGTTGTATCACAGGCTCCTCATGTTGCACTGGCTGCCATGCTTCCTCTACATGTCCTTGTGGATGATGCTGCTGATGATGTTGTAACTGAGGTTCAGGAATATTCCATCCAATCTCAGGGAAACTGAGGCATAACAAAGTTATTATTATCCATGAACATATTTCCTGGAAGTGGATGTGGATTTCCATCCAAAGGCATCTGATCTTCATCTGGTGGAACAATGTCTGCAAAGTCAGCCGTCAGAATATAGCAGGGAGCAGTCCAGGATTCCTTGACTGCACCAAGATTGCCATAATTGCCAAAAACTATGTCTCGTGGTACTTGTGCAGTTGAATTGAAGGAAACAAACACCATGGTTCTCTCTAAGACACCATCTTCCTGATGCCAGTGATGAAACTTTCCAAAAGCAGAGACTGCGTTTGCAATATCATAGTCGTTGCGAAAATCAAGGGGAACTGACAGAATCATAATCCAGCCCTGTCTGAAACCTAGAAACGCCCTATGGTTTTGTCTATCATTGTGATTCACAAATCTAACAAAGACATCCTCTTGCAGTTCATATGGACCATGATTCACAAGAGCAACAGTAGCAGCCGCACTTCGGAGACGATAAAAACCCAGGCCAAACAGACATGGTTGCACATCATCTACTGCCCTCTGGAGGTGCTGAACTATAAACAAACGAACCTGCTCTCTCCAAGCCTCTTCTTGCTCCTCTGGTGGCGGTGGCATCATGATTGCCGTAATGACGTTGTCGTTGCGGCGAGGAGGCATAACCGACGGGTTGTAGAAGGTGCGAGGCAACCGATTCGGTCCTCCATCGATGATCTGCATCCCCAGCGGTACCCATCTTGCTGGATCTACTGCGAAGTTCGCCATTGCAGGGGTGTCAATACGCTGCAGAGACACAGGAGGCGAGGGAGGAGGGATATCTGGAGTAGAGGCAGAGGGAATATTTGTCTCGGAAGCTGTAGCGTCAAGGGGCTCCAGGTGGTTCTCATTAATGCTTGTACCAGACCCTCCTTTTTTAGGTTTCCAAATTTGTTTATTCTTGGCCAAAAAACAGTCCTTACGCATATGCCCATAACGGAAACAGGAACGGCAACGAATCTCATTAGAACAAACAGATGTTTCGTGTTTCAACGAGAGACATCGTCCACACTTCCAAACTCTGTAAACCATATCATCAACAAGATCATTAATACCAAAAGGGTCATCGTCACTTGGCCCAATAGGCCCATCTGCCCGAGCAACATCCGTATCACTTGCCCTAGACACCTGAGGGGTTGAATTTTCAGTTGGCGCCTGTTTGTCTATAGCTGTTTCAGTCTGAATTTGATTTGCCAAATTACTCTCAGCAGTTCCAAACTGAATGCTATGCTCTGACCTTAAAATTGTTGGTGAAAGAATAACACCTGCCCGTCTCCTGATCTGAGGACAATCATATCCTGCCTGTAAAGCATCCTTAGCAAGATCAGCTGTTGCCTCAAACTCATAGCCCTGACACAAAGGATATTGCATAAAAGTAGCAAAGCATAACTTCCTTTTAGCCGATGCCACAGTAGCAGAAGATTTCAGAGCCGAACGAATTGGTTTCTTCTGTAGCAAGCTCATTGCATGATCAGTCCTTTTCTTGTTCGGACTCACTAGGGTCCATTCCTCATTGCATTCTTTCTGCCAAGACCGAAATTCAGATTTCCAGGATGGACCTCCATCTCCCCATAAATGAAAGAAACACTTGAAGGAGGCACAGGTAAAATACTTCATTGCATAGATCATAAACCCCACATGCCTAGAAGCCACTGAAAACCTAAAAACTCTGTCTGCCAATTGAATCACCAACATATCATCACATAAACCTCCCAAACATGATTCTAATGCAAGACCAGCAGAGACTCTGTCCAACTTGAACTTGGCCCGACCAAACGAAACAGTCATGAGGAAATGATTTGCCTTTCCCAGCGGATGCACAGTAGATCGAAACTTTCTCTTAATCTGAGATTTGAAGTGATCTCCCGCAGAGAAATCCAATCCCATCTCAAGGGCCGCATGAACTGACATACTAGATGCATCAAAGGTGGGCTGCGGGCTAGACGAATGTACCTCAGGTGAAAACACACATGCACCAACATGTACCGTGTGAGAAGAAAAAGTGAAGATCGATCCAGGGGAGAGATCCGCCTTGTCAAGACGTCGATTTCCAATCACCTCACCTTTGTCATTGAGAAGAGTGATCCAATCACGTGCCACCCATAATTGGATCTTGCCGTCATACCTCATGTTACGTCGCCGATCTTGATCCCGCGACGTGGAATACGTCACCTCCCATAGCCCATCTGGGGAAGCCATAAGGAGCGGGGAAGGGGGGAAAAGGGGATGGAAATGTGGGGGACAATGCGCCGGAGCTAATGATCGGAGTGGAAAGGGTATGAGATCTACCTTGAGTTGTATTGATATGGATCCAATCACAAGAGTTTGATATTCTTCTTTAGGCTCATATATAGGACAATCGATAGTTCCAACTTTGATAGTTCTCACATTAGAAATAGTATTAACTCCGCACGCTCTTTCAATCCTCTTGGGGAAATAGAAGGTGTGTTCCTTATCATCAACATTGAAAGTAACCTTTCCTTTATTGCAATCAATAACAGCCCCTGCGGTGTTAAGAAAAGGTCTCCCAAGAATAATAGACATATTATCATCTTCAGGCATTTCCAACACAACAAAATCAGTTAATATCAAGCAGTTATTAGTAACTTGAACAGGAACATCCTCACATATACCAACAGGAATAGCAGTAGATTTATCAGCCATTTGCGAGGGATATATCGGTAGGTATCAACTTATCTAAGTAAAGTCTCTTATAAAGAGAAAAAGGCATAACACTAACACCGGCTCCCAAATCACATAGAGCGGTTTTAACATAATTATTCTTAATAGAACAAGGAATAGTAGGTATACACGGGTCGCCCAACTTCTTTGGAATTTTGCCATTGAAAGAGTAATTAGCAAGCATAGTGGAAATTTCCTCATTGGGGATTTTCCTTTTGTTAGTAACAATATCTTTCATATACTTTGAATAAGGAGGCAATTTAATAGCATCGATCAAAGGGATTTGCAAGAATAAAGGTTTCATCCAATCACAAAATTTATTATAGTGTTCTTCTTCCTTTGATTTTAGTTTCTTAGCAGGAAAAGGCATTTGCTTTTGCACCCAAGGTTCTCTTTCATTACCATGTTTCTCAGCAATAAAATCTTCTTTAGTATACTTTTTATTTTTAGCATGCTTTTCAGGTTCTTCTTCAACCTCTTCTTTATCAGGAGTATCATTCTTATCATTATCTTTATCATGTTCATTGCCACTTTCAGTTTCAGCATCAGAAATAGAAATACTATTAGGATCATTAACAGGTTCAGAGGATTCTACAACATTTTTATGTTTCTTTTTCTTTTTCTTAGATGGAGCACTAGTTTTAGTTCGTTGAGAATCTTGTTCAACTCTTTTGGGATGTCCTTCAGGATATAGAGGATCCTGGGTAGAGACACCACCTCTAGTTGTTACTTCATAAGCATGTTTTTCTTTAGAATTATTTCCTAACAAGTCACTTTGCACTTTAGTGAGTTGATCAATTTGAGTTTGAACCATATGAAAATGTTTAACAAGCATCTTAACATCATTGGAGGTTCTCTCCACAATATCATGCAATTCACTAATAGCTTGAGAATTTTCCATTAGATGATTCTCTACTCTCATATTAAAATTTTCTTGCTTAACAATATAATTATCAAACTCATCTAAGCATTGCGCAGGAGGTTTTGAATACGGAATATCTTCTCTAGTAAAGCGTTGAAGGGAGTTTACCTCAATCATGGATGAAGGGGGAATTATCTCACATATATCTTCTATAGGAGGTAGATTCTTCACATCTTCAGATTTAATACCTTTCTCCTTGAGAGTCTTCTTGGCTTCCCTCATATCTTCATCATTCAATTTAATTAAACCCCTCTTCTTCAATATTGGCGTTGGAGTTGGTTCGAGCGTAGTCCAATCATCATGATTCCGGCCTATTTTAGCCAATAATTCTTCGACTTCGTCCGGAGTTCTTTTCCCGAAAACACAACCAGCACAACTATCCAGGTATGCCCTAGACTCAATGGTTAGTCCACTATAAAATATATCAAGTAAATCATGCTTTTCTAAATCATGGTCAGGCCGAGCTCTAATAAGAGAGCAAAATCTCGCCCAAGCCTCAGGCAATTTCTCTCCATCTCCCTGATCGAAATTATAGATTCTCCGCAAAGCAATATGTTGAGCACTAGCAGGAAAGTATTTCCGGAAGAAAACATCAAGCAATTCTTTTGGACTTTTAATAGAATTAGGTGGCAAACTATTATACCAAGTTTTAGCGTCATCCTTTAATGAGAATGGAAAGATTTTAGCAACAAAGTAAGTACGCTTCTTAACATCATCGGAAAACAAGCTACTCGAGTAGATAACTCAATCATGTGTTCAACATCACTTTCTTTTTCAGTACCACAAAAGGGTGTTTTCTCAACAATAGCTATATGAGATAGATCAAGAGAAAAATCATAATCTTTATCCTTAATGTTTATAGGAGATGTGGCAAATTTAGGATCGGGAGACGAGTTTATATCTAACGAAGCATGTTCTGCAAGCAACTTTTTAATTTTTCTTGCATCGAGTAGTAGCATTGCATTTTTCAATAAAATCATCATCAAGTTCCACATAATCTTCATCAAGATCATCACTAGAGTATTCAAGTTCAGTTGAATTAACAGGTGTAGTAACATCAGGAGTTTCAGTATTTTCAATTTGTCTAGACCTAGCAATTGTAGCATCTAGAAAAGTTCCCAATGAACCACTATCATCAAGCACAGCAGAAGCATCATCAATATTATGAGAGGAATTTTCAGATTCAGCAGAAGTACCAGTATTTGAAGCTTGTGGTGGTGAAACAAGTTTACTTATCACAGATGGTGAATCAAGAGCAGTAGAGGTACTCAGAGTTCTACCTTTTCTTGTAGTGGATGGTAATATGGCGACCTTAGTATCGCGAGGTTTACCCATGATGGAGAATTTGCAGCGACCAATATCAATCCAAGTGAACTTCCAAATAAAGCTATGCTCCCCGGCAACGGCGCCAGAAAATAGTCTTGATGACCCACAAGTATAGGGGATCGCAACAGTCTTCGAGGGAAGTAAAACCCAATTTATTGATTCGACACAAGGGGAGACAAAGAATACTTGAAAGCCTTAACAGCGGAGTTGTCAATTCAGCTGCACTCGGAAACAGACTTGCTCGCAAGAGTTTATCGGTAGTAACAGTTTTATAGCAGTAGCAGTAGTAAAATAACAGCAGCAGAGTAACAAAGACAGCAGTAGTGATTTTAGTAAACAGCAGGATTAAAATACTGTAGGCACGGGGACGGATGACGGGCGTTGCATGGATGAAAGAAACTCATGTAACAATCATAGCAGGGCATTTGCAGATAATAATAAAACGGTATCCAAGTACTAATCAATCAATAGGCATGTGTTCCAATTATAGTCGTACGTGCTCGCAATGAGAAATTTGCACAACATCTTTTGTCCTACCAGCCGGTGGCAGCACGGGCCTCAAGGGAAACTACTTGGATATTAAGGTACTCCTTTTAATAGAGTACCGGAGCAAAGCATTAACACTCCGTGAACACATGTGATCCCCACGTCACTACCATTCCCTCCGGTTGTCCCGATTTCGTCACTTCGGGGCCATTGGTTCCGGACAGCGACATGTGTATACAACTTGCGAGGTAAGACCATAAACAATGAATATCATGATGAAACAATAACATGTTCAGATCTGAGATCATGGCACTCGGGCCCTAGTGACAAGCATTAAGCATAACAAGTTGCAACAATATCATAAAAGTAACATCTACGGATACTAGGCACTATGCCCTAACAATCTTATGCTATTACATGACCAATCTCATCCAATCCCTACCATCCCCTTCGGCCTACAGCGGGGGAATTACTCACACATGGATGGGGGAAACATGGCTGGTTGATGGAGAGGCGTTGGCGGTGATGGCGGCGATGATCTCCTCCAATTCCCCGTCCCGGCGGAGTGCCAGAACGGAGACTTCTGGCTCCCGAGACGGAGTTTCGCGATGTGGCGGAGTTCTGGAGGGTTTCTGGCGACTTCGACTTCTCCCCGTGCGTTTTTAGGTCGAGGCCAATAAGTAGTCCGAAGGAGAGTGTCGGAGGCCGGCCGAGGGGGCCACACCATAGGGCCGCGCGGGCCCCCCCTAGGCCGCGCCGCCTTATGGTGTGGGGCCCTCGGGCCTCCACTTGATTTGTCCTTCTGGCTCCGTCAGTATTCTGGGAAAATAGGGCCTTCTGTCAATATCCCGAGGTTTTTCCCGAAAGTTGGATTTACGCACAAAAACGAGACACCAGAACAGTTCTGCTGAAAACAGCGTTAGTCCGTGTTAGTTGCATCCAAAATACACAAATTAGAGGCAAAACAATAGCAAAAGTGTTCGGGAAAGTAGATAAATTTGGACGTATCACTACCCGTCAGCACGAGACGGTCAGAGAGGAACTGCCCTCTGTGCATCCCCACCCATCAGATTAACGGTAATGGTAAGGCCTCTGACCTGACGGCAACCCTCTCGTCCGAGCGTCTGCGAGGGGTTTCAAACTAGGGGGAGGGGAAAACTGAGGAAAAGTTAAGAGGCTGGGAAAAACTGAGCACAACTAACGAACCAGGGGCACGAGAACAGAAAACCTTTTTTTTATAAAGGAAATATATTAATATCAAAAGATACCAATTACACCCAGCGTCTGCAACAACGCCCCACCCTAGCGGTAGTACGTATGCACACAAGCAAAAAAGAGTAAATAAAACTAAGAAATAGAAGTCTTGTTACAGCATTTCAGACCTGGCAACAGCAATACAACCACCACCGTGACAAAACCTGAAATACAGACTCTCCAAAAGCGACGCCTCCAAGAAGGGAACAGTGCACCAGCACCGTCGTCGTCCAATCAAAGGTCTTAGGTTTTCACCCTGAAGATAGTCCCTACTCTCAAAACAATGCTTTCAACAAGGTTATTGCCAGGCATAACCAGTTAAGGCTAGACCTTGGGTTTTCACCCTGAGATGTAAGACTCTGAACTTCACCTGTGCTGCCGCCTCCACATGCATACCACTCCTACGGAGCCCGGAACGCCAAGCAAATCCCTCAGCATCAAGGATACTCGAACCTCCTTTAACCAGTCCACCAATCCGGCCTTCATATATTCCTTCTTCTGACTTCACCATGTACCAAAAAGTCACCTGATATCAACACAGAATAGAGCTTCGAGCCGCTCCCTCCGGAACCAAACGGCCGGAATAAAAACATGGGTGTGCGCGACCGAATACCACCCGATCCAGCAAACTCCAGGCAAAAGATGCACTGTTTCATTCGCCGACGGAGCTTTTCGGAACTCATCTCTCCATCCAGATCAAGACAAACTGAACTCCGATAGATCTTCAGCTTCGCTTGCGAGAAACCCGAGTGGTCTCCGGCGTGGTCTGTTTTTGGCTACGTGTTTTCTTTTCTTCCAATCACAACCTGATCCGATCCTGATTTGCATTGGCAACTCCAAGTGAAACTCTGCTGATTTGTTTGAGATTGTTCTCTGCCTCCATTTTTTTATTCCCCCAGTTGTATTTGATTCAGATGATTTATGGGTCTAATGCATATTGGTGATATAGTTTTTTTTAACTTTCAGATCAATGGAAGGATCGAAATTATGTTCTATGTATGTAACTTTTGTAGACTAATTTTTTCCACTTAACTTTTTTTACTTCCAAATCGGTAAATGGACGCAAATTATTGTTCCTGGATGTATTTTCTTTCATTTTCCTACATCCACCTCTGCCATCGTTTTGTTTTGTACATCCTTAATTGGAAATTACAAGCACCAATATTTTTTCTCCGGGATGTAATTTTTGGTGTATCTGCATGTATTTTTTCCCTTTTTTCTACATTCACTACTGTAATTTTTACATCTCCATCACAAATACTAGCTTCTTTTCTATTTTTCTACATACACCGTTGTTATTTTTACATCCCTGATTCGAATCATAATTAGCTGGTACGAGTTGTTTGGGGGGACGTACATTTTTGCAACGGACAAAAGGATGAAATTAATTAGAATGTACTTTATTAATCTTGAGATGTACTTATGGTTCGTAAATTACAAAGCTAGTTGCAGAGGTGATGAGCGGAAGGAGAAAAAAAGCGCGTGCCGGTTTCACACAGTGGGAACCCATAATTTTCAACTTTTAGTAAGGTGTCCCTTTCAGACATGGCTGTCGTGGTATCGTCACGGCATATGCCATAGGATGGCTAATCGAAGGGGCTCCTGAGAGATCTCACGGCGGTATCCGGAAGCGGGTTTGGGCACGAGCGACACGGCGACGTACCCAGGTTCGAGGCCCTCCGGTGGAGGTAAAACC
>NC_061511.1:279274056-279398850 GCF_022539505.1 Lolium rigidum
CCGTCGTGGAGTCGGATACCACATCCAACTAGGAGAAAACCTAGTTTAGCCATAGAAGGGAACTAGCTTCCTAAACCTAGCTCCTATTTAGCTAGAGTCTATTCTTAGCCTCTCGTAGTTAGTGAAATACTCTACAAATAGAGTTCGTGATAAGACTAGACTACGAGTCGTTCTTCCGGAGTTTATTTGCAGCTTTACCTCATTGTAAAGTAGGAGGCTGTGATGATCTTATGTAACGTAGTCGATGTTGTAATTCTATAGACATGCCTTGGACCCGCATATGTTTCTGTTGTACCACTCTGAGCGATATAATACCCGTGGAACTGTGTTTCATTGGTGTTATATCAGACTTGCATACTACACCATGCAGTGGTATGCCGGGTCACCACACAGTGTGTGCACCGTGTGGGTCTCTTAGGCTATATTTCACAGAATACTTATTCACTGTTATGAATGGCGTAGTGAAGTGCTTATTTATATCTCTTTATGATTGCAATGTGTTTTGTATCACAATTTATCTATGTGCTACTCTAGTGATGTTATTAAAGTAGTTTATTCCTCCTGCACGGTGTAATGGTGACAGTGTGTGCATCCGTGTTAGTACTTGGCGTAGGCTATGATTGTGATCTCTTGTAGATTATGAAGTTAACTATTGCTATGATGGTATTGATGTGATCTATTCCTCCTACATAGTGTGAAGGTGACAGTGTGCATGCTGTGTTAGTACTTGGTTTAGTCGTGTTGATCTTTCATGCACTCTAATGTTATTTAAATATGAACATTGAATTGTGGAGCTTGTTAACTCCGGCATTGAGGGTTCGTGTAATCCTACGCAATGTGTTCATCATCCAACAAGAGTGTAGAGTATGCATTTATCTATTCGTTATGTGATCAAAGTTGAGAGTGTCCACTAGTGAAAGTCTATTCCCTAGGCCTTGTTCCTAAATATCGCTATCGCTGCTTGTTTACTCGTTTCTACTGCGTTACTATCGCTACCATATTACCACCATCAACTACACGCCAGCAAGCTATTTTTCAGGCGCCGTTACTACTCGCTCATATTCATTCATACCACTCGTATTTCACTATCTCTTCGCCGAACTAGTGCACCTATTAGGTGTGTTGGGGACACAAGAGACTTCTTGATTTGTGGTTGCAGGGTTGCATGAGAGGGATATCTTTGACCTCTTCCTCCCCGAGATCGATAAACCTTGGGTGATCCACTTAAGGGAAACTTGTCGCTGTTCTACAAACCTCAGCTCTTGGAGGCCCAACACTTGTCTACAAGAATAGAAGCTCCCGTAGACATCAAGCTATTTTCACGGCGACGTTGCCGGGGAGGAAAGGTAAAAGGTACTCACACTCCGGATCTCGGCTACTAAGCTATTTTCGCCGTTGTAAGTACTCGAAGCTATTTCCTTTAGATCCTGCAATTGCATCTTTTTGTTTCTTGTTTACACTAGTTTGGCATAATGGACAAGAATGAGCTTCTTATTCTATTTCCTGATTTAAAACATGGATTGTTTGATGCGAAAATTAAAAAACCTATGAAATCTTATTTGCATGCTGGTAGTAATATTAGTATGAACGCTTTGAACACCATTGTTGATAATGATATAGAAAGTTCTAAGCTTGGGGAAGCTGGTTTTCATGATCTTTTTAGTCCCCCAAGCATTGAGGAGAAAATTTTCTTTGGTGATACTTTGCCTCCTATTTATGATGATTATAATGATAGTGGTCTTTTGGTGCCACCTACTATGGAGAGTAAATTTTGTTGTGATTATACTATGCCTCCTACACTTGATGAGAATAATAATGATAGCTACTTTGTTGAATTTGCTCCCACTATTACTAATAAAATTGATTATGCTTATGTGGAGAGTAATAATTTTATGCATGAGACTCATGATAAGAAAGCTTTATGTGATAGTTATATTGTTGAGTTTGCTCATGTTGCTACTGAAAGTTATTATGAGAGAGGAAAATATGGTTGTAGAAATTTTCATGTTACTAAAACACCTCTCTATGTGCTGAAATTTTTGAAGCTATACTTGTTTTATCTTCCTATGCTTGTTACTTTGCTCTTCATGAACTTGTTTATTTACAAGATTCCTATGGATAGGAAGCATGTTAGACTTAAATGTGTTTTGAATTTGCCTCTTGATGCTCTCTTTTGCTTCAAATACTATTTCTTGCGAGTGCATCATTAAAACTGCTGAGCCCATCTTAATGGCTATAAAGAAAGAACTTCTTGGGAGATAACCCATGTGTTATTTTGCTACAGTACTTTGTTTTATATTTGTGTCTTGGAAGTTGTTTACTACTGTAGCAACCTCTCCTTATCTTATTTTATTGCATTTGTTGTGCCAAGTAAAGTCTTTGATAGTAAAGTCAATACTAGATTTGGATTACTGCGCAGAAACAGATTTCTTTGCTGTCACAAATCTGGGTCTAATTCTCTGTAGGTAACTCAGAAAATTAAGCCAATTTACGTGAGTGATCCTCAGATATGTACGCAACTTTCATTCAATTTGAGCATTTTCGTTTGAGCAAGTCTGGTGCCCTTTTAAAATTCGTCTTTACGGACTGTTCTGTTTTGACAGATTCTGCCTTTTATTTCGCATTGCTTCTTTCGCTGTGTTGGGTGGATTTCTTTGTTCCATTACCTTCCAGTAGCTTTGAGCAATGTCCAGAAGTGTTAAGAATGATTGTGTCACCTCTGAACATGTGAATTTTTAATTATGCACTAACCCTCTAATGAGTTTGTTTCGAGTTTGGTGTGGAGGAAGTTTTCAAGGGTCAAGAGAGGAGGATGATATACTATGATCAAGGAGAGTGAAAGCTCTAAGCTTGGGGATGCCCCCGTGGTTCATCCCTGCATATTTCAAGAAGACTCAAGCATCTAAGCTTGGGGATGCCCAAGGCATCCCCTTCTTCATCGACAAATTATCAGGTTCCTTCTCTTGAAACTATATTTTTATTCGGTCACATCTTATGTACTTTACTTGGAGCGTCTTTGTGCTTTTATTTTTGTTTTTGTTTTGTTATTTTCATTCTCTGAATAAATACATGCTTGTGTGGGAGAGAGATACGCTCCGCTGGTTCGTATGAACACTTGTGTTCTTAGCTTTTAATGTTCATGGCGAAGGTTAAAACTGCTTCGTTCATTTTTATATGGTTGGAAACGGAAAATGCTACATGTAGTAATTTATAAAATGTCTTGGATAATTTGATACTTGGCAATTGTTGTGCTCATGTTTAAGCTCTTGCATCATATACTTTGCACCCATTAATGAAGAAATACATAGAGCTTGCTAAAATTTGGTTTGCATAATTGGTCTCTCTAAGGTCTAGATAATTTCTAGTATTGAGTTTTGAACAACAAGGAAGATGGTGTAGAGTCTTATAATGTTTACAATATGTCTTTTATGTGAGTTTAGCTGCACCGGTTCATCCTTGTGTTTATTTCAAATAACCTTGCTAGCCTAAGCCTTGTATCGAGAGGGAATACTTCTCATGCATCCAAAATCCTTGAGCCAACCACTATGCCATTTGTGTCCACCATACCTACCTACTACATGGTATTTCTCCGCCATTCCAAAGTAAATTTCTTGAGTGCTACCTTTAAATAATTCAAAATTTATCACCTCTTATTTGTGTCAATGTTTTATAGCTCATGAGGAAGTATGTGGTGTTTTATCTTTCGATCTTGTCATTTACTTTTGACAGACTTTCACAATGGATTAGTGGCACATCCGCTTATCCAATAATTTTGCAAAAAGAGCTGGCAATGGGGTTCCCAGCCCCAATTAATTAACTTGCATTAATAATTCTCTTCACATGTTTTGCTCTGATTCATCAGTAAGCAACTTAATTTTGCAAATAGACACTCCTTCATGGTATGTGATTGTTGGAAGGCACCCGAGGATTCGGTTAGCCATGGCTTGTGTAAGCAAAAGGTTGGGAGGAGTGTCATCCATAAATAAAGAAAAACTAAACTAAAGTACATGTGTAAACAAAAGAGATGAGGGATGATCTACCTTGCTGGTAGAGATAACGTCCTTCATGGGAGCCGCTCTTGAAAGTCTGGTTGATAAGGTAGTTAGAGTGCCCATTACCATTCGTTGACAACAACAAACACCTCTCAAAATTTTACTTTTATGCTCTCTATTTGTTTTGAAAACCAAAGCTCTAGCACAAGTATAGCAATCGATGCTTTCCTCTGCGGAGGACCTTTCTTTTACTTTTATGTTGAGTCAGTTCACCTATCTCTCTCCACCTCAAGAAGCAAACACTTGTGTGAATTGTGCATTGATTCTTACATACTTGCATATTGCACTTGTTATATTACTCTATGTTGACAATTATCCATGAGATATACATGTTACAAGTTGAAAGCAACCGCTGAAACTTAATCTTCCACTGTGTTGCTTCAATGTCTTTACTTTAAATTATTGCTTTATGAGTTAACTCTTATGCAAGACTTATTGATGCCTGTCTTGAAAGTGCTATTCATGAAAAGTCATTGCTTTATGATTCAGTTGTTTACTCATGTCATTACCATTGTTTTGATCGATGCATTCATTACATGTGTTTACAATATGATCAAGTTTATGATGGCATGTCACTCCAGAAATTATCTTTGTTATCGTTTACCTGCTCGGGACGAGCGAGAACTAAGCTTGGGGATGCTGATACGTCTCGACGTATCGATAATTTCTTATGTTCCATGCCACATTATTGATGATATCTACATGTTTTATGCACATTATATGTCATATTTATGCGTTTTCCGGAACTAACCTATTGACGAGATGCCGAAGGGCCGGTTCTCGTTTCTCGCTGTTTTTGGTTCCAGAAATCCTAGTAAGGAAATATTCTCGGAATCGGACGAAATCAAGACCCAGCATCCTATTTTTCCACGAAGCTTCCAGAACACCCGGGAAGGACCAGAGGGGGGCCACAGGCCCACGGGACCATAGGCCGGCGCGGCCTGGGTGTGGCCCGCGCCACCCTATGGTGTCACCGCCTCTTCGACCCTCTGACGCCGCCTCTTCGCCTATATAAAGGTCCCAGACCTAAAACCTCGATACGAAAAAACCACGGTACGAGAAACCTTCCAGAGCCGCCGCCATCGCGAAGCCAAGATCTGGGGGACAGGAGTCTCTGTTCCGGCACGCCGCCAGGGCGGGGAAGTGCCCCCGGAAGGCTTCTCCATCAACACCACCGCCATCTTCATCAACGCTGCTGTCTCCCATGAGGAGGGAGTAGTTCTCCATCAAGGCTCGGGGCTGTACCGGTAGCTATGTGGTTCATCTCTCTCCTATGTGCTTCAATACAATAATCTCATCAGCTGCCTTACATGATTGAGATTCATATGATGATGCTTGTAATCTAGATGTCATTATGCTAGTCAAGTGAGTTTTACTTATGTGATCTCCGGAGACTCCTTGTCCCACGTGTGTAAAGGTGACGAGTGTGTGCACCGTGTGGGTCTCTTAGGCTATATTTCACAGAATACTTATTCACCGTTATGAATGGCGTAGTGAAGTGCTTATTTATATCTCTTTATGATTGCAATGTGTTTTGTATCACAATTTATCTATGTGCTACTCTAGTGATGTTATTAAAGTAGTTTATTCCTCCCGCACGGTGTAATGGTGACGAGTGTGTGCATCCGTGTTAGTACTTGGCGTAGGCTATGATTGTGATCTCTTGTAGATTATGAAGTTAACTATTGCTATGATGGTATTGATGTGATCTATTCCTCCTACATAGTGTGAAGGTGACGAGTGTGCATGCTTGTGTTAGTACTTGGTTTAGTCGTGTTGATCTTTCATGCACTCTAAGGTTATTTAAATATGAACATTGAATTGTGGAGCTTGTTAACTCCGGCATTGAGGGTTCGTGTAATCCTACGCAATGTGTTCATCATCCAACAAGAGTGTAGAGTATGCATTTATATATTCTATTATGTGATCAAAGTTGAGAGTGTCCACTAGTGAAAGTCTATTCCCTAGGCCTTGTTCCTAAATATCGCTATCGCTGCTTGTTTCTCGTTTCATCTGCGTTACTATCGCTACCATATTACCACCATCAACTACACGCCGAGCAAGCTATTTTCACGGCGCCGTTACTACTGCTCATATTCATTCATACCACCTGTATTTCACTATCTCTTCGCCGAACTAGTGCACCTATTAGGTGTGTTGGGGACACAAGAGACTTCTTGCTTTGTGGTTGCAGGATTGCATGAGAGGGATATCTTTGACCTCTTCCTCCCTGAGATCGATAAACCTTGGGTGATCCACTTAAGGGAAACTTGCTGCTGTTCTACAAACCTCTGCTCTTGGAGGCCCAACACTGTCTACAAGAATAGAAGCTCCCGTAGACATCAGTGCCTCTCCGGTGTTCTGGAAGCTTCGTGGAATTCTAAGATGCTGGGCGTTGATTTCGTCCGATTCCGAGAATATTTCCTTACTAGGATTTCTGAAACCAAAAACATCAGAAAACAACAACTGGCCCTTCGGCATCTCGTCAATAGGTTAGTTCCGGAAAACGCATAAAAACGATGTAAAGTGTGTATAAAACATGTAAGTATCATCATAAAAGTAGCATGGAACATAAGAAATTATAGATACGTTTGAGACGTATCAATAATATAGAAGAATTTTTCAATCATGTTAGTAATTTTGAAGATTTTGAAGATAGATCCTTGGTAGAACTTGCTCCTAATTATGAAATTGCTACTGCCTCTTTGGTGCACATGTTGGAAGCTAGATTTGTCAATCTTAATCCTATAATGCAACATATGTTCCTTACACTCCATGATAGGGAAGAAGGAGAGAAGAAAGATTTTGTTTTAGAAACCCTTCTTAAAGAATTTGGTGATGTAGCTAGAGAAGTTAGAAAAGTGTTTATCCAACATAAGAAGCTTGGCTTTTATATCAATGTTGCAAATACCCTTGAAAGGATGGAAAAAGATAGGCTAAAGTACACTAATGAAGCCAATTGTGAGGGGGAGACTAAAGTACCAATACCTTATAAGCTCATAGGAATGCATGAGGCACTAGAAAAGAATTTTGATTGGATTGTTCCTGAAAATTTATTTGAGGAGGATAGTAAGCCTAAAAGTAATGAAAGAGGAGCCTTTGAAACTTACATAGATAAGATACAATGCATCGTTGAGAAAACCCCTACCTCTGATAATGATGTTTCTTCTCTTGATGGTACTTGATTTTCACTTTCTGCGCCTAGCTGAAAGGCGTTAAAGAAAAGCGCTTATGGGAGACAGCCCATTATTTTATTTCTGCAATTTTTGTTTTATATTTGAGTCAAGGTGCTTGTTACTACTGTAGCAATACCTTTGTATCTTTACTTTATTGCATTGTTGTGCCAAGTAAAGTCTTTGATAGAAGGTTGATACTAGATTTGGATTTCTGCGCAGAAACAGATTTTTAGCTGTCACGAATTTGAGCTGTTCTCTATGTAGGAATATCGTAAAATATTGCAAACATTCGTGAGTAATCCTCAGATATGTACGCAACTTTCATTCAATTTGAGCTTTTTCATCTCAGCATGTTAAGTGCCTCGAAAAAATTCGTCTTTACGGACTGTTCTATTTTGACAGATTCTGCCTTTTATTTCACATTGCCTCTTTTACTGTGTTCGAGTGGATTTCTTTGCTCCATTAAATTTCAGTAGCCTTGGGTAATGTCCAGAAGTGTTGGGAATGATTGTGTCCTCGCTGAACATGTGAATTTTTGATTATGCACTAACCTCTAATGAGATTGTTTTGAGTTTGGTGTGAAGGAAGTTTTCAAGGATCAAGAGAGGAGGATGATATAATATGATCAAGAAGAGTGAAAAGTCTAAGCTTGGGGATTCCCCCGTGGTTCATCCCTGCATATTTCAAGAAGAATCAAGCATCTAAGCTTGGGGATGCCCAAGGCATCCCCTTCTTCATCAACAACTTATCAGGTCACCTCTAGTGAAACTATATTTTTATTCTGTCACATCTTATGTGCTTTATTTGGAGCGTCTGTGTGCTTTTATTTTCGTTTTGTTATTTTCATTCTCTGAATAAATTCGGATCCTAGCAATCCTTGTGTGGGAGAAAGACACGCTCCGCTTTTTCATATTGAACACTTGTGTTCTTAGTTTTACTTTTAATGTTCATGGCGAAAGTTGAAAGCCGCTTCATTTATTGCTATTTGGTTGGAAACAGAAAATGCTTCATGTGGTAATTGGTATATTGTCTTGAATAATTTTATACTTGGCAATTGTTTTGAGCTCTCAAGTAGATCATCTTTAAGCTCTTGCATCATGTGGTTTAAACCTATTAGTGGAGAACTACCGTAGAGCTTGTTGAAATTTGGTTTGCATGATTGGTCTCTCTAAGGTCTAGATATTTTCTGGTAAAAGTGTTTGAGCAACAAGGAAGACAGTGTAGAGTCTTATAATGCTTGCAATATGTTCTTATGTAAGTTTTGATGTACCGGTTCATACTTGTGTTTGCTTCAAACAACCTTGCTAGCCAAAGCCTTGTACTGAGAGGGAATTCTTCTCGTGCATCCAAAACCTTGAACCAAAACTTATGCCATTTGTGTCCACCATAACTACCTACTATGTGGTATTTTTCTGCCATTCCAAGTAAATTTCTTGCGTGCTACCTTTAAATCCTTTCAAAAAAATTCATTCCTTGTTTTTGCAATACATAGCTCATGGGAAAGTAGCCTAGAAAACTATTGTGGTAAGGAATATGTCGTTTGTGTATCTTAGTTCTTATAAGTTGCTTCTTGAGCGGTAACCATGTTATCTGGGGACGCCATCAACCTGTCACACCTTTGTTGAATATCATGTGAGTTGCTATGCATGTTCGTCTTGTCTGAAGTAAGGGATATTTTCCATGATTTGAAATGGTTTGAGTACGCATATTGTTATAGAAGAACATTGGGCCGCCAACCAAAGCCATGTATCATGGTGGAAGTTTCATCTTGGACATCAATCCTCAAATCTCTTATGAGAATATTATCTGTTGTTGAATGCTTAAAGCATAAAAGAGGAGTCCATTATCTGTTTTCTATGTCCTCAAGTTGAGATCTATCAAAATCGAGAAATCAAATGCGATTTATCTCCTTGGACCTTTGTACAGGTGGCATAGAGGTACCCCTTTGTGACACTTGGTTGAAACATATGTAATGCAATGATAATCCATGGAAATCCGAGCTAATTAGGACAAGGTGCGGGCACTATTAGTATTCGATGCATGAGGCTTGCAACTTATAGGAAGTTTTATACATAACCCATATGAATTATTACTACCGTTTACACAATTGTTTCCATGTTTTCAAAATAAAAAGCTCTAGCACATGAATAATCCCTGTTTCCCTCTGCGAAGGGCCTTTCTTTTACTTTATGTTGAGTCAGTTTACCTACTTCTCTCTATCTTAGAAGCAAACACTTGTGTCAACTGTGTGCATTGATTCTTACATACTTGCTTATTTGCACTCATCATATTACTTTGTATTGACAATTATCCATGAGATATACATGTTGAAAGTTGAAAGCAATTGCTGAAACTTAAATCTTCCTTTGTGTTGCTTCAAAACCTTCTATTAAGAATCTATTGCTTGATGAGTTAACTCTTATGCAAGGCTTTTTTATGCTTGTCTTGAAAGTACTATTCATGAAAAGTCTTTGCTATATGATTCAGTTGTTTAGTCATTATCTATTTGTTAACAAACTATAGACCATTGCTTTGAGTCACTTCATTCATCTCATATGCTTTACAATAGTATTGATCAAGATCATGTTGGTAGCATGTCACTTCAGAAATTATTCTTTTTATCGTTTACCTACTCGAGGGCGAGTAGGAACTAAGCTTGGGGATGCTTGATACGTCTCCAACGTATCTATAATTTCTTATGCTCCATGCTAGTTTTATGACAATACCTACATGTTTTATTCATACTTTATATCATTTTTATGCATTTTCCGGTACTAACCTATTAACAAGATGCCGAAGCGCCAGTTCCTGTTTTTTGTTTCAGAAATCCTACACAGGAAATATTCTCGGAATTGGACGAAACAAAAGCCCACGGCCCTATTTTCCACGGAGGATTCCAGAACACCGAAGAAGAGTCGGAGGCGGCCAGCAGGGGTGCCACCCCATAGGGCAGCGTGGCCTAGCCCCCTGGCGCACCCAGGTGTGGGGAGGCCGCCCCTGGCTCCCCCGACGCTGCCTCTTCGCCTATATAATCCTTCGTATCGGAAAACCCTAGTACCGAGAGCCACGATACGAGTAAAGTTACTGAGACGCCGCCGCCGTCAACCCCATCTCGGGGGGTTCTGAAGATCACCTCCGGCACCCTGCCGGAGAGGGGAATCATCACCGGAGGGCTCTACATCACCATGCCCGCCTCCGGACTGATGCATGAGTAGTTCATCACCGCAGTAGCTAGATGGTTGTCTTCTCCTATTATGCCATCATGTTTAGATCTGTTGAGCTGCCTATCATGATCAAGATCATCTATTTGTAATGCTACATGTTGTGTTTGTTGGGATCCGATGAATATGGAATACTATGTCAAGGTTATTATCGATCTATCATATATGTGTTGTTTATGATCTTGCATGCTCTCCGTTGCTAGTAGAGGCTCTGGCCAAGTTGATACTTGTAACTCCAAGTGGGGGTATTTATGCCAGATAGTGGGTTCATGCCTCCATTGAATTTGGGACAGTGACAGAAAGTTCTAACGTTGTGGATGTGCTGTTGCCACTAGGGATAAAACATCAATGCTTTGTCTAAGGATATTTGTATTGTTTACATTACGCACAGTACTTAATGCAATTGTCTATTGTTTGCAACTTAATACTTGAAGGGGTGCGGATGCTAACCCGAAGGTGGACTTTTTAGGCATAGATGCATGCTGGATAGCGGTCTATGTTCTTTGTCGTAATGCCCTAAGTAAATCTCATAGTAGTCATCATGATATGTATGTGCATTGTTATGCCCTCTCTATTTGTCAATTGCCCAACTATAATTTATTCACTCAACATGTTATTTATCTTATTGGAGAGACACCACTAGTGAACCGTGGACTCCGGTCCATTCTTTTACATCTGAAATACAACCTACTGCAATCATTGTTCTCTGTTGTTCTTTGTAAGCAAACATTATTCTCCACACCATACATTTAATCCTTTGTTTTCAGCAAGCCGGTGAGATTGACAACCTCACTGTTAAGTTGTGGCAAAGTATTTTGATTGTGTTGTGCAGGTTCCACGTTGGCGCCGGAATATCTGGTGTTGCGCCGCACTACACTCCTTCACCAACAACCTTCACGTAGCCTTCATCTCCTAGTGGTTCGATAACCTTGGTTTCTTACTGAGGGAAAACTCGCTGCTGTACGCATCACACATTCCTCTTGGGGTTCCCAACGGACATGTGCTTCACGCGTCATCACTGAGACATACCTATTTCCTTTTCGTTTTATCTTGTGGATTGTTGCGGCTGTGTGCATCCTAGCTATGCAGAGGCTGGGTGAATTACTTTTTGATTAATAAAGTGCCCTTTATCAAAAAAAGATTTTGCAAAAAATAATTTTCTAAAGTCCGGCTTACTATATACTACGAGTGAAAGTCAAAGCAACGCTACATATAGAACAAGAAACTTTTGATTCGAAATATCTAGGCCTCCTGATACCGGAGGGTAGAATGAGCAGAGGCAAGTTTGAAAGTCTCCGGGAGAAATTGGCCAAGTGCTTATTGGAATAGGATGACAACTATAAATCGCAAGATGCCGACCAAGTTTTAAACAAATCAATAGGCCAGGCTCACTAAGGGAAAAACTAGTTTTGCTGTGTTAGCAAAAAAACACGGCAAACCGTTTTGAAACGTAGCAAATCAAACGCCGTTTGGTGGCGCATGGTAAAGAGCAGACGGCAAAAAACGGCTCGGCAAAGGTGCTTTGCCATGTGCCTGCCTACCCGGAACACAACAAAGTCTTTGCCGTGCGCCTAACTGTCCGGTACACGAAAAACAATAAATAGACGGTTTCCCTAGTTAACGGACGGTGACACGTCACATGGACTTTGCCGTGTGCTTCTCTTCCAATAACTCAGCAAAGCTAGATTCCAGAAATAAAAAATGATAGAGGAGCGCCGCCCGCAGGCGATGACCCCATTCTTGCTCGCCGCCGGTCTTGGAGGTGCGGCGCTGGAGGCCAGAGGGCTGCAGAGATGAGCTCGCCGCCGGACTTGGAGGTGATGCTGCTCGCTTGGCCTCATCTGGGTGCAAGTGCTCGTCGGCCATGACGAAGTCGTCGGAGAGGAGCCGCGGCAGGTCGCCGAGAAGAGCCGTTGGAGGCACAAACTCGATGGGGCTCTCCCTCGACGTCTTGTTGGCCTGGCCTGCTGGGAGGCGGCGGACTTCGGCATGGAGGACATGGCCACGCGACGACCGTGGGAGGTGCGCGAGTCGGACGTGCTCGCCGGCGGGGAAGACCCAGGCTTCACCCGGCCGTGGAGGGGCGCGAGATGCATCTGCGTGCCGTGGAGGAGCGCGAGACTGATACCCATGCCTGACCCACGACTAATCGGGTTGCCCATGGGTCGTTTCCATAGGTGAACATTAAGACACATACCCTACCCATTCAGGTCAGTGCCCATGGGCAGGGTCAAAATGCCGGCTTGAGGCAGAGGCGGAGGAGATTGGAGTTGGGTGGGATAAGACAGGCGACAGCGATGGCCTCTCGTCTTGTGTTTGAGCATAGGAAGAGATAAGGCACAGGCTATTGATAGCATTGAGCTGTCCACCAGGGAGGGAGCGGAAAAGAAAAGAAAAAGAAATGGAAGGAGAGAGGAGGAGAGAAGGGATCACGTCCGTTGATTCTTAGACGATCCAATGGTGTGGAGGCACGATCCGTGGGAGTTTCGTTTCGGCTAATGAGGACTGCGGTCTTTGCCGAGTGTCTAGAAAAAGACACGGCAAAGCTTTCGCTCCATCACGGCACCATCTTGTTCGACCGCAGTTGCCACGTGTCTCCTTGTTTTGCTGAGTGAATATTGTTTGCCGTGTGTTTTTTAGATCTTTGCCGAGTATTTTCTCTTTGCCGTGTATTTTTCAAAATTTTACCGACTTCTTTTTCTTTGCCGTGTGTATTTTAAAATTTCGCCGAGTACTTTTTTTCCATGTGTTTTTCGGCGGACACACGGCCTAGCTACTCTTTGTCGTGTTCCGCAGTAATATACACTCGGCAAACAATCTTGTACACGGCAAAAACAAATTTTCCGGTTGCCGCTACACCCGTCTATGTGATGAGCGTTTTTAAGCTCCCCCTGGGTCTATGTGACGAACTAACAAAAATGATTATAATATATTGGCGGGCGAAAGAAGACACACTAGATATCTTGGGACATAATGCTGCGACCAAAAAACTACAGAAGTGTGGGCTTCCGGGATATGAGATTGTTTAATCAAGCGCTGCTAGCCCGGCAGGCCTCGAGGCTGTGTTGTAGTACCCTGACACCCTTTGTGCGCAAATATTGAAGGCCAAGTATTACCCTAATGGCTTCTTGTTGGATACGGTTTTTTCAGGCAACGGCTCGTCGACGTGGCATGCAATTGAGCACGGCCTGGAACTCCTCAAGCAGGGCGTCATATGGCAGGTGGGCAACGGAGCGCAAATACGTGCGTGACGAGACCCATGGATACCTAGGGGACCAAACCATATCATCACAAGGTAGACACATGTACAGGTGGGTTGTAGATTTCCTACAGCCGGATGGGTCTTGGAACATGCAACATCTGCAACAATATTTCTCCCAGGAAGATGTACAAGATATCAATCAAATCAAACCATCAAAAAGGAATGAGGAGGATTTCCTGGCTTGGCTCCCAGAGAAGAATGGCATGTTCACCTTAAGGAGCGCTTACAAGTTTGCACTCCACCGAGGCATGATGCACCAGGATAGAGGGGCTACGAGCTCAAGACCGGATGGCTTTAGCCCAAGTTGGAAGTTGATCTGGACCTGCCTGGTTCCACCCAAGGTAAGAGTGCTCGCATGGAAGATTTGCCTCAATGCCATAACGACTCTGGAAAACATGAAGCGCCAACGCTGGATTGTGCCAAATTTGTGGAAGGGAAGACGAGGATTCCCTACATGCCTTTTTATGGTGCCCGCCTTATGGAGGGCTATGGCTGAAGTATGGGATCTACCAGACATTGATGCTTTTTACGACCAGAGGGACAAGGATGGCTACTACACCTCCTGCATGCTAGCACAGAGAACCAGAGGGCGATGACCCTGATGACGCTATGGCGAATATGGCAATGCGCACAACGAGATCACCCACGACAAACCGTGCCCGACCATCAAAGGATCGCGTAGGTTCATGGTAAGCTACCTCAATTCCCTCATGCTGGTCAAGCAATTCCCAGAGGGTGACATCGCAAAGGGAAAGATGGTGATAGACCAGCGACCGGGCTTTAAGAAGGTTCACTAGGTGGAAGCTACAAAGGAGAATGTGCGCCATAAGTGGTTGCCACCAGAGAGCAACGAGGCAAAGCTAAATGTGGATGGCACGTTTTCGACTCACGAACGCGCAGGTATTGGTATGGTGCTGTGGGACTCTAATCGTGAGGTTATTTTTGCTGCGTACAAGCAAATACAACATTTCCAGGATGCAACTGAGGCTGAGATACAAGCGATCGAGGATAGAATGCAACTAACGCTGCAGTGGTCACAGCTGCCTTTCAGCGTGGAATCTGACTGCTCCGAGGTGTAAGGGTATTTTACCCTTATCCATTATTTTGGTAACAATGACACCGTAGCTAGAGTAATCGGACTAATACATGCCTACAAGATTATTCTTAGGTATTAGTCTAATGCCGGTGCAGACCGGGCGCATTCCAGGGACTCAGCAGCACTCGCCCGGCTACGGCCCGGCCCCTCGTCCGGTTCCTGCAGGCTGGCCCGGCGACACCGGCCTATGCACCGGACGGCCCGGAGAATGCGGGCTCCTGCGACATTGACTACCGGAGGACATGTATTGTAAGCCCAAAAGCTCGTCCGGCACTGGCCCGGTGCCAGGCCCGGCGGCTGCCGGCCATTCCAGTCTGTGGCCCGGCGGCAGGCCCGGCCTCCTCGACACATTGCTGAGCTGGACAAGTCCCCAACGGTTAGATTTCAAGTGATACTATATATACCCCTTCTCCTAGCTCAGAACGGTTAGGCACTACACTACAAACTGTTCTTGATATCTCTCTCTCATACTCCATTGTTAGAAACACGAAAACCTCAGATTCCCTCCTCCTCCACCCAAACTCAAATCCCTCCTGGGAAAGGCTAGAGGAGGTTTTGATCTATAGTTCCACCAAGCTAAATATTTTTGCCCCTTGTATTCATCAAGATACCTGCTCTCTAGGGTTTCTTGGAAACCCTAGGTGGGCAAAAAGCGTCTGGAAGCATCCGGGCTATGGATTTGCTCCTGACAAGATTGTGAAGATTTGTAGGCTACATCAAAGTCTACCACAAGTGAAAGAGCTATTCCTTCGTGGGATAGGCTCGGAGAAGAAGGTGAGCCTTCGTGGCGTTTGGAAATCCTTCGTGGTATCCCCACCTCTCCAAACATGACGTGCCTTCTTGCAAAGGAAGGGAACACGGGAATACATCTTCTTCTCCGCGTGCTTACGGTTATCCCTAACCGGATTCTTTACTTGTGTTTTATATCCTGTGAGATCCTTCGTGCTTGATTTACTTGTATTATCATCTAGGGTGCCTCACCTAGTTTGCATAGGCTCACCTTTATATTCCGCAAACCCTAATATTGCAAAGAAAGAATTAAAACTTGTAGAAACCTATTCACCCCTCTAGGTTTACCATCTCTGAACTTTCAATTGGTATTTTGAGCCTGGAATCTTTTTAAGGGCCTTACAGCCTTAAGAGTGAGATGGATAAACTATTCGAGGGTTTGGATGAAGATTGTAACCTCTTGGTTAAGGAAATGAAATCCAGATTCTTAGCATATGAAGCTGAGAAAAAGAAAAAGGATGATGATCTCCAGAGCCAAATGGCGTACATGAGTGCCATACTTAAATGCCTAAATGGTGAGACTTCTAGTGGGGCTACATTCCCTCCGGAAACCTTCCATCATGTCAATCATGACTATCCTAAAAACACTTCGCCCATGCCTCATATAAACCATAGTGGGAATGTTCCACATTTTGATGGAACTCACTTTTCCTTTCTTCTATGGAATCTCATATTCGCAGCTGCGGTGTGGAGATGTGGGAGATCATTGTTGATGGATACCGGAAGCCACAAGATCCCATTAGGCTGACCACCGAATTCTACAACCGTCAACTCAATGCCTCTGCATGTGACAAAATTAGAAGTGGCATCAACCAAAAACTCCTTGATCAAGTCAATGACATTGACTCAGCCAAATAGCTTTGGGATCGGATTGTAGTAATTCAAGAGGGAACCAATCTGATCCAAAAGTCTCTATATGAATCAGCTAAGACCGAGGCGACCTTGTTCATGATCAAGGAAGGAGAAACTATGGCTGAAGCTTAGGGAAGGCTTGGAGCGCTTCGGGTAAAGGTCAAGGGCCTTGTATGTGAAAGCTACAATGATGGCTTTGAAGTGAATGAAGAGTTCATAAAGTCCAAGGTCAGTGCCATGATTGCTGTCAAACAAAAGGACACCAACCTTGCCCTCAATTTGCAAATCCTCACCAAGCAAGAAGATCTGTGCGCAGATGATCTTGTCTCCTATATGGCTGCTAATGACAACATGGCCAAGGCAGGAGAAAAACTCATGGCAATGAACCGTGTCGATGGACCCTCCCACAACCTTGCTTTGAAGTCTAGAGTAGACCGAGAAAGAGAAGAAGTCTATGAGATCGAAGAAGAAGAAGAGATGACTTCAACTAGTGACATGCAACCATACGTTGCTTTCTTTGTCAAGAAGTACAAGAATGATTTCCCAATCTCCTCCAATGAGAAGAAGAGAACGTGCTAAAACTGTGATGAAGACAATCACTTTGCAAATGAGTGCCCTCATGAAAAAAGGGTATATAAGCCAAGGTTTGTCAAAGGTGTCAAGCCAAGATTGAAGCCAAACCCAATCAATGAACGATACAAGAAGAACAAGGGAATAGCCTTTGTTGGTGCTGAGTACATCTCCGATGAAGAGGGAGAAGCTGAGGAGAAGGAGGCCAGAGTGGTTGGTTTGGCTTTCTCCAAACTTGGGTCACTCTTCACATATGATTACTCCAAGGATTATTCCATGGAGTCTTCAACTCCAAATGTTATTGGTTCTTCCTTCATGGCAAGAACAACTCATGATGATGAGTCCTCTGAATCTTCCTCCTCTACGATCATTGGCTCTTGTCTAATGGTAAGGGAAGTGATGACCCACAAGTATAGGGGGTGTATCGTAGTACTTTCGATAAATAAGAGTGTCGAACCCAACGAGGAGCAGAAGGTGTTGACAAGCAGTTTCGATGAAGGATTCACTGTAAATGCTCACAGACAAGTATTCAGGGGGTTTTAATATAGCAGATGAATAAAGTACAAGTAAGTAAAATGCGAGAGAAATAATTGCAGCGAGTGGCCCAATCCTTTTTAGCACAAAGGACAAGCCGGTTTGTTTACTTATAATGACCAAACGTTCTTGAGGACACACGGGAATTTAGTCTAGTGCTTTCGCTTCATATAGCTGATTAATCTTCATTGTTTTGATAAGTGTTGTGTGGGTGAACCTATGCTAATGCACCGCCCTTCCTAGGACTAATACATACTTGTGATTATACCCCTTGCAAGCATCCGCAAATACAAGAAAGTAATTAAGATAAATCTAACCACAGCCTTAAACTGCGAGATCCCGCTACCCCTCCCGCATCGATATACCAACGGGGTTTAGGTTTCTGTCACTCCGGCAACCCCGCAATTAGCAAACGAATACAAGATGCATTCCCCTAGGCCCATAAATGGTGAAGTATCATGTAGTCGACGTTCACATGACACCACTAGAAGAATAACACCACAACTTAAATATCATAACATTGAATACTAACCAACATAATTCACTACTAACATTTAGACTTCACCCATGTCCTCAAGAACTAAACGAACTACTCACGAGACATCATATGGAACATGATCAGAGGTGATATGATGATGAATAACAATCTGAACATAAACCTTGGTTCAACGGTTTCACTCAATAGCATCAATAACAAGTAGAAATCAATACGGGAGAGTTTCCCCTATCAAACAATCAAGATCCAACCCTAATTGTTACAGCGGTGACGAGGTGCAGCGGTGGAGATGGCGGTGATGATGATGGAGATGATGGTGATGATGATGGAGATGATGTCCAGCTCGATGACGATGACGATGGCGTCGATTTCCCCCTCCGGGAGGGAATTTCCCCGGCGGATTTCAGCATGCCGGAGAGCTCTTTTCTCTCTGGTGTTTTTCGCCCCGTAGAGGCGGCTGTGACTCTTCGCCACTATCCTCTGGAGCTTAGGTTTTCGGGACGAAGAAGTACGCGAAGGAGAGGAGGCCAGAGGGGGCTGTGGGCCCCCTCCTCACAAGGCGGCGCGGCCAGGCCTTGGCCCGCGCCGGCCTATGAGGTGGGCCCATGGCGGCCCTCCTCGGCTCCCCCTTCTGGCTCCCTTCGTCTTCTGGAAAAATAGGATTTTTCATATAATTTCCGTCAATTGTTGATCTTCCGAAATATTGCATTCTGACGGCGCTTTTTCCAGCAGAATCCTGACTCCGGTGTGTTATCCTCCAATAATCATGAAACATGCAAAATAGATGAAATAACATAAGTATCATCTCCAAATATGAAATATATCAATGAATAACAGCAATTCATGATATAAAATAGTGATGCAAAATGGACGTATCAACTCCCCCCAAGCTTAGACTTCGCTTGTCCCCAAGCAAAACTGAACTCGGTAAACAAGACCACATGTTTATGGAATGAAGAGTCGATAAATAAAATACGGACAAGAAGCATCATATTCATGCACACAAGACATTCTAGTGAACAACTTCCTCATATAATTCAACTTGAAACAAGTAGAAGGAAATCACAAATAAAGGTGCATAGGAAATCATAATTGGTGATGGCAAACTTTGTTCTTGGTCAGAGAACAGTTAACAGGTTATACTTATCTATTGAGCAGCGCTCTCATATTAAAGCTTATGATAAACTTGCATACTCAATCATAGTAATCTCCTCATAATCATTGATAACTTTCAAAGCTATATTCATTCAGATAAAACTTGTATTAAACAAGGAAGAGTAAAATACATGATGAAATAGATCACAATATAGATGGTTGGATCACAACAACTCAATTGCTTGCTTAAGATGGAGGGAAATAGGTTTACTGACTCAACATAAAGTAAAAGACAGGCCCTTCGCAGAGGGAAGCAGGGATTAAATCATGTGCTAGAGCTTTTTAAGTTTTGAAATCATATAGAGAGCATAAAAGTAAAGTTTTGAGAGGTGTTTGTTGTTGTCAACGAATGGTAGTGGGTATTCTAACCCCTTGCCAAACAGACCTCCAAAGAGCGGCTCCCATGAAGGACGTTATCTCTACCAGCAAGGTAGATCATCCCCCTTCTCTTTTGTTTACACATGTACTTTAGTTTATTTAAGGATGACACTCCTCCCAACCTTTGCTTTCTCAAGCCATGGCTAACCGAATCCTCGGGTGCCTTCCAACATTTCACATACCATGGAGGAGTGTCTATTGCAAAATTAAGTCGCTTACTGATGAATCAGGGCAAAACATGTGAAGAGAGTTATTAATGAAAGTTGATTAATTGGGGCTGGGAACCCCGTTGCCAGCTCTTCTTGCAAAATTACAGGATAAGTGGATGAAGCCACTAGTCCATTAATGGAAGTTGCCTAACAAGACTGAAAGATAAAACACCACATACTTCCTCAGGAGCTATAAAACATTAACACAAATAAGAGGTAATAATTTTTGAATTGTTTAAAGGTAGCACATGCAGTATTTACTTGGAATGGCAGGGAAATACCACATAATAGGTAGTTATGGTGGACACTGATGGCATAGGTTTGGTTTAAGGGTTTGGATGCACGAGAAGCAATCCCTCTCAGTGCAGGTTTTTGGCTAGCAAGGTTGATTAGCAAGCATAAAAGTTGAGGGAAACAAACAAATATACATGTGATAGAAACGATCATGCATCTTCCTTGTAAGCACAAACAATTTTAACTTTAGAATACTAAGCTAGGAACTAACAAGAAAGATAATAACATATCTACATGTGTTTCCTCTTTTCTACTTAAACTCAAGGTGTTGTTGCTATTGACCAATGCTAAGTTTGCCAAAACCAAATAGATTTACTCAATGCTCCCAAAGTGGTGATACCAATACTAACAACAAGATCAATCATATAATAGAGATTGCAAACTAAAATAAGATGTGCAATATGTAAATGATAAGACTTCTCATTAATATTCCATAACGATAACTCACACCAAGGGATACATAGATAACCAACTAAAGAGAGATACTCCCATACCACAACACATCTTATATGATAACTTCCCTACGCATGATATGACACTACTTGATAGTAAAAAGGTAAAAGATAGTGATGATGTGATACCGCGGCACTCCCCCAAGCTTGGAACAAACCAAGGGGGTGCCAATACCGATGATGAATTACTCCTCCGGCGGTGGTGATGAATTCTTCCCATCATCAGACTTCCAAGGAAGAGGCTCTCCATCAACAAACGACATCTTGGTCTCAGGAATCCTGAAACTAGCAGCATAGCTTATGTGTTTAAACCTGTTTTCATACTCACGAGCTTTGATTTTGAACATCATAGAGTTGAGCTTGGAGTTTGTTGGTGGTGTCGTGAAGTGAGAGGATATCGTTCCATAGCTTTGCAATCTCCTTCTCGTGTTCATCAATAAGTTCAGACACGATCTTGTGGAAGATGTCCACTTCACGCTCAGCCATCTTCTTGTAGTTAAAGACTTCTTGTTCTAGCTTCTCCATCCTGTCTTCCAAGCTTCCTTCTCCCTTAGGACCCCGGACATCTTCAATCTGCAACTCTCCATTGACGAGCAACAATTCCTTGGGGTGCATCTTCAACTCGCTCATGTACGGGTTGACGACGTCCTCAAGGAATCTGTCCTTCGGAGTTCCCGACAAAGACATGGCGGCTCTAGATCCGACGCAGATCCTGGCAGAAAACAGCTCGAAACAAAACGCGACGAGAAAATGATATACGGACCTCCAGGGGTCTGGGGGATTATATAGCAAAAAATTTCACGACAAAAGGAAAGCACCAGGTCGAACCAGAGTCGGAGAGGGGTGACGAGGGGCCCTCCTCACAGGGCATCGCGGCCAGGCTGGGGCCCGCGCCGGCCTGTGGGGGCACGCCCTCGTGCGTCTCCTCCACTCCGTTTCGATCTCGTAATTTTTCATATTTTCCAAAAGTTGCAAAAACATTGTTCGGAAAGTTAAACGCTGACTTTTTCTTACCAGAATTATGTACCTATTCAAAGTCGAACTCGCGAGATCGTCAACTTGGCCTTTGATGAAAGCTTCCGGAGTTACCACTTGAATAACATCAACATCTTTATTATAAGAATCACCAGAGATATAATGCTTGATTCTTTGTCCATTTACCACTTGTGTGGCATTACCTTGCAGAGAGCTAATTTTAATTGCTCCTGATCGATACACCTCATCAATGACATATGTTCCTTCCCATTTTGAGAGTAATTTCCCTGCAAAAAATCTGAGACGAGACCGATACAATAGGACTTTATCTCCAACATTAAATTCTATTTTGATAATTCTTCTATCATGCCATTTCTTAACTTTCTCTTTAAAGAGTTTAGCATTTTCATAAGCTTCACTTCTCCATTCATCTAGAGAACTCAATTGTAGCAATCTCTTCTTACCGGCAAGTTTAGGATCTTTATTTAGTTCTCTCACAGCCCGATAAGCTTTGTGCTCTAGTTCTAAAGGTAAATGACAAGCTTTCCCATAAACCATTTTATACGGTGACATACCCATGGGATTTTTATAAGCAATTCTATAAGCCCATAGTGCTTCTTTCAATTTAATAGCCCGAGTTCTTTCTAGATTTATTAACGAGTCTTTTGCAAGATAGATTTAATCTCTCTATTTGATAATTCTACTTGCCCACTAGTTTGAGGATGATAAGCAGAAGCAATTCTATGATTAATACCATATTTAGCAAGAGTTTTTCTAAAACCACCATGAATAAAATGAGAACCTCCATCAGTCATAATATATCTAGGAACTCCAAATCTAGGAAAAATAATATCTAAAAGCATTCTTAAAGAGGTCTCACCATCAAGCACTTTTTGTAGGTATGGCTTCCACGCATTTAGTAACATAATCAACAACGACAAGTATATGAGTGTTACCTTTTGAAGAAGGGAAAGGACCCATGAAGTCAAATCCCCAACAGTCGAATGGTTCAATAACAAGAGTATAATTCATAGGCATTTCATTGCGTCTGGAGATATTACCAACCCTTTGACATTCATCACAAGATAAAATAAACTTCCTTGCATCTTTGAAGAGAGTTGGCCAATAAAAACCTGATTGTAGAACCTTTTGCGCGGTTCTATCTCCGCGTGATGTCCTCCATAAACACTACCATGACACTTACTCAATATCTCTTGTTGTTCATATTCGGGAACACATCTTCGCAGAATACCATCCACTCCTTCTTTATATAAGTGTGGGTCATCCAAAAAATAATGCCTCAAGTCATAAAAGAATTTCCTTCTTTGCTGAGCTGAAAAGGTTGGAGGCAAGTACTTGGATACAATAAAGTTAGCATAATCAGCGTACCAAGGACTATCTCGCGAGCTCACATTTATTATAGCCAATTGTTCATTTGGAAAACTATCATTAACAGGAACAGGATCATAAGCAATATTTTCCAATCTAGACAAATTATCAGCAATGGGATTATCGGCACCTTTCCTATCTATAATATGTAAATCAAATTCTTGCAAGAGAAGCACCCATCTAATAAGTCTTGGTTTAGCATCTTTCTTTGTCATAAGGTATCTAATTGCAAGCATGATCGGTATGAATTGTAACTTTTGAATCAACAATATAGGATCTAAACTTGTCACAAGCAAAGACTACAGCTAATAATTCCTTTTCAGTGGTAGCATAATTTCTTTGAGCAGCATCAAGAGTTTTGCTAGCATAATGAATAACATTCAGTTTCTTATCTACTCGCTGTCCAAGAACAGCGCCTATAGCAAAATTACTAGCATCACACATAATTTCAAAAGGTAAATTCCAATCAGGAGGTTCAACTACAGGAGCAGTTGTTAAGGCTTTCTTTAGAGTTTCAAAAGCTTCCTTACAATCATCATCAAAAACAAAAGGTACATCTTTTTGAAGAAGATTAGTAAGAGGCTTTGAAATCTTAGAAAAGTCTTTAATAAATCTCCTATAAAACCCAGCATGACCAAGAACACTACGAATACCTTTAACATCCCTAGGATAGGGCATCTTCTCAATTGCTTCAACTTTAGCTCTATCAACTTCAATACCGGCCTCTCTCAGAAATTTTATGTCCCAATACAATTCCTTCATTAACCATAAAGTGGCACTTCTCCCAATTAAGAACAAGATTAGTTTCTTCACATCTCTGCAATACTTTATCAAGGTTTCGCAAGCAATTATCAAAGGAATTCCCATAGACAGAAAAATCATCCATGAATACCTCTACAATATTCTCACAAAAGCCATGAAAAATAGCAGACATGCATCTTTGAAAAGTAGCAGGAGCATTACATAAACCAAAAGGCATACGCCTATAAGCATAAGTTCCATAAGGACAAGTGAAAGTGGTTTTCTCTTGATCTTTAGTTTTAACAGCAATTTGTGAAAACCCAGAATAACCATCAAGAAAGCAAAAATGAGTATTTTTAGACAACCTTTCTAACATTTGATCAATAAAAGGTAAAGGGTAATGATCTTTCTTAGTGACTTTATTAACTTTTCGATAATCAATGCACATTCTATACCCTACAACTACTCTTTGAGGGATGAGCTCATCATTATCGTTAGGCACAACGAGTCATTCCTCCTTTCTTAGGAACACAATGCACAGGACTAACCCATCTACTATCAGCAATAGGATATATAATACCAGCTTCAAGAAGTTTTAATACCTCATTCCTTACCACATCCTTCATCTTCGGAATTAGACGACGCTGATGTTCAACAATAGGCTTCGCATCATCTTCCATATTGATAGCATGTTGGCAAATAGAGGGAGAAATCCCCTTCAAGTCATCAAGAGTGTAGCCAATAGCTCCTCGGTGTTTCTTCAATATTTCCAATAACCTTTCTTCCTCAATATCTGAAAGCTTAGAACTAATAATAACAGGATATATTTTCTTATCATCAATATGAGCGTACTTAAGATTATCAGGCAATGGTTTTAAATCAAAAACAGGATCTTCCTTTGGTGGTGGTGTTGTACCTAGATCTTCAACCGGCAAGTCATGTTTAAGAATAGGTTGACGAAGGAAAATGGTTCTTTTTACGAAACCACTTTGAGTGCCAACATATTTGGCAAACACATCGCCAACCTTATCCTTATGTAGAGAATAAGCACCATGGATCAAGATAGGGTTGGATGAGTTACCACTAGTGCAAAAGGAGGAGATGTGGCCCTTCTCACGGCATATGTAGCATGTTCTTCTCTTTTCCTTCTTCTCAATTGATTTCTCCACAACGGGAGCCTTGGCTTGATCCTTCTTGGGTAGCGGCCTTTCTTCAAGTCGAGGAAGACCTTGAGCTTGGCCTTGAGGAAGACCATGAGCTCCATCTTGAGGCCGCTTCCCTTGTTTCTTCTCGCCAAGTGGCTTCTTCTTCAAGGGGCATGATCTAACATGATGCCCTTCAATCTTGCACTTGAAGCACACAATCTTGGCGGGGTCCTTCACATGCCCTTGTCCCTTCTTCCGCTTGTGCGTGGTGGACTTGTTCTTGTTGTTGGAGTTGAATCCAATTCCACTCTTGTCATTGGGGGATTGCTTCCCTTCATGACCATTTACCAAGTCCTTCTTCAAAGAAGTGACTTGCGCCTCGAGCTCTTCGATTTCCTCTACATGGTTAGTAATAACACAAGTACTAGAGGAAGTGGAAGCTTCATTGTGAGAGCAACAAGGCAAGGTATGTAATTCACCACAAGGTATAGCAATAGCATGGGTGGGTGAATTACTAGCACTAGCACGTGGAATTGTAGAGCAACAAGGCATAGAAGGTAGTTCACCACAAGATAAATCAATAGCATGAGTGGGTGAACTAAAAGCACTAGCACATGGCAAAATAGCATTTTGAGAGGTAGTGCTAGTACTCACATGAGGCTCACAAGATTTTACCTTTGGCATGATAGCCTCATGAGCTAACTTTAGCAAATCATGAGAGACTAGAAGATCATCATGGGAGCTAGAAATCTTTCCATGACTTTCTTCCAATTTCTCATAATTGCTTGTTAGCAAAGCAAGTTGAGCCCTTAGCTCAACATTCTCCTTCAAGATGGATGCTTCACAAGAGGTAGAGTTAGTAGCACAAGCATTATCAATTATAGCATAAGGAGAAGGCAACTTAGCAAGCTCAATTAGGTTGAGAGCCTTAAATCGCTCATGTGACTCGGTGAGTTTGATGAGCTCACTCTCAATGGTCCTAGAACCATTTTTTGAGAAGCTCAAAATCCTCAAGGAGTTTAGCATGAGCAATTACTAGCTCATCATTTTTAATTTGAAAATCATGTGCCACCTCTAAAGCTCTATCACGAGATTCCTTTACTTTAGATAGCTCTAGAGTAAAGGTCTCCTCAAGAGATTCATTGGTGGTTTGTTGTTCTTCAAGAGCTTCACTAAGAGTTGCAATCTCGTTTGCATACTCGCGCTCATGCCCTTCCATTTTCTCAATAAGTTTTGTGCTCTCAATGGCAAAAGCCAAGATTTTCATGAAGTTAGAGCAAGCAAATTTCTTATCATGGAGATCATGGAATACAAACTCACCCATCATGTTTAAGGAAGCAACATTAAGTTCTTCCATATCATCATCCTCATCATCACTAGATAGATAGGGTTCCAAGGAAGGAGATACCTTAGAAGCCTTAGCCATAAGGCAAGTGTAAGAACCGTGAGATGAAGAGGATGAAGTAGTTGAAGCTCCATCCAAGATCTTGTCTTGGCCCATAGTATCTTCGGTTTTCTCTACATTGTTAGTCACACAAATACTAGAGTAAAACGAAGCATTCTTATCATGGCCACAAGACAAGGCAAGCATATCAACATGGGATGAAGATATGCAAGGACTATCAACACTAGCATGTAAAGCATTTATAGTGCTATAAGTGTTCAAGTCCAAAGATGAAACATTGCAATGGGATAGGGATGAAGAATCATCAAGAGAAGGCTCACCATCAACAATGCAATGTTCATCACCACTCACCATAGCATTACCTTGTGTCTTACCACACATTGGTGAAGTGGAAGGAGTGCGATCATCCTCAATGGTCTTGGACCCACCATATGTATCTCCAAGCTTTGTCCAAAACTCATGAGCACTCCGGAAAGGCGCGATGGAGGAAATCACTACATGACTCACAACATGGCAAAGCACTTTAGTAGCTTGAGCATCTAGATAAGAGTTTTTCTTCTCCTCAAAAGATGGATTTTGTGGATCCTTAGGAGGAGAAAAACCCATATCAAGAATTTTCTCCACATGTGGGTGCATGCCCCTAAAATAATCAAGCATGTAGAATTTCCAAGCATCATAATTAGTGCCATCAAATGTATAATAGGAAATGTGCACTAATCCTCTAGCCGACGTCATACTCTCTAGGCGGTGAAGCCCAACAAGATAAGAGAGCCCTATCTCTGTTACCAATTGAATGTACTAGGACGTCGCCTAGAGGGGGGTGAATAGGCGGTGTATAAAAACTTCTACTTGAGAGCTAAACTAGGCGGAATAAAACTAAGCATGTGTATACTAGTTTAGCTCAAAGCCTATCAACTAGGGGTTTGCCTAAGAGCACCAACAACCTATGCTAGCATGATGAGCAACAAGGTGATAACAAGCTAGGTATAGCACATCAAGCAAGATAGATATAACAAGGTAAAGCGCATAGGTAAAGGAGCTCGGGTTGAGAAGTAACCGGTGCACGAGGAGACGACGATATATCCCGAAGTTCACACCCAAGGGTGCTATGTCTCCGCCTGGAGCGGTGTGGAGGCACAAGGCACTCCAATGAGCCACTAGGGCCACCGTATTCTCATCGAGCCTTTCCACCAAGGGGAAAGCCTCGATCCACTAAGGGACCCTTGAGGGTGGTCACCGAACCCGTACAAGCTTGGGCAAAACCCCAAGTATCAAGCTTGAGGCAACTCCACAACACGGAGGCTCTCAAGTACAAGGCCACAAGAGGCTACAACACGCCACACTGGCAACAAAGCCACAAAGACACCAACGCGCCACAACCGGCTCCAAAACCACAAAGGCTAACACACTCCACAAAGGCCACAATGCCACAAAGGCCACCACGCCACAAAGACGATAAGGCCACTAAGGCTACAAGGCCACAAAGGATACAACACCACAAAGGCAACAACGCCACAAAGGCCACCACGCCACAAAGACGATAAGACCACTAAGGCAAGAACACCACTAAGGTAACAAGGCCACTAAGGAAACAACACCACTAAGGTAACATGCCCTCTACAAGATCGAAACCCCGGAGAGAACCCAAACCGATGCACCTAATGCAATGGCTAAGAACACCACTAAGATGCCCAAGTTCTTCTCTCCCAAATTCCAACAAAGCTACAAAAGCTATTGGGGGAATAAGGGAGGAAGAACAAATATGTGGAGAAACACCAAATAACTCCAAGACCTAGATCTAGCAAGATCCCCTCACTTGGAGAGGGATTCAATTGGTGAAGCTCTAGATCTAGGTCTCCTCTCTCCTTTCCCCAAAAAAATATGCAAGAAATAGTGGGGGATCAAGAGGAGGAAGAAACAACTCAAGGTCAACAATGGAGGAGAGAGAATGGAGGGGAAGAAGTGTTTAGGTCGGAGGTGGGAGAGAGGTATATATAGGGGACCCAGAAATATGACTGTTGGGGCTGAAAAACGGTCAGATCCGCGCCCAAAGCGGTACTACCGCTTGTCGAAGCGGTACTACCGCTTGCGCGTGAACTGCGCACAAACCAGATGGAAAACACCCCAAACCGGTAGTACCGCTACTCGGAGCGGTACTACCGCTTGTGTGTAAATCTGAGCAAAACTGAAATCAGAGAGAGAGTTGGCGGCGCGGTGGGCAGAGCAGCAGTGCAGCAGCATGCGGTAGCAGCGGCAGCATGCGGCGTGAGCGGGAGAGCGAGGCGCGCACGCGTAGATCGAGGGCGAGCAGCGAGCGGCAGCGTGGGCGTCGAGGCGCGTGCGGGTCAACGCGCTTGCGTCTCCGCGCGAGAGCGTGCGAGGCCTGGCTGCAGCGAGCGGGCAGCGGCAGCAGTGCGGTGGTGGGCCAGCGAGCTGCGGCGGCCCACGCGGGGATGGAGGCGCGGCCAGCTGGGCAGGAGATGGGGCCGGCCGGATGGGGCTGGGCCGGTACTGCCGGCCACGGTACCGGGCCGGTACCGTAAGTGGGCTACGGTACTACCGGGCCGGTACCGGCCTGGTACCGCTTGCGATCCAGTAAGCCAAAACGCGCGTGCGGTACTTTGGCCGGTACCGCCCACGGTACTACCACCCGGCCCAATAAGATTTTCCTTTTTCTTTTTAAATAGATGCATACGGAAAACGCAATATCTTGAGCTAGGAAGATCGGAATGACATGAAACCAATTTTGTTGGAAAGAGGGCGACAAGAGCTACATCTTTACAAGGTGAAGACATGCAAAGGAGTGAGTGATGGTTTTTTCATGGTCATAGAGGTGTAACCTCTCAATATGGTATATCGGGAAAATCATCACCCTCGCACATGCAACATGCAATGCAACCGGAATCCGTTTCAGATGAGCTAGAGCTTGTCATGAGAATGAAAACAAGCTCTAACTCATCTCATGGATAAGAACCAAGAACAACCAAGAAACACGATGCAATGCATGCAAGGTTTGAGCTCTCTCCGATGATGCGACCCGCTATCCTATTGAGCACAAACCTTGTCCTTGCACGTTCCTCTCGAGTCGGCAAGCTCCGTCTTCATCCTCTTCATGATTGTACATGCCACCGTCTTCCTCCAACATACACACCACCGTCTTCTTCCATCTTGTACGCACGCCACCGTCTTCATCCATCTTCAACGCCGTCTTCTCTCTTCATCTTCTACGCCGTCTTCTCTCTTCATCTTCAACACCGTCTTCTCTCTTCATCTTCTACACCGTCTTCGTCTCTCTTCGACACCATCTTCATCATTGTACTCCGTCTTCTCCATCTTTCAACCTTGAGTCCAACATGGCTATGGACTTGACCTAAGATTCTCAATGCAACCGTTAGTCCATAGGGATTATCGTCAATTACCAAAACCACACATGGTGTAATGGACATGTTCTTTCAGCAGAGAAGGAGGAGAGCGTGAGGGCTCTCTCTCTTCTCACTCACTTACAAGAACTAGAACAGGCCCCCTTATAACCACTCCACATTTCTCTCAGCTAGCAACGTGGGACTCAACTTTAGTCCCACACCTTGCCATACCCACATGGGACAAGAGAATTTTAGAATTTGTATCGGGCTATAAGCTCAAACACCATTTCCAACAATCTTCCACAAAATCTCGTTGGCACAATTAATACCATTATTCCAGAATATTGTTTTATATACTAGTGCGAGGTGGGGACTCTTAAGTTGAACTTCCACTAAGAACTTGATATTACACTAGTTTGCAGTTTGAATACTAGACTATGCCTTGAACTACAAGTTTTTTGTGCACTAGCTTCACACAAAGCTTAGACCGATATAGGTCTATCGTGAGGCTTCCTCGCGGTGCGGAGCTTAATTATCTGTCATACTCCAAGGCCTTTCATTAGTTTATTAGAGAACACCCAAATCTCATAGATGGCGGCGTTTAACAATCAGACTCACATAGATGTGTTCTTCAAAAGATGTTCTGTAGGACAACATCTTTGCTTGAATAATCCACTTAGAACACATTAAGATAAACATCAACCTGCCATGTATATTAGGAGATTATTGCATCTTCACGGAAAGGTAATTCAGTGTAGGGATACTCTCCTCCCAAATGACCAACAACTTGTCTCCCAGCTCTAATTCCACTTAGAACACATTAAGATAAACATCAACCTGCCATGCATATTAGGAGAGTATTGCATCTTCACGAAAAGGTAATTCAGTCTAGGGATACTGTCCTCCTAGGTGACCAACAACTTGTCTCCCAGCTCTAATTCACGGGATCTCCGATCACATAGAGTGGGTTACCGCTATGGACAACTCATAGTGTGGGTCGCAAGCCCACCTCCATCGATGCATTCTCTATCACATTGCGCGATAGACCCTTTATGAAGGGATCTGCCAAGTTTCTCGATGTCGCGTCTCGCCTACGCGGGCACCGGAGATGATCACACCCCCATTTCTTGTTGGTTAGTGGGCACAAAGGCGTTTCGGCCTCAACGCCGCCTTAGGATCATTCCTAGACGGAGAAATATCATACACAAAGCACACACGGTCATTTTTTACCCAGGTTCAAGCCGCCCTTCGGCTAACAACCCTACGTCCTGCTTTGGTGGATTATCTTGTGGATACAAAGTATAATGGAGATGAACTCTTAGCCGGGAGGACGCTTTGATCGGATCCTACACCTCCCGGACTTCCTCAATCTTTTCCTCACTCTCCCCCTCTCTCGATCTTGGCCTTGATGTTGCCAAGAACATGTCTTTGTCTCTCTCTCTATTGACCGCGTGTTCCTCCTTCTCTCTCTGGAACGTAAAACTTCCTCGCAACCTAAAACCTCTCCTTCCGTGAAAACCTCTCTTCTGAATGTCCAAAAAACCCTCTTGCAACGTGTGAATCTCTGCCTTATATACCTCCAGAGGTGATCACAACGAATCACTGGGGCACCGCCCAAGAGGTTTTCCGGCTCAATCAGATGGAGCCACGATGTGTATGGCAATATATCAATTTCCCATGTTATTCTGTGTCTCGATGTCTTTGTTTGAGTAGTGACTTGTCCATGGCAATTGTGATATAGTTTGTTGTTGGTTGCATATAAGCATATGTTATCTTCTATGATGATATTGTTGTACTAACATATGAGTGCACGCATATGTTGGGGGATGCACAAGGTTTTCATGTTGATAGGATGATGGACATCTGGAGCTTGACAAAAACCATGTCCTAATGGGAAGATTCATGTTGTATTAATTCATGGTTAATCAACGGGGGTATAACTATGGGAACCTCTAAACTTACAGCGGTTGTTGGACTTTATGTCTTAATAATTCCCTTGTTTGTTCTTAATTGGCCTTGGGATCAATCACTAGCTAGTTGTGTATTTGATCATGTTTATGGTTGCACCAATCTATGGCTCCTCTCTACAAGAAATAATAAAAAGACTATCTTTGTGCTTCACTAATTGTGGCAACCAACCAAATGATATAGCAATTTGCTTGAACTATTACTCCCTTGAGTTACTCCACTTTACCTCACTTTAATTTACTTTTTTGCATTAGTTTTACTCTTTGCATTTTAATTTCAGCACATATAGTTTTATACTAGAAACCTCTTCACACACACAAACACATTATAGATCCTAGCGTTGCACAGAAGGCCACATAAGTAGGTTATTGGGATTTAGAGAATAGTTAGTTTACCTTTAGCTCCTCGTGGGTTTGACACTCAAATACTTAATGAACTGTACTACGGTAATCCCCGCACTTGGAGGGTATCAACGACTCAATATCTTTTCCACATAGTGGGACTGAAGCAATGTAATCCCACCGTTATCATGCTTGAGAAGATTGATATTTAAGATTACATAAGCTACTGCTAAGTCCTCCATCTCAGAGCAACGAGATATAAACTCTTTGACCCCCTTAATAACAATAAGGCTGGTCCCAAAGATCAGTATGTCATGAACATAGAGACAAAGGATAATTCCCTCGCCCCACCATGGTGATAGTATACACACTTGTTAGATTCGTTTACAACAAAGCGTTCAGTGTTTAAGGTTCTTTTGAACTTCTTGTGCCACTGCTTAGGTGCTTGCTTTAGACCATACAAAGACTTCAATAACTTACACACCTTTCCTTCCTAACCAGCTACTACATATCCATCCTCATCAAGCTCTCCATTTAGGAAAGCTGTCTTAACGTCCATTTGATGAACGAGACGACCATACGAGGCAACCAAGGAAGGAGATACTTCAATAGTGGTCACTTCGAGCTACACGTGAATATGTATTAAAGAAGTCTTCGCCTTCCTTTTGGGTATAACCCTTTGGCCACAAGACGTGCCTTGTACTTTCCAATAGTACCATTGCGCCTAAGTTTTTTCTTGAACGCCTATTTACATCCTACAGGTGTGCACCAATAAGGAAGATTAGTAACCTCCCAAGTTCCATTAGCTACGATGGAATCCATCTCGCTACAGACGGTTTCTTTCCAATAGTCAGCATCCTGATATGCATAAGCTTCTGAAATTAAAGTGGGCGTATCATCCACGAGGTACACAATGAAATCATCACCAAAGAACTTTGTCCTCTATCTCTTGCTACTTTTGGGAGCTTCATTATTGTCCTCCACAGGATTATCATGGTGTTATATTGTTGCCTGCCAAAACTCACCGGCGAGCAGTGGTTAAGCAACACGAAGAGCCGGGAGGCTCCCAAGGCCGCTTAGTGGACCCTGGCACCTCGCGTCGTCCCGCAAGTTTCCTGCACACGTCCTGGCGGTTGCAAGGGCGTGCCACCCGACCTAGACCCGATCGGGAAGGTGTTAGATTGCTTCGATTGTTCCTGCATGGTAGACACGTAAACATTAAATACGAGCCCTATCGGCTCTCGGGTTGCCACTGTGGATCGGCTCAAAGAGCCGATCGCCCCATGGTTCACGTTGGATTTGCAATGACATGGGGATCCTGCTTGATCAAAACAAAGCTAAACCAATCTACGACAGTTTAGGGTTTTCACCGCATAACCGGAACATCCTACGCGTAGTTGGGCCTAGCAGACACGAAAGATGATGCAAACTATCCCTAGAAGAGGCCTAAAAACCAACATTACGTCAATTCCCGGAACATCCCTTATAGGAACGGTAAACAACACCTAGCGCGCTACCGGATCCTCCAACCCCGGCATAAGGCCTAATCATGCGAGATATTAAACTAATCCTTGAAGAACAAGGAGCAACTATAACGAGATCGGATCTACTAAGCATCGAACAAGCAAGATGCTGCCCTTACGCCCGCATAGGCGTAAGGGCAGCTAGGTGTCGAGAGACGGCATTGCTAAGCGGATATGCATAAGAAAAGCATCAATGCAAGCCCCAAAACACCTAAGATAGGTAGTGCTACTCGCCATCAACAACGCTTCGGCCACGAGTAACACAAGGTAGACGAATAAACGTGTACTGCCTAGATCGCGAGATGCGATCTAGGCAGCATGATGCTTACCCGGAAGGAAACCCTCGAAGTAAGGGGTGGCGATGCGCCTAGTTTGTGTTTGTTGTGAACGTTGATTGTTGTTTATTTCATAAACCCTAGATACATATTTATAGTCCTGGGGACTTTCTAATTCAGGCGTGCACCGAACCGTGCACGGGTTAAACTCTAACTTCTAAACTAAGATGCGATCTACTATAATACGGATACACGGGCAATTTAGCCCAAACTCTTCGTGTAAGGCCGCTTCAAAGATGCTTCACGTGTAATCTTCTAAGCCCATCTCACTTACGGCCTATCTCCTGATTTGGCCAAAATCTGGTGATAACACATGCCCCCTGGTTTTGGTAATGATAATTTCAAAACCACTCTGTTTTTCCTTTGAAGGGTCATGTCGTGGCAGAGCCGAACTGTCGCAGAGTCTTTCATCATGTCGCCTCGCCTCCTCAGCTTTTCTGCGTGCATTGACAGATTCGGCATCATGTCCTCGAGAACCGTTATGGCATTAAATCTCCACCACAACCCCTTTATTTATCTGTGCCGAACGGTTCGCCACTTCATCCCCCTGCTCTGTCCTGTCCACCAACACCCAAAAAACCCTCCTCCCCTGTAGCAATGTCTTCCTCTTCTCCTACCTCCTCAGGTCTCTCCACCCAATCTTCGCCGAAGAGCAAGAATGAAGACGACCTCCACTCCGGGGCGAACCCCACCTCCTCCGACAAGGAGGAGAAAGCAGAAGAAGTAGGGGAGAAAGAGGGGAAGGATGATTCCTCCTCCTCCGCCAGGTACCCGCCAAAGAAGCGCTCCCGCATGTGGGCGGACAGCGAGGACGATGATGACGACGAGGAAGGAGAAGAAGAGGAGGAGGATGATTCCTCCTCTTCCGTTGGGTATCCGCCGGCGAAGCCCTTCCGCGCTTGGGCGGACAGCGAGGATGATGATGATGACGAGGAAGAAGAGGCTCCGGCCGAAGGCTGGGGCAGCAGCGACAAGGAATTCTCCGGAGGCAGCACCGATGGCAACTCCGATGCCGACGATGATGCTAGCGAGGATTAGCAATGTAGGATTAGTAGTCCCTGAGCAATCGGCTCTTCTTTTGTTCTTGCCTTCTTGAGCAATCGGCTCCTCATTGTAAAAATCCTCCCTTATTAATGAAGAAGGCATTTCTCAGCTGATTCTGTCCCTTTTCACACTTTGCCGATTAAAGCGAGTCGACACATTAAGAGCCGATAGCAGAGCATCGGCCCTTGCCATAAAACGCGAGCAAGGCCAACTCTATCGATTTTCAAATGGTGACCTGCGACCTATCTGAAGCGCATAACTCAGATCCCCAAATTACCGTTTGAACAGATCCAGCCCACGGCCATATGAACCTCAGGTGTCGATCGTGCAGATTTGCAACTGCAGCGGTCCCAAGGGCAATATCACCTAATGCCCATGCTATGGTTTCCTTCCAGCAACTCTGGTGATTTTCTTCTGCAACAACCCACCACTTCGGCAGAAGCTTATGATGCAGGGTCAGCCGATGACACTCCGGTCGGCTTCCCAAAACAGAATGCCTACCAAATCAGCTGCCCTCCGAGCCTCAGCCAAGGCGAGAAAAGTAGTGAGCCAGCCAAACGTGCCACCATCGGCTTCCAAGTTATAATGCAGAGCCAGCCGATTTCAACAAAATCGGCTCCCCAGAGCAGAGAACCTTCAGGGTGAGCTGCCCCCCGAGCTTCTCCAGTTCACTTCTTGCGTCTTGCTGATCAGATCGGCTCATCATCTCTGGCAGGCTGATGTAACTCACCCTTAACCTGATCTGCATGCTTATACTGGCACTGCTAAACTCGAGGATCTGCAGAAGGAGTTGGAGGCCTTGAGAAGGAGTTCATCCAGTAGAGCCTCTCCTTGTAACTCGATAACTGCTCCATTGAGCCTCTGCTTATAACAGTTGTACCTCCTGAGTCGATGGCCATGCATCGGCTTTCTATCCTTAAGTCGATGTCTGCGCATCGGCTATGCTAAAAAAAATTGTATTTTTTACGGCCGAGTTATTTATGCATCGGCCCCCATACTTCAATACCCATCATCATCAAAGAATATCTTGGGCTGTTGGGCATTTGAAAGCCACTTCAAACTTCATATCCTCGTGTTTTATCCACCTAGGTGCCCCCCGAGCCGATTCTTTCAAGTAATTGAGGGTATCGGCTCTTCAGACATTCCCTGTTAGATCAATGCTGAACCCAGGCAAAAACATATGTCGAGGATAATTTTGGCCGATTGCTGGAATCGGCCTCCTTCTTCATTGCAATGCTTAGTAAATTTTTACCACGTCTTGATCTCTTACTGTAGCTACGTGACATGCTTGAGATGAGATTTTTGCTTTCCATTTTTTGGGGCCGATCGCTGGGATCAGCCTCGCCACGTACGTCCATTGTCTTGGACCTTGCTACTCTGTCAGGATCATGGACACTATGTTTGTATCAGCCGATGCCTCTGCATCGGCTTTTGTCTGTTTAGGGCGCCACACTTTCTTCGGCGGGCGCCACCGTCTCCAATGTTTGCTGAATTTTCACGGCCAAATCGGGTCGTGCTTTCCTCAACGTATACAGGTACTGTGCCTCGGCTTCCTCCAGGTTTCGTAGCCGCTGCACCCTACGCTTCTGAGAATGGCTGAGTCCATCAGGGCACCACCTTGGCCGGTGATACCTATCTTATTCACCATCTGACTCCTCAAAGTCTTCTTCTTGAGATGACTCAGCTCGTTTGTTCTGAGGTGGGAGAGGTCCTAGACGCTCGAACACTGAAACCTTGTTTGTCCTTTTCCTTCGCTGTCTGCATTCTGGGCAGTTCCCGATTGTTGGCAAAACAAAGGACAGTCCCAATGCCTATCCATGTTATCTTGCTCCCTTGACCTCCCTCTAGCGTGAAGCTCGTACCCGTTGTTGTTTCTATCATGTTGACGATACCTCCTGTCCTCGACATCAGACCGACGATATCTCTCATCATCTACGTCGTAGCGCCGACGTCGGTCATACTGCTGTTCATATTTGTTAAGGAGATGCGCGGAGAGTGGACATTGATACCGCACGCTTCTCACTTCCTCTTCGGTTAGGTACCATCTATCATCGTCATGGGGCCGGTCGCGTGGATCGGCCTCCTCTTTATCCTTGCCATGGGAGTGGCTGCTCTCTGCTTTATCTTTGCCATGGTGATTCACAAGCCCTGCCATGTTGACATCAAAAGAAAACTCTGGCTCGCGCCCTATGGAGTGGCTAAGATCCACCATGTTGACGCCAGGAAATGGACGTGTGTCAACCTTCATAGCAAATTGTCCGAAAGTTAATCGGCCTGATTCTATCGCCATTTGAATCTGTGCGCGCAATACTTTGCAGTCGTTGGTAGCGTGAGTGAACGTGTGATGCCATTTGCAGTATGGCCTACCGTTCATCTCCTGTGACGTGGGAATTTTGTGGCCTTCGGGTAACTTCAACTGTTTCTCCTTCAGCAGCAAATCAAAAAACTGCTCAGCTTTGCTCAAATCAAAGTCAAACCCTCTTGGCGGCCCTGGTTGATTCACCCACTTGCAGGACACAGGTACTGCCGTCCGAGCCCATTCAGCCACCGTGACTTCCTGATCTTCGGAAGGATCTTCATCCGCCTCTGCATCGACCAGGCCTATCGTGCGCTTGTACTTGTCTTGGTACAGTTCTGGGTGGCGCTGTTCATACAACGTCGATCTCCGGACCATGTGCGCCAACGAATTGTACTCCACTTGGAACGTCGGATCCTTGAGTGGCGCTGCGAGGCTCGCCACGGCCAGCTCGACCGCTTCTTTCTCAGACAAATGAACCGAATAACATCGGTTCTTGACAGTTCTGAAACGCTGAATGTATTCAGACACTGTCTCTCCTCGCCTTTGCCGAACCTGGGTCAGATCGGCAATGCCAGCTTCAGCAGCTTCTGAATGATATTGTGTGTGAAACTGCTCTTCCAGCTGCTTCCATGATCGAACTGAGTTTGGCTGCAACGAGGTGTACCACCCAAAAGCTGGACCGGTGAGAGATTGCGCAAAAAACCTCACACGCAGCTGATCCGATGCTGAAACCAGGCCTAGCTGGGCCAAGTATCGGCTCACGTGCTCGATGGAGCTAGATCCTTCTGATCCACTGAATTTTGTGAAGTCAGGGAGCCGATACTTAGGTGGCAACGGGATCAGGTCAAACTCGTTGGGGTACGGCTTGGAATAGCCGATTATTTTCTTCTTCGGCAGGATGCCGAATTGGTCTCTCAAGACTGCACTGATCTGATCCACGGTGGAAGCTGTAGCAGTTGAGATTTCATGACTTGGTGCAGTGGCGTATTTAGCTAGCCACGCCTGTTTCTCAGCGTCTGCTCCCACAGTCCCTGCTGCTCCAGCCATCCCCCTGCCGTAACAATTGCTCCTGCTCCGACAATCCCTCCTGTTGGAGTCTGGATCGCTTGCGTCCAGTTGTTGCAGTCCGGCACGTATGTGCACACGTATCCATGTGGGATCTCCTTGGGCGGCTCATATAAGAATTGATAGTCGCCAAGATCACCTCCAACCTTGTAGACAACGTATGCTGGTGAACCTTGTTGCTGTGGAGCTGCCATCGCGTACGGCAATGGTGGCCTGGTGTGGAGTTGCATCTCTCCCTGGTGAGTCCCTAGCACAGGCCCCGAGGGGAGTACCGATGCTTCATGATTTCTTGGACCACATGAAGCGCGACGCGCTCCAAAGTATTCACCGGGCTCTCGGAATGCCGATGCAGCGAATGAGCCACAACGTAGTTGATTTCCTGACGCAGGGCTCGCAGTACGTTCCTCCGAAGGGAGAGACAGATCCAAACCATCAAGAATTCCTTGGGGAGTGAATCCTTTAAACCTGATGCCGTGCGACCGGGTCTTCTCAAAGGAGCCGATGAGTTCGGCTTCATAGATGGCCTTCAGCTCATCGTATTTCTTCTTGTGCTCCGCAGGGAGATCCTCGTACTTGATCGGTTCGTCCGCCATCTCGGACGCAGGTGTTGACGTGGATGTTGTCGAAGATGGTCCCACCGGGCGTGCCAGAATGTGTTGCCTGCCAAAACTCACCAGCGAGCAGTGGTTAAGCAACGTACACGAAGAGCCGGGAGGCTCCCAAGGCCGCTTAGTGGACCCTGGCACCTCGCGTCGTCCCGCAAGTTTCCTGCACACGTCCTGGCGGTTGCAAGGGCGTGCCACCTGACCTAGACCCGATCGGGAAGGTGTTAGATTGCTTCGATTGTTCCCGCATGGTAGACACGTAAACATTAAATACGAGCCCTATCGGCTCTCGGGTTGCATCGTGGATCGGCTCAAAGAGCCGATCGCCCCATGGTTCACGTTGGATTTGCAATGACATGGGGATCCCGCTTGATCAAAACAAAGCTAAACCAATCTACGACGGTTTAGGGTTTTCACCGCATAACCGGAACATCCTACTCGTAGTTGGGCCTAGCAGACACGAAAGATGATGCAAACTATCCCTAGAAGAGGCCTAAAAACCAACATTACGTCAATTCCCGGAACATCCCTTATAGGAACGGTAAACAACACCTAGCGCGCTACCGGATCCTCCAACCCCAGCATAAGTCCTAATCATGCAGATATTAAACTAATCCTTGAAGAACAAGGAGCAACTATAACAGATCGGATCTACTAAGCATCGAACAAGCAAGATGCTGCCCTTACGCCCAGATAGGCGTAAGGGCAGCTAGGTGTCGAGGGACGGCATCGCTAAGCAGATATGCATAAGAAAAGCATCAATGCAAGCCCCAAAACACCTAAGATAGGTAGTGCTACTCGCCATCAACAACGCTTCAGCACGAGTAACACAAGGTAGACGAACAAACGTGTACTGCCTAGATCGCGAGATGCGATCTAGGAAGCATGATGCTTACCCGGAAGGAAACCCTCGAAGGAAGGGGTGGCGATGCGCCTGGTTTGTGTTTGTTGTGAACGTTGATTGTTGTTTATTTCATAAACCCTAGATACATATTTGTAGTCCTAGGGACTTTCTAATTCAGGCGTGCACCGAACCGTGCACGGGTTAAACTCTAACTTCTAAACTAAGATGCGATCTACTATAATACAGATACACGGGCAATTTAGCCCAAACTCTTCGTGTAAGGCCGCTTCAAAGATGCTTCACGTGTAATCTTCTAAGCCCATCTCACTTACGGCCTATCTCCTGATTTGGCCAAAATCTGGTGATAACATATATCGCAATGGTAGGTTCAGGAATTGTAATTAACTCCTGACTTGATGAACTACGCATCTCATGATTTGATGAGCTAGACATTTTTTCATGGGAAAGATGTCCTCAAAGGAAGTCGCATCATTCGAATCCATAATTGTACCAACATGCATATCAGGTACCTCAAATTTCACTATAAAAAATCTATAGCCAATGCTATGAAATGCATATTCTAGAAAAAACACAATCCATAGTTTTTGCTCCAAGCTTGCGCTTCTGGGTATGGGCACATTCACTTTCGCCAAATAACCCCAAGTCCGTAAGTAGGAGAGTTTCAGTCTTTTCCTTTCACATTCCTCAAATGGAGTAATGGTTTTGTTCTTTGCGGGAACACGGTCTAGGACATGATACGCAGTCATTATCGCCTCCCCCACCATGCCTTGGATAGACCAGATGTATCTAACATGGCATTAAGCAAATCAGTTAGAGTACAGTTCTTATTTTTGGCTGCCCCATTTGAATGACATGAGTAGGGAGGAGTCCTCTCATGGATAGTACCATGCTCCGCACAAAAAGAATCAAACTCATTGGAAAATACTCTTCACCATGATCATACCTAAACCGTTTAATCTTTCGATCAAGTTGGTTTTCCATTTCAGCTTTATAGATTTTGAAGTTATTAAAAGCTTAATCTTTAGATTTCAGAAGGTACATATAACAATATCGAGTGGAGTCATCAATTAAAGTCATGAAGTACCTTTTTCTACCTTTTGTCAACTCGCCATTCCTTTCACAAAGATCTGAATGCAGGAGTTCTGGCGGTGAGAAATCTCTTACCTCAATAGTCTTTTGAGACTTGCGAGGTTGCTTAGCTTGCGCGTGCACTTGACACTTGCAACTCTTGACAGTAGTAAATTTCATAATTAAATTCATATTGAATAGCCGCGTCATGCACCCAAAATTAATATGGCAAAGTCCTGAATGCCAAATATTGGACTCACTATCATTGCAAACATGGTTAATACTTTGAGTACATAAGTCCGACAAAGATAAGCGGAACAAGCCTCCACACTCATAACCCTTTCCAACAATTTTTCCATACTTAGATATTACAACTTTGTTGGACTCAAAACCAACTTAAAACCATCTCTACATAAAAGCGATTCACTGACACCATGAACAGAAGAACGTGAGCCGTTTCCCATCAACATGGAGCAAGTCTTGCGACCCGATAATAAGAAAACTTGGAAACATCAGAACATACATGTGTATTGGCACACATATCAATCCACCAATCAGGAGAACTACATACTGAAAAGACAATAGGAAAAATATCGTACCCGACGTCCTTCATTTCAGTATCACTACCAATAACAACATTGGTGGTCTTGCCGCTGTTCCTACACTTGTCATAGCGATTCGGGCAATTAGGAGCCCAATGATTAAGCTCACGACATGTGTGGTGATACGTCCAAATTGCATCACTATTTTGAATCATAATTTACGGTTATTCATTGCTATATTTCATATTTATAGATGATACTTATGTTATTTCATCTATTTTTTCATGTTTGATGATTATTGGAGAATCAACTGCCGGAGTCAGAATTCTGCTGGAAAAAGGGATGTCAAGATACCATATTTTTGAAGAACAATAGTTCCCAGAAAATACCCAGAAATTCCTATTTTGCCAGATGCCGGAGGAAGCAGAAGGGGAGCCTGAGGTGGGCCAGGAGGGGCCCACACCATCCCTAGGTGCGGGCCACCCCCTGGCCGCGCCTAGGCATGGTGTGGTGGCCCTGGCCCACTTCTGACATCGTGTCTTCGCGTATTTCATCCCCCGAGAACCCTAAACAGTGGGAGAGTGGACAGAGAAATATTCCGCCGCCGCTACGGGGCAGAAAACCATAGAGAGAGAAAAGCTCTCCGGCAGGAAGAAATCTACCGGGAAATTCCCTCCCGGATGGGGGAAATCATCGCTATCGTCACCGCCATCAAGCTGGACTTCATCGGAATCATCATCATCTCTCCATCACCAGCACCGTCATCTCCACCATCTCCACTCCGTCTCGATGTAACATTTTTGGGTTTGATCTTGTCTAGTTCATAGGGCATTTCCCGATGTTGATTACTCCTTGTAGTTGATGCTATTGAGTGAAATCATTGGTTTAAGGTTTATGTCCATATTGTTATTCATCATTATATCACCTCTGATTATGATCTATATGATGTCTTGTGGGTAGTTTGTTTAGTTCTTGAGGACATGGGAGAAGTCAAGATGTTAGTTGTGGAACTATGTTGAGTAATATTTAATGGTTTGATATTTAAGTTGTGGTGTTATTCTTCTAGTGGTGTCATGTGAACGTCGACTACATGATACTTCACCTTTATGGGCCTAGGGGAATGCATCGTGTATTTGGCTACTAATTGTGGGGGTGCAGGAGTGACAGAAATCTATACCCCCGTTAGGAAACTAGTGCATGAGGGAGTGTAGGATCTCAAAGTTTAAGGATGTGGTTAGATATATCTTAATTACTTTCTTCTAGTTGCGGATGCTTGCAAGGGGTATAATCACAAGTATGCATTAGTCTAAGTTGGGTAGTGCAATAGCATAGGTTCACCCACATAACACCTACCAAACCGATAAATATTATTCAGCTGCGTGAAGCGAAAGCACTTGACAAAATTCTCGTGTGTCCTCAGGAACGTTTAGTCATCATAAGTAAAACAACCAGCTTGTCCTTTGCTCTAGAAAGGATTGGTCCACTCCCTGCAATTATTATTATTGTCTTTCATTTACTCGTACTTTATTTACTTGCAATATCAAATACCCCTAAAAACCCATTTGCTAGTGTATACAGTGAATCCTTGATCAAAACTGCTTGTCAATACCTTCTGCTCCTCGTTGGGTTCGACACTCTTATTTATCGAAAGTACTACGATACACCCCTTATATTTGTGGGTCATCATGTGGCAAGCCCTTTCTTCTTATCAGTCTTCTTCTTGAAGTTGGTTGAGTGTGAGGCCTAGTTCTTGCCATCAAACTTACAGTTGCCATTTGTTGTTTTTGAACTTGTGGGGTTGGAAGTTTTTCTTCTGTACAAAATCCGCACTAGAATCTCCCTCAAAACCTCGAGCGCTTGTTCTTTGCTCTTGTCTTTTCTTTCACATGAAGAAACCCAATGCGATCCGAAACAGAAATTCCTTGTCTCTTATGTTTCAAAGAAGTAGCAAAGTTCCTCCACGAGGAAGAAAGCTTGGCAATAATGCCACCGGCCACAAACTTGTCCAGAACTGCTCAAGTCCTTTGGCAAGTGACCGTATCTCATGAGCTTGCTCAACAACGGAGCACACACTAGTCATCTTGTAGTCATAGTATTGCTCCATGGCATACAACTCAGTGCCAACATTTAAGACCCCAAATTTAGCCTCTAGTGCAACCCACGCATCCTTACCATGATCAAATGTCATGTACCAGTCAACAATGTTGTCCGCAAGAATACTGAAAAGAGTTGTCTTAAACCTGGCATGGACTTTCTCATAAGCTTCCTCCTAGACAGGAGAAAGATCACCCTCAGGTTTGCCAAGAGTGGCGAACCATTAAAGAGAGGCGACCTAGTAGCAGCGGCAACTCCACTTCAATTCATTTGTCTGTACTCAGGTTTTTGTATTGTTATGTATATAAGCAAATTACCATATAATTTAATTCAAATAAAAAATTAATAAATCATGACTATAGAAATAACAAGTAAACTAAACATGCATATCAACAAAGTAGATGAACAGATAGCATCTACACAAGATAAACCTATCGCATCTACTTCAAACAGCTGAACTAGAAACACTACGAAGGTCTGAAGCGGGAAGGACATAAGCACGTATGGTCCAGTGTTGGCCGAAGCAGAAGCAGTGGCATTTGCGGCGGCAGCGGCGACAGCTGCGTCGGTTTTGTCGCCCATGTTGAGTTTGTCGAAGAGGTCGTCGATTTCTAAGAAGTCTTTGTTCGGGAACTCGTCGTTGAGCGATGTCGTGTTGCCAGTAGTCACGCGTAAGCGCTCTCCAAAAACCTGATTGCCCCTCATCCGTCCAGGTCTACGAGAGGCAGGGATCCAGAGGCCTACGGTCTCATCGGTCGGTGCACGCCGAAAGACGGGATGAGAAACACGAAAGCGACGGCTCCGATTTATATAGTGCGGTCAAGAAGGTCATGGGACACCGACCACGTCCGAGTAAGCCACGATCCAGAAAATCCGTAACGAAACGGCTTCATTAATGTCACAGCCTGCGTCGTGGCATCCGTGACGAGGCGGCGGCGGAGAAAGAGTGCGCGAGGGCTCTCTCTCTTCCCACTCACTTATAAGAACTAGAATAGCACCCTTATAAGCCACGACACACCTCTCTCAACTAACAATGTGAGACTAAATTTTAATCCCACCATTTACCATACCTACATGGGATCAAGAAAATTTCAGAATTTGTATTGGCTATGGGTAAGACCCAAAGGCAAATTCCAACACAACGTCATGACCACTTGTGCAATGCTTGGAGCTATTTGTCATTGTTGTTAATCCAATCAACATAATGATTATCGATAGAAGACCAACTGACCTCGTGACTGAGAGTCTTTTATTAAACAGCTGTGGTCTGTCGGATCTCAAGTTTTAAACTCGTTGCTTGCTCCGGTCTTCGACGTAGTTACCGTTGCTTTCGACGCAGCTCATACGCTGATCGGCGCTCATCAGTCTTGGAACGCTGAGCTTGTTCTTTTTTGGGTTTACCTTCGGCATGTTTATGCTGTTGCTTCGGTGGATCTTTTTTTCTTTTCCGTTAAAACTTGTTGTCATACGATGTATGATCGTTCTTTTTTTCCTTTTTCTTTAAAACTTGTTCTTGTATGATGTATGATAATTGTTGCTTTATTTATAAAAGGAGGCAAAAGATTGTTGTCTCCGATGAACGCTTCGCTGTTCCACGTGAGTCCCACGTTCGGTTAGTTCACTCACTAATCAGTATAATCACTAACGAAGTATATTGCCACTTGCCGTACCTAGCCCTGTCTACATATTCCAGGCGCTGCTACTTCAGTAGTCAAATCGAGTCCACTGCGGGAGTAAGAAAAGTCTACAGTGAAATCCAACAATGGCGGGTGCAGCACCGGCTGACGAAGATGGATCGCCGAGGAAGACGAAGCAGGGCGGCTTCAAGACGATGCCCTTCATACTAGGTGACTTTCATTTCCCTTAATTTCTTTCTGTATGGAACAGCATTTCGATCGCGACTGTTTCGAAATTACAGTCGCTGAATGTGTGTGTGCCGACGCCGTGAAGCGAACGAGGTATGCGACAGGTTCGCCACGGCCGGCTTCAACGCCAACATGATCACCTACCTGACGCAGCAGCTCCACCTTCCGCTGGTGGAGGCCTCCAACCTGCTCACCAACTTCATGGGGACGGCAGCCTTCACCCCGGTCTTCGGCGCCATCATCGCCGACTCCTACGCCGGCCGATACTGGACCATCGCATCCGGCGGCGTGTTCTACCAGCTCGGCATGCTCGGCCTCGTCCTCTCCGCGCTCCTCCCTTCCCTCCGCCCCGCCACGTGCACCACTACCGCATCGACGGCGACGTCGTGCCAGCGCGCCAACGGTGGGCAGCTCGCCGTGCTCTACGTGTCGCTGCTCTTCACCGCGCTCGGGTCAGGCGGCATCCGGCCATGCGTGGTGGCGTTCGGCGCGGACCAGTTCGGCGTCGGAGGGAGGCGCCCCGGCGGCGACCAGAAGTGGAGCTTCTTCAACTTCTACTTCTTCACCATGGGGCTCGCCGTGCTCCTGGCGCTGACGGTGGTGGTGTACATCCAGGAGAACGTCGGCTGGGGCTGGGGTTTCGGGATCCCGGCCATCGCCATGTTCGTCTCCGTGTTGTCGTTCGTGGTCGGGTACCCTCTCTACGTCAGGGTCAAGCCCGGCGGAAGCCCCTTCGTGAGGTTGGTCCACGTCATCGTCGCGGCGATCAGGAAGAGGAAGGAGACAGTGCCGGAGGACGCCGCCATGCTGTACCAGAACAAGGAGCTGGACGCTCCCATCGCCGCCGACGGGAGGCTGCTCCACATATACCTGTAAATGGAAACGGCAGGCCACGGCGCCGCTGGCCCAAGCCCATTTCCCTTGCTAAGTAGACACCCGCTAACAGAAAAATAATCGTGGCGGCCCTTCACGGATCCCCCGCTACCGCCGTCACGCCGCTCCTGAGTCCTGACCTTCTCCATGGCGATGGAGTCCGCCGCCCCCCCCCCCCCCATCCCTCCGCTCACCCCCTACTCCGCTCTTGGCCTGCAAGTACTCCACGCGGGGCCGCCCTTGTCCCCTCTCTCGCGCGGCCGGGCGGGATTCCCGATCCCCTCTCTCGCGAGCCCGTGGGTGCGCGGTGGTCACCACTGAATCGTGCAGAGGAAGTGTAGCAGTCAGCAGCAGGAGGGGAATGCTCCGTTGCGGCGTGATCTCACCGCAAGGCCGCAGGCTAGTTCCCTCGGCGTAGTTTTCGGGCATGGATGGGACGGCCGCGGCGGAGGCGGACGGCGACGGCGGAGGCGGACGGCGTGGACGGCGATACGCAGATTAAGCCCCGCCGTCAGGGAGCGAGGAGCTGGAGATGCCGTCTACGCCGCTCCCGCTGGCGCGCGAGCCCGACTGGTCGGAGCACTTCTCCTTCTTCAGCTCAGAAGCAGCGCCACGGACGGACTCCGGTGTCCAGGCCAGACGACAGCGTCACCCAGCAGCAGCGGCGCTGCCTCGACACCGGAGCCGACGAGAGGGTGGAGGAGCTCACGGTGCGGAACTGCATCAGCTACTCCGTCGCCCAGTCCGATGCCTCTGCTGCCGGAAGCAAGAAACCACAACCGGACGTATACGAGGCAACATCGTATTCTACATTCATACGGAAATTTGGTCAGCTACGTAGCGGGCAACCGGCCAGCCGCTTACCGTGACGGGAGTAAATGGACAAGCTGAAACGTCCCGTTCTATTTAAAAGGGCACAAGCGGCACTTGGTGGAACGCCACGGACGTGTCCATTTACAGGTATAGCTCCACACCAACCAGCTTAGGCAAGTAACCTCGAGTTGGTACACTTGGTTCCAGTTTCCATGTGCATCATCGTGTCTTTTTCCTCGCGTGGTTCCTTTGTTTATCCTTCGGTTTCGGCGCAATCCAACTTGTCAATTATTAACGCATAACCTCCTTGCTTGCCCCCACGTGAAGGTTCTTGGATCGAGCGGCAATAGTGACAACGACCGATGCCATTGACTCCGGCGCCGAGCCGAACCCATGGCGGCTGTCGACGGTGCACCGCGTCGAGGAGCTCAAGTCCATCGTCCGCATGCTGCCGCTCTGGGCGGCCAGCATCACCCTCATCGCCGCCGCCTCGCACAACTTCACCTTCGCCATCCAGCAGTCGCGCACCATGGAACGCCGCCTTTCGCCGCGGTTCGAGATCCCGCCCGCCAGCATGATCATCTTCACCACGCTCACAATGCTCGTCAGCCTCTCCCTCTACGACCGCATCTTTGTACCCATCGCGCGCCGCTACACCGGCCGGCAGTCGGGGATCTCCTACTTCCAGCGCATGGGGGCCGGGCTGGCCGTCTCCGTCCTCGGCGTCCTCACGGGGGCGCTCGTGGAAGGCAAGCGGCGAGCGGTTGCTGCGGAGCACGGGCTCTTGGACAGCCCCGGTGCCACCGTGCCGATCAGCGTGTTCTGGCTGGTGCCGCAGTACGCGCTCCACGGGGTCAGCGACGCGCTCTCCACCGTGGCGCACATGGAGTTCCTCTACGACCAGTCGCCGGAGAGCATGCGCAGCTCGGCCGCCGCGCTGTTCTGGGTCGCCGGCTCACTCGGGAACTACCTGGGCACCGTGCTCGTCACCGTGGTGCAGAGCGCCAGCGGAGGAGAATGGCTGCAGGATAACATCAACAGGGGAAGGCTGGACTACTACTACTGGCTCGTCACCTTCCTCATGCTGCTCAACCTTGTCTACTACATCGTTTGCTTCCATTTTTACACCCTCAAGTCGTTCGAGGTGGACGCCGCAGACGAGCCGCAGCGCCAACAAGATGGCGGTGAGGACCGAAGTGTAGAGCGGCAGAATGAGCTGTGCGGTGGGCAGATTGGAGCTTAAATTCCAGAAATTGTGAAGGTCCCTTTTAACAGCACAGGCTCACGGAGAGTAACTTAAACTCACACTATCTTTAAAGTGAGCATAGCTTAACTGATTGGGGTTGTACATCTCGGTTTAAACCTTCATGGAAGTAATTTTAGGTTTTATTTAGTGCCTAACTAACAGCTACCTGTTTTCTAACTGAGGAACAGACAATTTTTTCCTTCCAGTCATGTGACGTCACCTGTCAAGTCTAACCTCGCACCATCCCGACAGGACCAGTTGTGAACCATTTCGAGCGGGCTTCGGTTTGGGCCTTGTAATGTGAGTCGGGTTTTTCTTCATTTTCCATGGGTTGCACGTATGTAACATTCTCGGTAAGTGTTAACATGGTTTGGGGTAGTTCTGCCTTGTAGTGGCGTTCAGTGTTTTTTCTTTACCATCACCAAACCGAAAGTAAGAGCTCATAATAATTAAGGCAAACAAATGATAAGCCATGAAATTGAAATAAAATGTAATTCAATCTTCTCTCTGCAATAATATACCAAATTTAAAGCAAACAAATTGTCTTACAACCATGACGTTTACACAAAAGGGACTACTAAAACAATAGTTCTTCAGCACAACATTCAAAATGACATTGACCTTTGACTAAAATTAACACTGGTTACTTAACACAGAACCCTAGCCCCCCTACAACCGTTGAAAGAAAGTGGAAAACAAAAACTACCCATGAAACTTCCATGAGCATGGCGAGGCCAATATCCAGCTCATTGTCGACAACGGAACTCCACCATGATAAACCGATAAAAATGCGCCCTTTTGGCAGAATAGGATATGGTACTTTCTTCTACTTAATATACATGCTGAGAGCAAGATGCAGAATGCTAGAGCTGCATAATTTAGAAAAGAAAAATTGAAAAATCAAGGAGGACATATATGGCATAGAATTGCAACATACAAATTACTGTACCTATGGCTACAAGAATCTAGAAACAAAAGATATGAAAATTACCAATTGAGTTAGTTCAATTTCTGATATAGTGAGATGGTGCACTAAAACAGGTCCCATCCCAACTCTGCACGCAAGCATGGGAGCACCTTCAAACCTGTAGCCCAATGGTAAAAGAACCAAGTTCCTACAACCTTCATTTGGATCATCATTTACACACGAAACCGAAAGAAACACAAAATCATGAAGAAGATCAGAGCAAAAAGAAAGGGATAGACTGAAATAAGAAACTTATTGAAGAAGTATAGCGAAACCCTGCTAACGAAGAAGGGTCTGCATAAAAGGGAAAAACTTGAAAAAATAAAGATGTAAATATGTACTGCATTTTAATCCTATTAAAAATTAGGGTAATATAACCAAGCAGATTTCTCCTAGAATTTTTTGTTTATACCACTACATTTTAATAAAAAATAGTCTCTTGTAAATTAAGTTCGTGGTGACATTATATTATGATGAGACAAGATTGCTGAAAGAAAGTACAAAACAGCTGGCTTCAAGCCTAATATCAAAAGTCAGTAAAAAAGGGACTGATCAAAAGTAAGACGGCAAGCTGCAATGTAGATGAATATATGCAAGCAGACAAAATATCTCAATGAATGATGGTAGTGAAGGATACATGGACTATACATAGAGAATGCACGATTTAGTGAACAAGACATGGACAGAATATGCAAGGTATCTAAGCCACAAACCAGCAATGACATAATAAATGCCTGAAAAGAGAGTTAAAACTGAAGAAATAGAATATGAAGAAATATATTAAATGACTGAAAAAAGAAATGGAAGCACATATCATGTTTTGTCTATCAATATTAAATGAAAAAAAAGTCAAAACAATTGATTGACTAAAGAAACCAAAGAGACTAAGAGGGGCTGAAGAATAACAGGAGTACTAAAGAAAACATCAAACTAAACTGAAGAAGCATCAGACTAACGAGCTACAGCGGCTCCACGCACATTGTTCCATCCTGGCTTAACTACCTGCTCACTTTTGGGAAAAATCATGCACGGACACCAAATAAATAAATAAATAAATAAATAAATAGACTGAGAAAGAGAGAGATAGGTGGACGGAAGAGTTAATCTGTTTACTACTTTGAACAAGTTAACTGAAGAGGAACTGAACTTTACTGAAGAGTTAAACCGGAGAAGGAAAAAATAAATAAAGAAGTTCAATAATGAATTACTCCATTTCTTCATTTTCTTCCATCACTCACTTTTTGGAACTTATTCATCGGAGACTGAAGAAATAACGAAACAAAGAAACTAAAGAAATACTTACAAAGAAAGAGAGAGAAACACTGAATACATAAATAATGAGAAGACACCAAAACAAAGTGACCGATTTGAAGAAAATGAAGAAATGGAGAATGAAGATTGAACAAAGGAAGAGGGAAGATTGAACAAAGGGTGGCTGAAATGCAAATAGTTGAACAAAGATATACTTAAAAAAATAAGGGATGAAGAAGGGAAAGGGAACAAATAGAGATTAAAGAAATATTGAATGAAGAAAGAAAGAAAAAGCACTCAAGTTATTAAAAAATGACCGGTGAAAGAACATGATGAAAAAGAGAATGGAGACTAAATAAAGACACTGAAGGACTGAATAACTCATAAAGTGAAGAACCTCACTAACCTAAAATAAGAACTGAACAAAAATTGACTTAGTAAAGAAGATCTCTTCTACATGGAACTGAAGACACTGAGACAAATAGAACGTGGAACTAGGGAACAATTTTGAATGAGCAACAAAAACACACAGAAAGAGAGATAACTGAGAAAAATATGAATAAGCAAACAAGAACAGAGAGATGGAAAGGTATGTTGAGGAGGAGTGCACCGGCTGCTGTTGGCGCCTGATTCATGCTGGATGGAGAATAGTACAACGCGAAGTAGCCGAGTGCATGAAATGACAAGCTGAAAAAACTAAGAAAACCGTTGCTATACTGAAAAAACTGAAAAATGAGGAAATAAGAAAATCATGTGGAAACAAATAACTAAGAAATGAAAGGAAGGAAAGCCCGAGCAATGAAGAACTAGGACCAAAGAACTCGAAAGAAAGAGATTGGCCAACTGAAGAGACATGAAGAAGAATACTGAGCTATCTAACATAGAGAGACTGAAAACGGCAAGAAGACTGAGAGAACACACAAATGAAGAGTTGAAATAAAATATAAAATGAACAAGCTGAAAAATGATTGACTAAAGAAATAGTAAGATTGAAAATGATTGACTAAAGAAATAGTAATACCGAAAAATAAGGGAACCGGTAAAATACGAAGACTGAAAAATAGAAGACGGAGGACTGGAGAAGTTATTGTAGAAGTAGCATGTGACATAGAGGAGTAAGCAAAGTAGAAACACATGAGATTAAAAATATTGGCAGAAAAAGGAGAAATTCTTTCTTTTTCCCTTCCCTGATGAAAATTTATAGCTTGCAAGTTACAGAGTGAACGTGCATACAAAAAACATTGAAAGCTTTAAGATAGTTTCTTCTAATTAACAGATCTGATATACATATGCAGGAGTAACTTCTCTACTGCATCGCTTGATGCACTAGCTTGTTCACAATTTTCAGGTTTCAACATTGGATGGGATGCAACTAGACTCATTGCCTGAATGAGGATAAACATCACGACATGCCTTGGAAACATATCATCTGACCTTCTGATGATATGATGCCTAAAATACTAGACAAGGTGCATCCATTGTTCTGGATTATTCAATGCTAGAATGTACAAAACTCAAAGGCATCCAGGACCAAACATAATTTATATTGTATCAACTAATCTAAACTAAAGGTGCATCAAAGTACAAAAGGCAGAGGGTTCATCCGTATATGAAGAGAACACATATGTTTAACTGAAACCTGAAAACATCCATATTGGGAAATGGAAGTTATGTATCCTTATCATGAATCATCCAGGTTAGATTACTGGGTGGCTGTCTCAAATTTGCCTTTGAAGTAGTTGTAAACCATAATCAAAGGTGACTGTGCAGGTTAAGTTATAGACCAATTGTTTGTCATTACATGGACCTAGAGGCTACCCTTCTCCATACATCTCATAAGAAGAAGTTATCTACTATAAAGTGATAACAGAGCAATTGCAAAGCCCCTAACTGAATAATTCACTGACTTATACATATATACTGATAAAACACAATCGCCACACCAGCATGAGGGCCATTCATCGTATTCAGAATTTCAGATACATGTAAAGCTCCCTAACCGGGACAAATCTGAAGCAAGAAACAGGCCAGCAAAAATACCTAACTGATTCAAGCTGTGAGCATACAATTCAAATTACAGACCATAAATCAAAACTAAATGCAAGTCTAATCAAGGTGCTGGCCGACGAAACTGAGACCCAAACAATTCAAGCTATATCTACATCAATAAATCAAGTAGACTAAAGACGAATGGGGACGAAACCCCTAACCCAGCACTGAAACAAACAGCCCGGCTAAGGCCGCCGCGCTCCCCCCAAGTTCTAGGCTCCCCCACCGTAGTAAAATAGATCACTGACCTAACAAATCTCATGGGATTCGCGCCACCAGTGAGACCAAACCCAATCAAACTCTCAGCGTAAATGAGCAATTAAATGGAGCAAAGCATAGTATAAGGAACCTATGGAGAACGGCAGAGGAGTACCCGTCTCACCGGTGTTATCCATGCCTTCAATGCCCCACAGCCGCCGCTCTCCCCGTCGTCGGTCGACCGGCTGCGGGGTCCCAGCCGACCTCTCCCCCATGGCATCTCACTCTGCCCCCTCCTCTCCCAAGCCTGAGCGTTTGAGCGAAAGAGACGGAGAGACTGTTGGACTGAAATGAAAAAAACTCAAATAGCTATGTTGACTTGGCCCAACACGAGCCCAGGAAATGAGAAGGCTCGATGAGGGAGAGCTGGGAGAGGGTTGCGATTCGTGCGGCGGGATCGAGATCAAACGGACAGAAAAGTGTCTGTGCACCAATTGAAAAACAGCTAGGTGTTGTTTAGGAAAAGTGTCTATTTATACTTGAGAAACAGGTTGTCATGTATGCATCCTTGGTTGGTGTTGAGCCTAGCTCAGCTGAAATATTCTCCAAATTTTAAAACCTTGAGGTCAAGAATAGAGCTTTTCTGTGTAAGTGGCTTTGTAAGCTACTAACGGAAGATGGGATGTGGCAGAATACTCAAAGAATGAAATATGTCGGCTCTCGTTGTCATGGATATGACCACAGCAGGTGCTATAGGCTGCAGCACTTTGTTGATGCGGGGCAAGAAAGGCGTAGCTATGTACGGACCGAGATGCACAAGATACAAGGTTTTACCCAGGTTTAGCCCCTCCGAAGTAGTAAAAGGCCTACGTCCTGCTAGATTTTTATTGCTTGATAGTGTTTACAATGGAGGTGCTCAGTCAGTCGGCGTGGCGACTAGGAGCAGGGGTTTAGGAGGAATGGAGATCAGATCCCTTCCAGGGTTTAGCCCGGGGGTTTATATATGCACGCCCGATCTAGGGTTTACAGGAGATAATATTATGCATATCTTCTTGCTAAAAGGCTGGAGGGCCTTGCCCGTGCGCCAAGTCTTCAACTGCCAATGTCTTGGGCCACTCGCTGGGGCGTCAGCATAGTCGCTAGGGTTTTGGCCCAGTCGTCTGCGGACTGGACCCCCTCTTGGTCCTTCTTCATCTATCGAGTGGGACATGTGTTAGGCCCCCTAGGGCATATCCCCATCAGTAGTCCCCGAGCGCATCATGGACGCGTTGAAGGCTTCAGGCCAATCGAGTGAAATGCTTGGACGGGGTCGTAGTCGACTCAGTGATCAGCTCCTGAAACAGAGAAACCACCAAGTGAAAAAGACTGGTCGCACTCGCCGACTGTGCGCCAGGTGCAGTCGAAATGCCGCATGACGTCAGCAGGAGTCATAGGCCGTTTGAGCGAAGCGCCACGACATTTCCAACCGTTGTCGAAGGTTAACGGCTAGTTAACGTTTCCTCGAAGATTTCACCAAAGATCCGGGGCGTTAAATCTTGAGTAGTGATCACGGCGGAGATCTGGACCTTTGATTGCCTTCTCTTCGGTGACGGCGTTGGAGGAATTGCCGAGGGTATAAATAGAAGGAGTGTGCCCTAATGGCGGCTCCGCACTCTCTTTCTCGTTGATGCATGTAAAATTCATACATGAACTTTGTAATTTATTAACACATATTCTCACATATTTGCAATACTCCCTCCGATCCGTAAAAAGTGTCTGACGGTTCATTTTGCAAAACAGGCCCTTAAATTTATTCTGTCGTCAACCCGCAATCCAACCTCAGCTCTCGTCGTAACCCGCACCCGCTCCCCGCATTCGCCCCACCCCCCTCCGCTCTTGCTCTCTCTCTCTGCTCTCCTCCACCTTCGACTCACCGAGCTCCACACCGCGAAAAGGCTGACTTCGTGGTCCAACCCGGTGACAAATCACCAGATCCGGCGTCGGCGAGGTTGGATCCGGTTGCTGTGAGGCCGGACACGCCGGATCCAGTGGCCACAAGGCCGCACCCTCGCTCCTCCCGCGGCTGCGCCTCGCCGTGGCGGACCCGTACGACGCCGACAAGGAGCCGAAGCAGCAACTTAATCCGGCGCTCGAGTTCCCGATAACGTCCATGTCGAGCTCGCTCGCCTCTCCACGGTTAGCCAGATCCCGACCACATTAGCCAGATCCCGACCACATCTCGTCTTGGCCGGAGGAGGTGGTGTGGGAAGTGGGAACTGGCCGGAGGAGGAGCTAGCACTTCTGTTTGATCGATCCGGCCAGAATCGAGCTGGACCAGATCCGGCAGCAGCGAGCTGGAGTAGATCGAACCGGCCAGAACGTGGAAGCTAGCGTGCGTGGATAACTACTTTTATGAGGAACGGGTTTTTGTGATTTCGGAAGGGCTTAATTGTAAAACAAAATTATAATAGCCATCGGACACTTTTTTGGGATCGGAGGGAGTATATATGATGTTATTTCCATGTTTAATTTATATTGATTTATGGGGATTTACCAATGACCCCTTTATTTGGGTTATAACCCTGCAAAACAGGAAAACTCTATTTTGTGTATTTTTCACTTTTAAAGACTTATACGGAGTCAAACCGAGCTAGGATTTTGGAGATGTCATTTTTTCATCAAGAGAAGCAGTATGGGCACTTGGACCAGACCTGGAGGGCTTGGAGGCCCAAAAGAGGCCAGGTGGTGCGCCCAGCAGGGGGGCGTGCCACCCAGGCTCTTTTGGACATCGATTGTCCAGTTCGCTTGATTCTTTCATGAAAAGATTTATTTTGACCTAAAACCACTGTATATATGACCCCCAAGGGTTCTCTAGAGGAGAGTGTCATAGGAAGACGAAAATGGAGGATGCAACAACGAAGATTGGAGGAGGAAACTCCGGCGAAACCGCCCCCAGGGGGATCTCCACCTTCTCCAACATCTTCCTCATCAACACAATGATCAAGAGGGAGTAGTCCACCTCTGGACTACGGTTAGGAATGTAAATGGTACGGATAATTGCCGCTCCGAATCCGTATCTGTATCCGTTTTTAAGGATATGGTATGCATTTTTTAAAATCCATCGGATATGGATACAGATGCGGATAGTGATCAAGCGGATATCCGGCGGATACGGTAGAGGATATGGTATTGATACTATCCGACGGATACGGATTATCCGCCATTTTTTACAGATTATCCGAGGTGCACAAAGAGAATAATCCGAGAAAATTGACCCAACCCTAAATATTTAGACAATATAGTTAGTTCATCGACCAAAATATGTATTCTATTAGCACACAATTTACTTTGTTGTGCGAACAAGTGTGTACATTTAGCTATAGTCAATAATTACAAACATATTTTACATAAAAAACATACTTCTATTTTTATGTGTATATTTTCTTAATAATCCGCTTCCGATCTGAGCCCGGTCCGAATCCGCTCCATATCCGTAATCCGATATAATTGGCATCCGAATCCGAATCTGACCATTATCCGCTCCGATCCGAATCCGTTACAAAAATATGTTAAAATATATGGTAAGAGCAATATCCGATTCGATCCGTTTACGTCCCTAACTACGGGTTTGTGGCAGTAGCTTGATCTATTTCTCTCATGTTCTTCATAGTTCTTAGTACCATCTAAGCTGCCCAACTTGATTTTAGCCATATATGTAATTCCTATGTGGTGGATCTTTATTTATGATACTCCCTCCATTCCTTTTTATAATGCCTATAGATTTTTGGCATTTGTTTCAGAATATAAGGTTGTAGCTTGACTTTTTTCAATTACCCCCTCTACCGGTCAGCTCCCACACGACATGCATTAAAAAAATCCATACAAAAGGGAAACAATTAATTGAGATTCCTAATGCATGACCCCAACGATTACTTAGATTTAGGAAGCATTGTTTTTCTTTCCTTAATAGTAGAACCTGACTGCACATATATGGAGAGTCAATCAGAGAGGTTTGTGGGATTTTTTATGTTAATTTAGGAAGTTATCGATTTCCCTCATTTTACTTTGATCTCAAATCGTTAAGCCAATGGGTCTTTTTGTAAAAAATACTCTTGCGCTAATTTTCGTGCCAAAAAAATATAGGCACTATAGAATGGAACGTAGGGAGTATTGTTCCATGATATTTGACTCTACTTTGTGTAAGATGTATTGATATATTTATATTATGTAACCCGTTCTTAAGTATTGGTTCTGATCCAACTTGTATGCAAGAACATGTGTAGGGTGATGTGTGTGTTAGATGGAATAGCATGGTTTTACTGATTAAACAGTGACAACAAAGTCATGATCTATTATGGCTTTTCCTTTTCTTGCTATCTCACTAGGGATAAAGTGAATGCATGTTCTATGTTCGTCACGTGACGAAAGTAATGATCGTGTTTGTTCAAGGTAGCATATTTGATATTCAAACATCATGTCAAAGTACTTATGGCTATACTCTCTTAATTCTTAATACAATATTGCACGGAGTTTTCCCTTTCTTTTGGAGTATAAGAGAGATGTGCTGCATCATCTCTACGTCAGGACATGATTCCTGTATGAATACGTATCTTACAAATATTGAAATTATATTCTTATTACCTCATTGATGAATTGTTATTATTCACTATAACTTAAAAGAGAGAATAGTTAAGTGAACCCATGAACCCCAGTCCAATTTTAATCATAAGAAACACCTTTTCATTCATTGCATTTATCTTAGTTTCTGCTTGCAGCACTATTTTAATCGGAAAATACAAAAATATTTAGTTATCTTATTTGCACATAAAACCCAAAAAAATCAATCATTTACTGCTTTTATTTAGTTTACTTTACTTGTCTAGTTTATCTTACTTTCGTTACAACTTTATTTTACTATTACTAAGACAAAATCTTTTGCTCGACAGTGGAGTTGGAGACACAAGACTTTATTTTGTTTTGCAGGATTGCTAGAAGAAGAGAGGGAGAGATAACAATTTTCCCAATTCCCTGAGAGTTCGATATAACCCTCGAGTTACCCTCGTGAGGAAAATATTCTACTCAAACAACACTCTACACTTGGAGTCCCAACGTCATCAAGACTATTTTTTGGCGCCGTTGTCGGGGAGTTGGAAGAGTTATATCACTATTGTTGTTGCGCGGTGAAGCATAAGGCAAATGCCAAACTACTTTCTGGCACCGTTGTGAGCTCTCTTTTCTCTTTTAGATTTTGCAAAGTATTTTATTTGTCTTGTTTTCAGTCTTTACTTTCTACTTCTTTCTTTCAAAACACAAAAACAAATAAAAATCAATATCAATTTTCCTATAGTAATTATGAATAGACAACATAAAGAGTTAAAAATGGCAGCACGTGATTGCAGCCATGTTGCCAACAAAAAGGGTTTTAGATATCACATTGATCCTAAAATAATGATTAGAATTTATAGTACGATATTTGTTAATGGGAATGCAACAGCTGCTGAATGGCATATCATAAATTTTGACAAATTTGTGATAAAATAATGACTCCCAACATAGATCCTAGGTATTAAGAGTTAAGTTATTCCCACACTCCTTGATTGGATTAGTTAGAGTATGGTATGAAAGTACACCTGCAAAAGATTTAAAATTATGCTTCAATTTTAGGGCATCATTTCTGGAGAAATTTGGGGAGTGCACTTTTGATAACCAAAAACTTATGCTCGATTTTAAATAATTAGAAAGGGAAGGTGTCATTCAAGCATCGAGAAGATTTTAAAAATTCACTTGCAACTTAGAACATGGGCTAAGAGATTGGATGCTATTAAACAATTTTTTACTTTGGCTTAAATCAACACACTAAGTGTATCTTAGACAAAGAATCCGACATTCCCTTTATGCTCAACAAGCCTTATGACGCGCTTATGATATTAGATGGAATGGTGGCATAAGATAATATTTATATGAGTATAAAAAATGTTGGAATCATAGATATGTATATCAAGGAAGAAATTGAAATCGAAGAATGATGAGTGCATTTTTAGCATGTATTTACACCGCTATTTCATTAAGTTATCATTGTGTAGTAATAGGATTTTTATATTTCACCGCGCTAGCGCACCCTTTTATGCTTGACTACATAGGATCTTGAAATAATAAGGAAATAATGAAATATCAATAAAAACTGCCATTTTATGGTATTTTGACGTGATAAAAATCATTTAAGCACTTAATTATGCACCTGGGCGAAGAGAGGATGCGAGAATAACTTCCAGTAAGTTTAGCAGGCATCGGTACGGGGGGATTCTACCCGTACCGTCCGCCTGTATGACCTGTCAGGAGCATCGCCTCGTCAAATAGTTTAATCTCGCGCAGACGGCACAAAGATCTGAGACACACAACTCCATAAAACAGAGAAACACTACCCCAGATCAGATCTAGAGAAGGAACTTTGGTGAAGACAACATCTCGGATTCTACGTGGATCCTCGGAGGACAAGGCATCATCCCCTTCATCATCAAGCGTTGCATCACCAATAACATTCACCTCCAACCATAGCTGTAATCTTGATTGCTATTGTGGATTTGTGTTTGAATTCATTTCATCCCCTCCATAAGATTATGATGATGTTCTTGATTGCTTCCATGTGTGAGTAGTTCCTTTAGTTCTTGGGGAGATGGAAAACCGTAGCATGAATATGACATGAATCTAAGATGATTTATGGTTTTAAGTATTAATGTGTGTTAGTTTTCTCTCTTGATATTATGTGTTGTGCACCATGTGTTTACCTTATGTCTCGGGAGGTAACTACCCTTTGAAGTGTGGTAAAGTGAATAGCGAGAAGTGACATTACCGTATCGGCACTTTAACACATGGATGAGGGGGGTAAATAGGGACTCACCAAGCTCATATTGATAACCACGGGGTACAAATCTTAATAGCAATAGTCAATATGTGGCTTGCAAAATACTACCTGCTGTGGTTATTTAGAGATGCGATGATCGATGGCTTTCTGGACGCATCATATTACTGATCTCTCCCACACACAATATGGTTAAATCATACTTCATCTTGATTAACATAAATCCCAATGCTAGAGGTGGATCCAATAATCCCTGAGAAAACTTTGTCTTATTTAGTTTCAACCCATTTCTTATAACGCTTTTACTGCTTTATTTACTTTATTGCAACCAATTACAACCATCCCCTAAAAACATTTTGAGATCAGAAAAAAATTAACAATTAATCTTTAATAGGTAGTAGCAAGGGGCATTAAGACCTTAACTAGTATATCCTCGTGGTTCGATACTCTTATTTCGAAACTAGCTACAATTGATATGTGTTCTTGCAGTTATCGAACAATAAGAAAAATAAAAAGAAAGTATTACTACACCAGAGGAAGAAGAAACACATATGCTTAGAAATCATAAACAAATAGAAGAAATAAAAATGCTTAGTGAAATAAGAGAGCAGTTATTAGAGCTTGACAAAGGTAGCTTGCATGAATTAATTGCTATTCTTGAAAAAATCTCTAAAGATCCTACTATCAATGTTCATCAAGCTAGTTTTGCCTCTTATATTGCTAATTATGTTATTAAAGAAAAAATAGAAAGGCTTCGATCCCCAAGATATGAATTGCTATAGACAAAGAGACACATCATGCCATTCTAGATTTAGGATCTAGTGTCTCGGATATATCTAAAGAACTATATGATTTTCTTAATCTTAAAAACATGGAAAATGCTCTGTAGATGTTTTACTTCCTGATGATTCAACTAAAAAAGCATTAGGAAGAGTTAATAATGTTATGGTTGAATTACATATGACATAATTACATGTGGATTTTATTGTCATGAACATGGGTAGCAATACCTCTAGTCCTATAATTTTTGGGAGACCATTTTTTAGAACCACAGGAGCAATTATTTATTCAAAATAGGGGAATGTTAAATTACAATTCCCACATAAGAAGTGTATGGAGCACTTTCCTAGTAAGAAGGAAGTAGGACCAAAATTTAAGCTACCACATGATCTCCATACAACTTCAACCAAGTAAGTAAGCCTAGCTATATGGCTATAAGGAAAGCGCTTTACGGGCAGCAACCCGAGATGTATTTTTATTTTTATTTTCTCTCTACATTCTTGTTGTAGCATGTTAATTTTCTTTTAGTTTACTCTCTGGTCTTTAAATAAAGTACTAAGTTTTTACACAGTTGGATGATAAAAATTGCAAAACAAATATTGAGTTGATGATTCTTGCGCTGCACTTTTTAGTGCACAATTTTTCTATTTTTTGGTAACTCCTTAAATCTTAATAAATTCACAGTATATGCAACATTTCATCCTATATATACATAAAAATTGGCTAGAATTCCTGTCATGTCTAAGTGGCCGAAAAAAATTTAGTTCTACTACAGCTAAAATTCTGGACAGATTTTGTCTCTTAATGCTAAAACCATTCTTTCAAGTATAAAAATGATTTTTGCTTGAATCTTTTGATACTACAATGAGTAGGACATTATGTGATATCTGGTTCATGAAGAAATGATTTTATCTATGAATAAAATAGCAGCAAGCATATTATCCGTGTACCAGTAATGACAACCCATAGAAAAGAATTGGAAGAAAGTTTTGTGTTGAAGTTTTTCATAGGGAATCGAGGAACACCACACCAAGAGCAATCCAAGAATGGTGAATACCCTAAGCTTGGGGATAACCAAGGCACCCCATTGTACATATATTAAAACTATCGGTTTGCACACTTCTAAACTTTTTTTTTTGAGCAACATAGAATTCTCGATAAAACTTGGAGCGTCATTTATTTGTTTTGTGTATAGTTTTGTTTTAAATTAAATAAGACCATCAAATTGAATACTTATCCTTCTTATGAAAGATCTATTTAACAAAACTCTATTTTCATGAATGCCTCAATAAAAATAAGTTGCATATTATTAAAAGATGAAGAAGGATGCAAATTACAAGCCGAAATTTATCACTCAAATGCTTTGTTGAGTGATGATGTGCTATGTGACTTATTTAGTGCTACTTGTTACTAGTATACATAGATGTTTAACATTAATTATCATTGTTTGATGATGAATGAATAGCACTATGGATACTATCGCATGCTTCAAGATCTCTTGCTAGCCCAAAAAAATGAATTCTCACACAAGCATAGACTTGTTTCCAATTCAACTAAAACCCAAATGTCTATCTGATGCATGTCAAATGCATACATGAACTTTGTCCTTTCTCATATTTAATTCTTACATATTTGCAACATATATGATGATAACACTGATGGCGTGTAATTCACACGTTCGTTGGGAACCCCAAGAGGAAGGTATGATGCGCACAACAGCAAGTTTTCCCTCAGAAAGAAACCAAGGTTTATCGAACCAGGAGGAGCCAAGAAGCACGTTGAAGGTTGATGGCGGCGGGATGTAGTGCGGCGCAACACCAGGGATTCCGGCGCCAACGTGGAACCTGCACAACACAACCAAAGTACTTTGCCCCAACGAAACAAGGTGAGGTTGTCAATCTCACCGGCTTGCCGTAACAAAGGATTAACCGTATTGTGTGGAAGATGATTGTTTGCAAGAAAACAAGAAAGAACAAGTATTGCAGCAGATTTGTATTTCAAGTATAAAAGAATGGACCGGGGTCCACAGTTCACTAGAGGTGTCTCTCCCATAAGATAAAAGCATGTTGGGTGAACAAATTACAGTCGGGCAATTGACAAATAGAGAGGGCATAACAATGCACATACATGTCATGATAAGTACGAGTGAGATTTAATTGGGCATTACGACAAAGTACATAGACCGCCATCCAACTGCATCTATGCCTAAAAAGTCCACCTTCAGAGTTATCATCCGAACCCCTTCCAAGTATTAAGTTGCAAAGCAACGATACAATTGCATTAAGTATGGTGCGTAATGTAATCAACAACTACATCCTTAGACATAGCATCAATGTTTTATCCCTAGTGGCAACAACAATCCACAACCTTAGAACTTTCCATCATCGTCCCAGATATCAATGGAGGCATGAACCCACTATCGAGCATAAATACTCCCTCTTGGAGTTAAGAGCAAAAACTTGGCCAGAACCTCTACTAATAACGGAGAGCATGCAAGATCATAAACAACACATAGGTAATAACTTGATAATTAACATAACATGGTATTCTCTATCCATCGGATCCCGACAAACACAACATATAGCATTACAGATAGATGATCTTGATCATGTTAGGCAGCTCACAAGATCCAACAATGAAGCACAATGAGGAGAAGACAACCATCTAGCTACTCGCTATGGACCCATAGTCCAGGGGTGAACTACTCACTCATCACTTCGGAGGCGACCATGGCGGTGAAGAGTCCTCCGGGAGATGAATCCCCTCTCCGGCAGGGTGCCGGAGGAGATCTCCGAATCCCCCGAGATGGGATTGGCGGCGGCGGCGTCTCCGGAAGGTTTTCCGTATCGTGGCTCTCGATGCGGGGTTTTCGCGACGGAGGCTTTAAGTAGGCGGAAGGGCAACGTGGGGGCCACACGAGGGCCCCACACCATAGGTCGGCGCGGCCGGGGCCCGGGCCGCGCCGCCCTATGGTGGCGGCCCCTCGTGGCCCCACTTCGACTCCTCTTCGGTCTTCCGGAAGCTTCGTGGCCAAATAGGACCGTGGGCGTTGATTTCGTCCAATTCCGAGAATATTTCGTTACTAGGATTTCTGAAACCAAAAACAGCAGAAAACAAGAATCGGCTCTTCGGCATCTTGTTAATAGGTTAGTTCCGGAAAATGCACGAATATGACATAAAGTGTGCATAAAACATGTAGATATCATCAATAATGTGGCATGGAACATAAGAAATTATCGATACGTCGGAGACGTATCGCATCCCCAAGCTTAGTTTCGCTCGTCCCGAGCGAGTAAAACGATAATAAAGATAATTTCTGAAGTGACATGCCATCATAACCTTGATCATACTATTTGTAAACATATGTAATGAATGCAGTGATCAAAACAATGGTAATGACATGAGTAAACAAGTGAATCATAAAGCAAAGACTTTTCATGAATAGTACTTCAAGACAAGCATTAATAAGTCTTGCATAAGAGTTAACTCATAAATCAATAAATCAAAGTAAAGGTATTGAAGCAACACAAAGGAAGATTAAGTTTCAGCGGTTGCTTTCAACTTGTAACATGTATATCTCATGGATAATTGTCAACATAGAGTAATATAACAAGTGCAATATGCAAGTATGTAGGAATCAATGCACGGTTCACACAAGTGTTTGCTTCTTGAGGTGGAGAGAGATAGGTGAACCGACTCAACATAAAAGTAAAAAGAATGGTCCTTCAAAGAGGAAAGCATCGATTGCTATATTTGTGCTAGAGCTTTTATTTTGAAAACATGAAACAATTTTGTCAACGGTAGTAATAAAGCATATGAGTTATGTAAATTATATCTTACAAGTTGCAAGCCTCATGCATAGTATACTAATAGTGCCCGCACCTTGTCCTAATTAGCTTGGACTACCGGATCATCACAATACACATGTTTTAACCAAGTGTCACAATGGGGTACCTCCATGCCGCTCTGTACAAAGGTCTAAGGAGAAAGCTCGCATTTTGGATTTCTCGCTTTTGATTATTCTCAACTTAGACATCCATACCGGGACAACATGGACAACAGATAATGGACTCCTCTTTAATGCATAAGCATGTGGCAACAATTATTATTCTCATATGAGATTGAGGATATATGTCCAAAACTGAAACTTCCACCATGAATCATGGCTTTAGTTAGCGGCCCAATGTTCTTCTCTAACAATATGCATGCTCCAACCATTAAGGTGGTAGATCTCTATTACTTCAGACAAGACGGACATGCATAGCAACTCACATGATATTCAACAAAGAATAGTTGATGGCGTCCCCAGAAACATGGTTATCGCACAACAAGCAACTTGATAAGAGATAAAGTGCATAATTACATACTCAATACCACAATAGTTTTTAAGCTATTTGTCCCATGAGCTATATATTGCAAAGGTGAATGATGGAATTTTAAAGGTAGCACTCAAGCAATTTACTTTGGAATGGCGGATAAATACCATGTAGTAGGTAGGTATGGTGGACACAAATGGCATAGTGGTTGGCTCAAGGATTTTGGATGCATGAGAAGTATTCCCTCTCGATACAAGGTTTAGGCTAGCAAGGTTATTTGAAACAAACACAAGGATGAACGGTGCAGCAAAACTCACATAAAAGACATATTGTAAACATTATAAGACTCTACACCGTCTTCCTTGTTGTTCAAAACTCAATACTAGATATTATCTAGACTCTAGAGAAACCAAATATGCAAACCAAATTAGCAAGCTCTAAGTGTTTCTTCATTAATGGGTGGAAAGTATATGATGCAAGAGCTTAAACATGAGCACAACAATTTCCAAGTATCAAATTATCCAAGACATTTTAGAATTACTACATGTAGTATTTTCCAATTCCAACCATATAACAATTTAACGAAGAAGAAACTTCGCCATGAATACTATGAGTAGAGCCTAAGGACATACTTGTCCATATGCTACAACGGAGCGTGTCTCTCTCCCACAAATTGAATGCTAGGATCCATTTTATTCAAACAAAACAAAAACAACACCAACCCGACGCTCCAAGCAAAGTGCATAAGATGTGACGGAATAAAAATATAGTTTCGGGGAGGAACCTCGATAATGTTGTCGATGAAGAAGGGGATGCCTTGGGCATCCCCAAGCTTAGACGCTTGAGTCTTCTTAGAATACGCAGGGGTGAACCACCGGGGCATCCCCAAGCTTAGAGCTTTCACTCTCCTTGATCATATTGTATCATACTCCTCTCTTGATCCTTAAAAACTTCCTCCACACCAAACTCGAAACAACTCATTAGAGGGTTAGTGCACAATAAAAATTAACATGTTCAGAGGTGACACAATCATTCTTAACACTTCTGGACATTGCATAAAGCTACTGGACATTAATGGATCAAAGAAATTCATCCAACATAGCAAAAGAGGCAATGCGAAATAAAAGGCAGAATCTGTCAAAACAGAATAGTCCGTAAAGATGGATTTTATTAGGGCACCAGACTTGCTCAAATGAAAATGCCCAAATTGAATGAAAGTTGCGTACATATCCGGGGATCACTCACGTAAATTGGCTTAATTTTCCGAGTTACCTACAGAGAATTAGACCCAGATTCGTGACAGCAAATAAATCTGTTTCTGCGCAGTAATCCAAATCTAGTATTTACTTTACTATCAAAGACTTTACTTGGCACAACAAAACATAAAACTAAGATAAGGAGAGGTTGCTACAGTAGTAAACAACTTCCAAGACTCAAATATAAAATAAAGTACTGTAGTAAAAACATGGGTTGTCTCCCATAAGCGCTTTTCTTTAACGCCTTTCAGCTAGGCGCAGAAAGTGTATATCAAGTATTATCAAAGGGTGGTGCATCTACAGCGGGGTTTGGAGTTTTCTCAACCATGCATAGTATATTGGATACATAAGTTCAGCGTCTCCCTTTTCATTAGTCTTGGGCTTGCTACTCTCATCGAACAAATTTTCAGGAACAAGCCAAGCATAGTTATTTTCTAGTGCATCATTCATAGCTAGGAGTTTACATGGTATTGGTGCTTTGATCTCCCCACCATCATTAGTATTATTAGTGTACCTTATTCTATCCATGTCCATTTTTTCAAGGGGACCAACAAAATTAGTATGAGAACCAAGCATATTAAATTTAGCAAAGACCTTTCTAGCCTCTCTTGCTAGACCACCAAATTCTCTAAGAAGGGTTTCTAAAACAAAATCTTTCTTTTCCCCCTCTTCCATATCACCGAGTGTAAGAAACATATGTTGGATTATATGATTGAGATTAACAAATTTAGTTTCCAACATGCGAACTAAAGCAGCAGACGGCAATTTCATAAGTAGGAGCAAGTTCTACCAAGTGTCTATCTTCAAAATCTTCAACGGTACTAACATGACTGAAAAATTCTTCTATATTGTTTCTCCCAATTATAGACCCGCGTCCTACCGGTATGTCTTTTGTGGTAAAATTAAAAGGAAACATGATGAATCAAGTAAAGTAAATGCAAGTAACTAATTTTTTTGTGTTTTTTGATATAGCAAACAAGATAGTAAATAAAGTAAAGCTAGCAACTAATTTTTTTGTGTTTTGATATAATGCAGCAAACAAAGTAGTAAATAAAATAAAGCAAGACAAAAACAAAGTAAATAGGTTGGGAAGTGGAGACTCCCCTTGCAGCGTGTCTTGATCTCCCCGGCAACGGCGCCAGAAAATATGCTTGATGGCGTGTAATTCACACGTTCGTTGGGAACTCCAAGAGGAAGGTATGAAGCGCACAGCAGCAAGTTTTCCCTCAGAAAGAAACCAAGGTTTATCGAACCAGGAGGAGCCAAGAAGCACGTTGAAGGTTGATGGCGGCGGGATGTAGTGCGGCGCAACACCAGGGATTCCGGCGCCAACGTGGAACCTGCACAACACAACCAAAGTACTTTGCCCCAACGAAACAGATGATGTTGTCAATCTCACCGGCTTGCTGTAACAAAGGATTAACCGTATTGTGTGGAAGATGATTGTTTGCAAGAAAACAAGTAAAGAACAAGTATTGCAACAGATTTGTATTTCGAGTATAAAAGAATGGACCGGGGTCCACAGTTCACTAGAGGTGTCTCTCCCATAAGATAAAAGCATGTTGGGTGAACAAATTACAGTCGGGCAATTGACAAATAGAGAGGGCATAACAATGCACATACATGTCATGATAAGTACGAGTGAGATTTAATTGGGCATTACGACAAAGTACATAGACCGCCATCCAACTGCATCTATGCCTAAAAAGTCCACCTTCGAGTTATCATCCGAACCCCTTCCAGTATTAAGTTGCAAAGCAACGAGACAATTGCATTAAGTATGGTGCGTAATGTAATCAACAACTACATCCTTAGACATAGCATCAATGTTTTATCCCTAGTGGCAACAGCAATCCACAACCTTAGAACTTTCTGTCACTGTCCCAGATATCAATGGAGGCATGCATGAACCCACTATCGAGCATAAATACTCCCTCTTGGAGTTAAGAGCAAAAACTTGGCCAGAGCCTCTACTAATAACGGAGAGCATGCAAGATCATAAACAACACATAGGTAATAACTTGATAATTAACATAACATGGTATTCTCTATCCATCGGATCCCGACAAACACAACATATAGCATTACGGATAGATGATCTTGATCATGTTAGGCAGCTCACAAGATCCAACAATGAAGCACAATGAGGAGAAGACAACCATCTAGCTACTGCTATGGACCCATAGTCCAGGGGTGAACTACTCACTCATCACTCCGGAGGCGACCATGGCGGTGAAGAGTCCTCCGGGAGATGAATCCCCTCTCCGGCAGGGTGCCGGAGGAGATCTCCGGAATCCCCGAGATGGGATTGGCGGCGGCGGCGTCTCGGGAAGGTTTTCCGTATCGTGGCTCTCGATGCGGGGTTTTCGCGACGGAGGCTTTAAGTAGGCGGAAGGGCAACGTGGGGGCCACACGAGGGCCCCACACCATAGGTCGGCGCGGCCGGGGCCCGGGCCGCGCCGCCCTATGGTGGCGGCCCCTCGTGGCCCCACTTCGACTCCTCTTCGGTCTTCCGGAAGCTTCGTGGCAAAATAGGACCACGGGCGTTGATTTCGTCCAATTCGAGAATATTTCGTTACTAGGATTTACGAAACCAAAAACAGCAGAAAACAGAAGCGGCTCTTCGGCATCTCGTCAATAGGTTAGTTCCGGAAAACGCATAAATATGACATAAAGTGTGCATAAAACATGTAGATATCTGATACGTCTCCGACGTATCGATAATTTCTTATGTTCTATGCCATATTATTGATGATACCTACATGTTTTATGCACACTTTATGTCATATTCTTGCATTTTCTGGAACTAACCTATTAACAAGATGCCGAAGTGCCAGCTTGCTTTTCGCTGTTTTTGGTTTCGAAAATCCTAGTAACGAAATATTCTCGGAATTGGACGAAATCAAGACCCAGGTCCCTATTTTTCCCGGAGCCTTCCGAACACCCGAGAGCCGCCGGAGGAAGCCCCGGGGCCCCACACCACACCCCGGCGTGGCCGAGAGGGGGCCGCGCCGCCCTATGGTGTGGGCCCCCGAGACCCCTCCGAGGCTGCCCTTCCGCCTATTTAAAGCCTCCGTCGAGAAAACCCCGATGCGAAAAACCACGATACGGAAAACCTTCCGCAGCCGCCGCCATCGCGAAGCCAAGATCCGGGGGACAGGAGTCTCTGTTCCGGCACCCTGCCGGAGCGGGGAAGTGCCCCGGAAGGCTTCCCCATCGACACCACCGCCATCTCCACCGCCATCTTCATCACCGCTGCTGCTCCCATGAGGAGGGAGTAGTTCTCCATCGAGGCTCGGGGCTGTACCGGTAGCTATGTGGTTAATCTCTCTCCTATGTGCTTCAATACAATAATCTCATGAGCTGCCTTACATGATTGAGATTCATATGATGATGCTTGTAATCTAGATGTCGTTATGCTAGTCAAGTGAGTTTTACTTATGTGATCTCCGGAGACTCCTTGTCCCACGTGTGTAAAGGTGACAGTGTGTGCGCCGTGTGGATCTCTTAGGCTATATTTCACGGAATACTTATTCACTGTTATGAAGAGCATAGTGAAGTGCTTATTTATATCTCTTTATGATTGCAATGTGTTTTGTATCACAATTTATCTATGTGCTACTCTAGTGATGTTATTAAAGTAGTTTTATTCCTCCTGCACGATGTAATGGTGACAGTGTGTGCATCCGTGTTAGTACTTGGTGTAGGCTATGATTGTAATCTCTTGTAGATTATGAAGTTAACTATTGCTATGATAGTATTGATGTGATCTATGCCTCCTTCATGGTATGATGGTGACAGTGTGCATACTATGTTAGTACTTGGTTTAGTCTTATTGATCTTTCATGCACTCTAAGGTTATTTAAATATGAACATTGAATTGTGGAGCTTGTTAACTCCGGCATTGAGGGTTCGTGTAATCCTACGCAATGTGTTCATCATCCAACAAGAGAGTGTAGAGTATGTATTTATCTATTCTGTTATGTGATCAATGTTGAGAGTGTCCACTAGTGAAAGTGTAATCCCTAGGCCTTGTTCCTAAATATCGCTATCGCTGCTTGTTTACTTGTTTTCTTGCGTTACTACTCGCTGCGTTACTACTCGCTGCGTTACTCATCGCTTGTTTACTTGTCCCGGGCAAAGCACTTTTCTCGGTGCCGTTGCTACTACTTATTCATACCACCTGTATTTCACTATCTCTTCGCCGAACTAGTGCACCTATTAGGTGTGTTGGGGACACAAGAGACTTCTTGCTTTGTGGTTGCAGGGTTGCATGAGAGGGATATCTTTGACCTCTTCCTCCCCGAGTTCGATAAACCTTGGGTGATCCACTTAAGGGAAACTTGCTGCTGTTCTACAAACCTCTGCTCTTGGAGGCCCAACACTGTCTACAAGAATAGAAGCTCCCGTAGACATCAAGCACTTTTCTGGCACCGTTTCCGGGGAGGTAAGGTAAAAGGTATTCACATCCTCCGACTACTAAGCTATTTCCTAGCACTGTTGCCGGTGTGTGAGTGCTCGAAGCTATCTCCTTTAGATTCTGCAATTGCATCTTTTTGTTTCTTGTTTTTATTTTCACTAGTTAGGCATAATGGAAAGCAACAAAAAATTTGGTGAGCTTTTTAATCTTTTTCCTGATTTAGAATTGTTTGGTGCGAACATTAAAAAACCAATGGAACCTTATTCGCATGCTAGTAGCGATGTTATTAGTATGAATGCAATTACCGCTAATGCTATGGAGAAGTCTAAGCTTGGGGAAGCTAGTTTTTGTAATCTTTTTAGCTTCCCATCTTTAGGTGAGAAAATTTGCTCTGATAATAGTTTATCTCCCATATGCGATAACTCTAATGCTGCTTGTGATATTTTAAATGCACCTACTGAAAGTATTCCATATAAAATACCTATGAAAATTATTGAACGTGTTATGGATAACCGCTATGAAGGGGATGGAACTGTGCATCCCGGAGATCATTTACTCGTTTTTGCATGAATTATGCGGGTTATTCAAGTGTGCAGGTATCTCTATGGATGAAGTGAAGAAGAAATTATTCTCTATGTCGTTGTCTGGTAAAGCGGCGCATTGGCATAAACTGCTGAAGGATGAGCATTCTCTTGATTGGAAGGATATTGTGCCTCTATTTTATTCTAAATTCTACCCTCCAAGTGAAATTCACAAAGACCGAAACCGAATATATAATTTCTGGCCTCATGATGGAGAGAGTATTGCCCAAGCATGGGAGAGATTGAAGTCTTTAATGCTCAAATGCCCCAATCATGAGCTTCCAGGTAATATCATCATTGATAATTTCTATGCAAGACTTTCTTTTCAAGATAAGACCTTGCTGGATGCTACTTGTTCTGGATCATTCACGCGCAACAAAGAAGAGTTTAAAAGGGGCCTTCTTGATCGGATTAAGGAGAACGTTGAAGATTGGGAGAACGACAAAGGTAAAGAGTCAGGTATAAATTATGATTATGAATGCATTGAAACTTTTATGGATACCGATAAATTTCGAAATATGAGTGTTACTTATGGTCTTGACTCTCAAGTTGCTGCAAATCTTTATAAAGCCTTTGCTTCTCATTTTGAATTGCCTAAAAATAATTTTGATAAGTATCATGAACCTTTTAAAGAGGCTTGCATGAAGAATGAAATTGTTGTTAATTATTGTAATGAGCATGCTCAAACTCCTAAGAATGTTATTTCCTATAAGCATGTTAATTTTTGTGGAATACATAGACCTTGTGGAATTAATCAAATCAAAGATGAATATTGTATCCATCATGCTAATGAAAAAACTAGAAAGTGGTTTAGGGTTCTAGATGATCTTGGTAAAAAAGTTTGTGCCCTCTATCCTTTTATTTGTGAAGTTTGCCATGAAGTGGGTCATTTTAATTTTCAATGCTCCTCCAATGATAATTTGAACCCAATGAGTGCTGCAAATTTGTATTGTGACGATGAAATTACTCCTAATCAGCATGATGAACTTACTTTATTTTTGGGGTGTGAAGAACTGTCGAGAAAAATCTCTTTGTTACATATGAGTGATCTTGATATTGATGATGTCCTGCATGGGTGTTTTTCTTATTGCATTGATAATAGCCATACAAATACTTACGTACAAAATATTTTAGAAGATGACACCTTGCCAAAATATGATAGGACCGCTGTGTGTTTTCAACTAATTAATGAAAAGGAGGGATCCTCCCAAGTTTCTTCTATTGTTTCTGAAAGTAAATCAGGTTATGCGGACAAGCCACCTTTCAAGCCTCTTCCTCCTAAAGAAGGGAACGAGGAGAAGGAAGAGAAGAAGAAGAAGAAGGGAACGAAGAAGAAGAAGAAGAAGAAGAAGAAGAAGAATAAAAAGAAAGAGGTAACGGCGTATCCCCGCGTGAATGAGATAACGCTAGGTAACCGTAAGTATGTTGCTCCTAATGATTATTATGATAATGAATCTGAATACGATGATCTTCCTATGCCCTTTACATACATTAGTGATCATGATTTGAATGAGCACACTACTTTTGATATTACAAATCTCCGGGAAACTAATTCTGAAAATGATGATAATAATTGCCATAGTGTCAGTGCTATCCATGCTTCCTCCCATAATGATATAGAAAGCTCTAAGCTTGGGGAAGAGGTGTTTGAAAATCCTTTTGCTACTGATCATTATGTGTTTGATACATCTCCTTCTAATAACAATGATGGTATGGACACGGATAAACCAACTGTGAAAGATAACTATTCTATTTCTTATGATGACACTGTGCCTCCGACCTTTGATGATTATTATAAAGAATGCTATGATATAGTTTATAACTATCCTTATGAAACTTGTCATAGTCATGATTGGATTACCAAAAACAATTCCCTTAATATGCAACTTGTTTACCATGTTCAAATTCTTGATAATAATCTTGCTCCAATTACTATTAATGAGAATAACTTTTCTTATGCCAAATTTAATGATACTTCTATGCATATGAACTATGATAAGAATGTTTTAAGTGATGGGTATATTGTGGATTTCATCAATGATGCTACTGAAAGTTATTATGAGAGAGGGAAATATGGTTATATGCATTTCAATAATATTAAGTTTCCCTCTTTATGTTGAGAATCTTGAAGTTACTCGTGTTTTATCCTCTTATGCTTGTCACTTTGTTCTTCATGAATTCATTTGTGTACAAGATTCCTCTGCATAGGAAGCATGTTAGGCTTAAATGTGTTTTGAATTTGCCTCTTGAAGCTCTCTTTTGCTTCAAATACTATTTCTTGCGAGTGCATCATCAAAACTGCTGAGCCCATCTTAATGGCTATAAAGAAAGAACTTCTTGGGAGATAACCCATGTGTTATTTTGCTACAGTACTTTGTTTTATATTTGTGTCTTGGAAGTTGTTTACTACTGTAGCAACCTCTCCTTATCTTATTTTATTGCATTGTTGTGCCAAGTAAAGTCGTTGATAGAAAGGTTGATACTAGATTTGGATTACTGCGCAGAAACAGATTTCTTTGCTGTCACTAATCTGGGTCTAATTCTCTGTAGGTAACTCAGAAAATTAAGCCAATTTACGTGAGTGATCCTCAGATATGTACGCAACTTTCATTCAATTTGGGCATTTTCATTTGAGCAAGTCTGGTGCCCTAATAAAATCCATCTTTACGGACTGTTCTGTTTTGACAGATTCTGCCTTTCATTTCGCATTGCCTCTTTTGCTATGTTGGATGAATTTCTTTGATCCATTAATGTCCAGTAGCTTTATGCAATGTCCAGAAGTGTTAAGAATGATTGTGTCACCTCTGAACATGTTAATTTTTATTATGCACTAACCCTCTAATGAGTTTGTTTTGAGTTTGGTGTGGAGGAAGTTTTCAAGGGTCAAGAGAGGAGGATGATATACTATGATCAAGGAGAGTGAAAGCTCTAAGCTTGGGGATGCCCCGGTGGTTCACCCCTGCATATTATAAGAAGACTCAAGCGTCTAAGCTTGGAGATGCCCAAGGCATTCCCTTCTTCATCGACAACATTATCAGGTTCCTCCCCTGAAACTATATTTTTATTCCGTCACATCTTATGCACTTTGCTTGGAGCGTCGGTTTGTCTTTGTTTTTTTGTTTTGTTTGAATAAAATGGATCCTAGCATTCACTTTGTGGGAGAGAGACACGCTCCGCTGTAGCATATGGACAAGTATGTCCTTAGGCTCTACTCATAGTATTCATGGCGAAGTTTCTTCTTCGTTAAATTGTTATATGGTTGGAATTGGAAAATACTACATGTAGTAATTCTAAAATGTCTTGGATAATTTGATACTTGGCAATTGTTGTGCTCATGTTTAAGCTCTTGCATCATATACTTTGCACCTATTAATGAAGAAATACATAGAGCTTGCTAAAATTTGGTTTGCATAATTGGTCTCTCTAGAGTCTAGATAATATCTAGTATTGAGTTTTGAACAACAAGGAAGACGGTGTAGAATCTTATAATGTTTACAATATGTCTTTTATGTGAGTTTTGCTGCACCGGTTCATCCTTGTGTTTGTTCAAATAACCTTGCTAGCCTAAACCTTGTATCGAGAGGGAATACTTCTCATGCATCCAAAATACTTGAGCCAACCACTATGCCATTTGTGTCGACCATACCTACCTACTACATGGTATTTATCCGCCATTCCAAAGTAAATTGCTTGAGTGCTACCTTTAAAATTCCATCATTCACCTTTGCAATATATAGCTCATGGGACAAATAGCTTAAAAACTATTGTGGTATTGAATATGTACTTATGCACTTTATCTCTTATTAAGTTGCTTGTTGTGCGATAACCATGTTTCTGGGGACGCCATCAACTATTCTTTGTTGAATATCATGTGAGTTGCTATGCATGTCCGTCTTGTCTGAAGTAAGAGAGATCTACCACCTTAATGGTTGGAGCATGCATATTGCACTACTAGGGAAAGGCTTACCGCCGGCGTCCTAAAATGGCTTACCGCCGGCGCCTTCGCATTCGCCGGCGATCACCTCGCCGGTGGTAATGCCTCATCGCCGGCTCCTTCCAATTCGCCGGTGGTAAGTAGCCGTTACCGCCGGCGTTTTACACACTCGCCGGGGTAAGCCTTTCCGTCGGCGCCTTCGCATCTCGCCGGGGCTTGGATGTTACCGCCGGCGCTTCCCGTTTCGCCGGCGATAACACCGACAGAGCATCAGGTCCTTACCGCCGGCGCTTCCCATTTCGCTCGCGGTAATACCGACAGGACCATCAGGTCCTTACCGCCGGCGCCTTCCCATTTCGCCGGCAGTAATATGAACAGGAGCAAAAAATAAAACTCGAATTAGACAATATATACACCGTAATTCATAGCATATACACAGAATATACGAGCAAGTACAAGAATGACAAGCAAGATATACATCAGATGCAAGATAAACATCATTGGCAATACACATCATTAGAAATTCCCGAAATGTCCACAACATGCATGCATGCATCAATAACACAAGTGTCGACCATATGGTTCAACCATCACGAGTCGAAGTAGCACATGTTACAGAAATACATATAAGTCCAGTGTCGATGGCCTAGCTAAACAACAATGACATAATAAACTAGAGAGACGGTGGCGGCAAGCATCATCACGATGAAAGGGGTCCTCCACATCTCCCTCCTCTGTCCCACTCGAAAGTTGGCGTATCGAGTTTCCGCCTCCTCCAAAGTGGTGTACCCCTTGTAGCTGTTGCCGCTGAAACGGTGGACCTGCCTCCTACAGTCTTCCCGGTCCTCGTAGACTCCAGGAACCCTGCCGTGGTAGACGACATAGTACGTCATCTATGCAAACACAGAAAAAAGAAATGAAAGTTGTTAGTACATTAGTAGAGAGAGATATAACATAGAGTAGTGCAAAGAAAAAACATGGAAATTACTTAAGTAATTTTATGACTAACATTTGCAAAGGACAAAAGTGTTTGAGTCAAGTCGGCTTCGGCGGGAAGGGACGGATGCCCTCGAGCGTGTTGAATGTTCTGTCATCACATCCATCTTCTAATCGGCCTTCTATCTCGGCCTTAGAAAGTTCGGGACCATAGTGGAACAAGCCACCATTACCGCAGACATCCCTCCACAGTATTGTGCAAATGGTCCGCTGGATGGCACGGAACTCGGCTCTCACGTTTTCATCGGTGGTGTCCGCCATGTTCACGGACATCCGCTGAAGACTGGATGGCAATAAGAGATCGTTCTGAGACCTTACAATCGACCTCATCTGTAGGATGGCAAACCAGGCCTCCATCCCATTGTCATGCGCCGATTGCTTGAGGCAGGGGAACTTGGTTATGTGGTTGCACACATAGCAACCTTTCACTTTCTTCTCATGCCTGATTTTGTCGATGCCAACCTCGGCTATGAAGCCGCTGAGGGCTTTATCAAGTGTAGACTTAAGGTCGGTGAAGTCCTTGTCCGGATCAAGCCCGGAGTCGAGGTAACCGACATCTGAATGATACGGGTAAAAGAGGAGGAGGGTGCAGTACTTGAATCTGCGCAAAATGGAAATAAACCATCATACTCGATCAACTATGAAGGAAATTCATGAAAGAATATAATAGAGGGTACTCTAGTAACCAAATACTTACTCGCGGAAATATGGTATGACAAAGCATTTCTTATCCTTGTTTAACACCAAGAAATCCTTGATGTACTTCGCTAGAAACGCTTGTTCGTTCTGACGACAGCTGGAGTCATGTAGAAGGGGTCCATGATAGCGATGTGCGCTGTGTTCTCCATGGCGATATCGTGCGCCATGCTGAGCGATAGGAGGCGGACCAAGTTTCGGTCGAGCTGTTGCATGTTCAAGAGCCCGAAGATGTCTTCATATCGAATGAACATCAAGTCCGCGAGGTATGTGGTGACAAAACCAAAGCCGGTGGGCACCTTCGCCGTCAAAACCGGGTACGAGGGATTTCTATCTCGAAGAAGTAGGTCCTCCTTCATTAGAACAAGTATCATGCAAGCTCCTCATATCCGGCGTCACCTGCCGGACAATGTGTGCCGGCAGCATAGGCTGGCCTATGTGATGCATCTTCCTCCACGGGGTCGGCAACTTGTCATTAACCACTTTCTTGCTTGCGGCAACATCTCCGGACTTCTTCCGCTTCCCGGCCTTCTTCTTACTGCAACCGGGAGTGGCGTTTTGTTTCATACCCTCCGTGGTCGCACCAAGGAGTGTCCTCGGGGTAAGCCCAACTCGGGGTGGAGCGGTGAAGGAGGTAGTGTCTTCCTGCTCGGGAGTTTCTTGTGAAAGGAACAACTTCTTCTTTAGCGTACGATCGGCGGGTGGCTTGTAAGGAGAAACCCCGTCGCCCTCCATCTCAGCGATGAACGTATCGATTGGAGCTTGATCGATGTCCAACGCGTTTCCGTGCTCGACTGTCGGGCTGACTGCCGGGCTGGCTATCGGGCCCAAAAGGACCACCAGCTCGGTGGAGGACTCGGGGCAGCCGTCGCATCCCGAGGAGTGACCATGCCATAGCTTGCCTCCGAACCTGAGGCGGCGGTGTTCAGCCGAATTAGGGCTTTCGGCCATAGAAGGATGTGATTCTTGAGGTCCCCGAGAGTGAGCGGGGTTTCTGTTTCCGGGGGTTGATAAGGAGGATGGAGGTCTTGGCATCCCGGTAACGACCGGTTCACGCGAACCCGGCTCACGCTATCATCCATCCTGACGCAGTGGAAAATCCGATGTGTTGGCAGGATGACACTGCCGCTCGCTACAGCCTTCAACTTGTTGTCCACATTCGTAGCAAGGTGCAAGGAGTCGCGTTCTCCCGTGAAAACATGTGTAGGTCAGAGAGGGGCGACGACAAAGTAACTAATTTGTAGAGCTTGAGAGACTAAATTAATTACTGTGAGGGCGTCGAGCTCGGCTCGCGTTGAAGGACCGAGGCCAAGCGTGCAGGTGACTGAGGGGCTAGTACTGGGGCCCCCCAGGTCCGGCGAATCCTCTCTAGCGCCGACATTGCCGGCGGGTGGAGTCACCAAGTTGGGTGTGCATTGAGCGTGTCTAGTTGGAGGCCGGTTGTCCGAGTTGCCGGCGCCTAGGCTGATAACCGGCATCGGTCCCTCACCGCCGGCGTCGAAGTAATTCTTCATCGACAGCACAAGATCAGGGATGATTTCATTGACCCTGTTGGCCAGCGCGTCATCGACCTTGCTAGCAACCTCGGCACTGACGCGTTGCTGAACCTCGGCACTGACTCGTTGCTGAACCTCGGCACTGACGCGTTGTGATGGCGTGTATTTCCCACGTTCGTTGGGCAACCCCAAGAGGAAGGTATGATGCGCACAACAGCAAGTTTTCCCTCAGAAAGAAACCAAGGTTTATCGAACCAGGAGGAGCCAAGAAGCACGTTGAAGGTTGATGGCGGCGGGATGTAGTGCGGCGCAACACCATGGATTCCGGCGCCAACGTGGAACCTGCACAACACAACCAAAGTACTTTTCCCCAACGAAACAAGCGAGGTTGTCAATCTCACCGGCTTGCTGTAACAAAGGATTAACCGTATTGTGTGGAAGATGATTGTTTGCGGGGAAAACGAGTAAAACAATTATTGCGAGCAGATTTGTATTTCGAGTATTAAAGAATGGACCGGGGTCCACAGTTCACTAGAGGTGTCTCTCCCATAAGATAAAAGCATGTTGGGTGAACAAATTACGGTCGGGCAATTGACAAATAGAGAGGGCATAACAATGCACATACATGTCATGATAAGTACGAGTGAGATTTAATTGGGCATTACGACAAAGTACATAGACCGCCATCCAATCGCATCTATGCCTAAAAGTCCACCTTCGAGTTATCATCCGAACCCCTTCCAGTATTAAGTTGCAAATCAACGAGACAATTGCATTAAGTATGGTGCGTAATGTAATCAACAACTACATCCTCGGACATAGCGCCAATGTTTTATCCCTAGTGGCAACAAGCACAACACAACCTTAGAACTTTCCGTCACTTCGTCCCAGTGTCAATGCGGGCATGAACCCACTATCGAGCATAAATACTCCCTCTTGGAGTTAAAAGTAAAAACTTGGCCAGAGCCTCTACTAGTAACGGAGAGCATGCAAGATCATAAACAACACGTATGTAATAACTTGATAATTAACATAACATGGTATTCTCTATCCATCGGATCCCGACAAACACAACATAGAGTATTACAGATAGATGATCTTGATCATGTTAAGCAGCTCACAAGATCCAACAATGAAGCACAATGAGGAGAAGACAACCATCTAGCTACTGCTATGGACCCATAGTCCGGGGGTGAACTACTCACTCATCACTCCGGAGGCGACCATGGCGGTGTAGAGTCCTCCGGGAGATGAATCCCCTCTCCGACAGGGTGCCGGAGGAGATCTCCGAATCCCCGAGATGGGATCGGCGGCGGCGGCGTCTCGCATGGGTTTTCCGTATCGTGGTTTTTCGCATCGGGGTTTCGCGACGAAGTCTTTAAGTAGGCGGAAGGGCGACGTGGGGGCCACAGGGGGCCCCACACCACAGGTCGGCGCGGACAAGGGCTGGGCCGCGCCGCCCTATGGTGGCAGCCCCTCGTGGCCCCACTTCGTATACTTTTCGGTCTTCTGGAAGGTTCGTGGCAAAATAGGACCCTGGGACTTGATTTCGTCCAATTCCGAGAATATTTCGTTACTAGGATTTCTGAAACCAAAAACAACTAGAACAAAGAATCGGCACTTCGGCATCTTGTTAATAGGTTAGTTCCGGAAAATGCACGAATATGACATAAAGTGTGCATAAAACATGTAGGTATCATCAATAATATGGCATAGAATATAAGAAATTATCGATACGTCGGAGACGTATCAAGCATCCCCAAGCTTAGTTACTGCTCGTCCCGAGCAGGTAAAACGATAACAAAGATAATTTCTGAAGTGACATGCCATCATAACCTTGATCATACTATTTGTAAACATATGTAGTGGATGCAGCGATCAAAACAATGGTAATGACATGAGTAAACAAGTGAATCATAAAGCAAAGACTTTTCATGAATAGTACTTCAAGACAAGCATTAATAAGTCTTGCATAAGAGTTAACTCATAAAGCAATAAATCAAAGTAAAGGTATTGAAGCAACACAAAGGAAGATTAAGTTTCAGCGGTTGCTTTCAACTTGTAACATGTATATCTCATGGATAATTGTCAACATAGAGTAATATAACAAGTGCAATATGCAAGTATGTAGGAATCAATGCACAGTTCACACAAGTGTTTGCTTCTTGAGGTGGAGAGAGATAGGTGAACTGACTCAACATAAAAGTAAAAGAATGGTCCTTCAAAGAGGAAAGCATCGATTGCTATATTTGTGCTAGAGCTTTTATTTTGAAAACATGAAACAATTTTGTCAACGGTAGTAATAAAGCATATGAGTTATGAAAGTTATATCTTACAAGTTGCAAGCCTCATGCATAGTATACTAATAGTGCCCGCACCTTGTCCTAATTAGCTTGGACTACCGGATCTTTGCAATGCACATGTTTTAACCAAGTGTCACAATGGGGTACCTCCATGCCGCCTGTACAAAGGTCTAAGGAGAAAGCTCGCATTTTGGATTTCTCGCTTTTGATTATTCTCAACTTAGACATCCATACCGGGACAACATGGACAACAGATAATGGACTCCTCTTTAATGCATAAGCATGTGGCAACAATTATTATTCTCATATGAGATTGAGGATATATGTCCAAAACTGAAACTTCCACCATGAATCATGACTTTAGTTAGCGGCCCAATGTTCTTCTCTAACAATATGCATGCTCCAACCATTAAGGTGGTAGATCTCTCTTACTTCAGACAAGACGGACATGCATAGAAACTCACATGATATTCAACAAGGAATAGTTGATGGCGTCCCCAGAAACATGGTTATCGCACAACAAGCAACTTAATAAGAGATAAAGTGCATAAGTACATATTCAATACCACAATAGTTTTTAAGCTATTTGTCCCATGAGCTATATATTGCAAAGGTGAATGATGGAATTTTAAAGGTAACACTCAAGCAATTTACTTTGGAATGGCGGAGAAATACCATGTAGTAGGTAGGTATGGTGGACACAAATGGCATAGTGGTTGGCTCAAGTATTTTGGATGCATGATAAGTATTCCCTCTCGATACAAGGTTTAGGCTAGCAAGGTTATTTGAAACAAACACAAGGATGAACGGTGCAGCAAAACTCACATAAAAGACATATTGTAAACATCATAAGACTCCACACCGTCTTCCTTGTTGTTCAAAACTCAATACTAGATGTTATCTAGACTCTAGAGAAACCAAATATGCAAACCAAATTAGCAAGCTCTAAGTATTTCTTCATTAATGGGTGCAAAGTATATGATGCAAGAGCTTAAACATGAGCACAATAATTGCCAAATATCAAATTATCCAAGACATTTTAGAGTTACTACATGTAGCATTTTCCAATTCCAACAATATAACAATTTAACGAAGAAGAAACTTCGCCATGAATACTATGAGTAGAGCCTAAGGACATACTTGTCCATATGCTACAGCGGAGCGTGTCTCTCTCCCATAAAGTGAATGCCAGGATCCATTTTATTCAAACAAAACAAAAACAAAAACAAACCGACGCTCCAAGCAAAGTGCATAAGATGTGACGGAATAAAAATATAGTTTCAGGGGAGGAACTCGATAATGTTGTCGATGAAGAAGGGGATGCCTTGGTAATCCCCAAGCTTAGACGCTTGAGTCTTCTTAGAATATGCAGGGGTGAACCACCGGGGCATCCCCAAGCTTAGAGCTTTCACTCTCCTTGATCATATTGCATCATACTCCTCTCTTGATCCTTGAAAACTTCCTCCACACCAAACTCGAAACAACTCATTAGAGGGTTAGTGCATAATAAAAATTCACATGTTCAGAGGTGACACAATCATTCTTAACACTTCTGGACATTGCATAAAGCTACTGGACATTAATGGATCAAAGAAATTCATCCAACATAGCAAAAGAGGCAATGCGAAATAAAAGACAGAATCTGTCAAAACAGAACAGACCGTAAAGATGGATTTTATTAGGCCACCAGACTTGCTCAAATGAAAATGCTCAAATTGAATGAAAGTTGCGTACATATCTGAGGATCATGCACGTAAACTGGCTTAATTTTCTGAGCTACCTACAGGGAGGTAGACCCAGATTCGTGACAGCAAAGAAATCTGGAACTGCGCAGTAATCCAAATCTAGTATCAACCTTTCTATCAACGACTTTACTTGGCACAACAAAACACAAAAATAAGATAAGGAGAGGTTGCTACAGTAGTAAACAACTTCCAAGACACAAATATAAAACAAAGTACTGTAGCAAAATAACACATGGGTTATCTCCCAAGAAGTTCTTTCTTTATAGCCATTAAGATGGGCTCAGCAGTTTTAATGATGCACTCGCAAGAAATAGTAGTTGAAGCAAAAGAGGGCATCAAAAGGCAAATTCAAAACAATTTTAAGCCTAACATGCTTCCTATGCATAGGAATCTTGTAAGTAAACATGTTCATGAAGAGCAAAGTAACAAGCATAGGAAGATAAAACAAGTGTAGCTTCAAAAAATTTAGCACATAGAGAGGTGTTTTAGTAACATGAAAATTTCTACAACCATATTTTCCTCTCTCATAATAATTTTCAGTAGCATCATGAGCAAACTCAACAATGTAACTATCACATAAAGCATTCTTATCATGAGTCTCATGCATAAAATTATTACTCTCCACGTAAGCATAATCAATTTTATTAGTTGTAGTGGGAGCAAATTCAACAAAGTGGCTATCATCATATATAGGAGGCATATTGTAATCATAAAAGAAAATTTTCTCTTCAATGCTTGGGGGACTAAAAAGATCATGCTCATCAGAGTCAGCTTCCCCAAGCTTAGAATTTTCCATAGCATTAGCAACAATGGTGTTCAAAGCATCCATAGTAATAACATTCCCATTAACATGCATATAAAGTTCCATGGGTTTTTTAATTCTCTCTTCAAACACATCATGTCCTAATTCAAGATAAAGTTCATAAAGATCTCTCATATTTTTGTTGTTTTCCATTATGCTTAACTAGTGAAATAAAAACATGCATGATATTAAGTAAAGTAAAACAAGTAACTAATTTTTTTGTGTTTTTGATATAGCAAACAAGATAGCAAATAAAGTAAAACTAGCAACTATTTTTTTTGTATTTTGATTTAGTGCAGCAAACAAAGTAGTAAATAAACTAAACAAGACAAAAACAAAGTAAAGAGGTTGAGAAGTGGAGACTCCCCTTGCAGCGTGTCTTGATCTCCCCGGCAACGGCGCCAGAAAAAGAGCTGTTGCCGTGGGAGTTGGCAATTTTCGTGGTGTAGGTTTTCTTCAGTTCCCCGGCAACGGCGCCAGAAAAAGAGCTTGATGGCGTGTATTTCACACGTTCGTTGGGCAACCCCAAGAGGAAGGTATGATGCGCACAGCAGCAAGTTTTCCCTCGGAAAGAAACCAAGGTTTATCGAACCAGGAGGAGCCAAGAAGCACGTTGAAGGTTGATGGCGGCGGGATGTAGTGCGGCGCAACACCGAGGATTCCGGCGCCAACGTTGAACCCGCACAACACAACCAAAGTACTTTGCCCCAACGAAACAGTGAGGTTGTCAATCTCACCGGCTTGTCTGTAACAAAGGATTAACCGTATTGTGTGGAAGATGATTGTTTGCAGGGAAAACAAGTAAAACAAGTATTGCAGCAGATTTGTATTTCGAGTATTAAAGAATGGACCGGGGTCCATAGTTCACTAGAGGTGTCTCTCCCATAAGATAAAAGCATGTTGGGTGAACAAATTACAGTCGGGCAATTGACAAATAGAGAGGGCATAACAATGCACATACATGTCATGATAAGTACAGTGAGATTTAATTGGGCATTACGACAAAGTACATAGACCGCCATCCAACCGCATCTATGCCTAAAAAGTCCACCTTCGAGTTATCATCCGAACCCCTTCCAAGTATTAAGTTGCAAAGCAACGAGACAATTGCATTAAGTATGGTGCGTAATGTAATCAACAACTACATCCTCGGACATAGCGCCAATGTTTTATCCCTAGTGGCAATAGAACAACACAACCTTAGAACTTTCTGTCACTGTCCCAGGTGTCAATGCACGCATGAACCCACTATCGAGCATAAATACTCCCTCTTGGAGTTAAAAGCAAAAACTTGGCCAGAGCCTCTACTAGTAACGGAGAGCATGCAAGATCATAAACAACACGTATGTAGTAACTTGATAATTAACATAACATGGTATTCTCTATCCATCGGATCCCGACAAACACAACATAGAGTATTACAGATAGATGATCTTGATCATGTTAAGCAGCTCACAAGATCCAACAATGAAGCACAATGAGGAGAAGACAACCATCTAGCTACTGCTATGGACCCATAGTCCAGGGGTGAACTACTCACTCATCACTCCGGAGGCGACCATGGCGGTGTAGAGTCCTCCGGGAGATGAATCCCCTCTCCGGCAGGGTGCCGGAGGAGATCTCCGTAATCCCCCGAGATGGGATCGGCGGCGGCGGCGTCTCGGTAAGGTTTTCCGTATCGTGGTTTTTCGCATCGGGGGTTTCGCGACGAAGGCTTTAAGTAGGCGGAAGGGCGACGTGGGGGCCACACGGGGCCCCACACCACGGGTCGGCGCGGCCAAGGGCTGGGCCGCGCCGCCCTATGGTGGCAGCCCCTCGTGGCCCCACTTCGTATCCTTTTCAGTCTTCTGGAAGGTTCGTGGCAAAATAGGACCTTGGGACTTGATTTCGTCCAATTTCGAGAATATTTCGTTACTAGGATTTCTGAAACCAAAAACAGCAGAAAACAATAACTGGCACTTCGGCATCTTGTTAATAGGTTAGTTCCAGAAAATGCACGAATATGACATAAAGTGTGCATAAAACATGTAGGTATCATCAATAATATGGCATAGAACATAAGAAATTATCGATACGTCGGAGACGTATCACGTTGCTCCATGGTTGTTTCCAAGTCGGCCACCTTTTTCAGAAGAGCCTCGTGCTCCCGGTCCTTCTACGCCTGCCGCGACTCCCTAGTGCTTGCGGGCACGTCCAAGCCATAGTCGGCAAGCTTGCGACCTCCTCCGGCGCCGGGGACACGGTGGGGCTTGTCCAAAGCGGCCGCGCCTTCACGGTGTTCGGACCCACGATAAAAGGCGTGTCCCACGGGACTTTGCCCGTCGACGTCTGGGACGAGGAGCCAGCTGATTCGGCGGCTGCTTGTTCCGTCAACTGCCAGAAGTAACATGAAAATTTTTAGAATGTAATGGACTTGGTGAACAGTATCAAATTAATAAGCTGGTAAATTGCTTACCACTGCTTTCTCTAGTGCCATCACCTTCGCGTCGGCGACCAACTCAACTCCCACCACCACATCAGGTTTCGTGACACGTTTCCCACCCAATTCTCGATGGTATCGGGACCTGAGATATGCCCCGAAGAGTGGGTCTTTGTACTTGGCAAAAGGGGCTCGAGGCCAGCATTTATGTAGGCCTGGTCCTCCTTGTCCCATACCGGCTGCTTGCCTTTGAAGCCACGGCAACCGAGATTGTGGTGACCGATGTTCTTATCCGCCAGCTCCTTCCCCCAGGTCGATTGTCGTTTGCTGTACTCGAGCTCCTCGTTTTCCAAGAATTTATTATACTTGCTCCGGCGTCATCCGCGGGAAGTGGCGCTGGATCTCTTCCCAAGTCTCATTGTCACCAAGCATCCCCCTCAGCATGGTTTTATAACCGCTGAGGTTCTTGGAGAACTTAGAGAGGGCTCGTCTGTTCACGATGTTATCCTTGGGATCCTCGTTCATGTATTCCACAGGGAACTCATACCGTGTGTGCAGCCGCGCAAGGAGTTGGGCCTGCAGATGCTGCTTCTTCTTGGTTCGGAGTTTCGTCTCGTTGACGTCGACGACGTCCCGAAGGATTGCTCCCAGTTGGAGGCCGTACCCCTTCGCCACGTGCTTGGGCTCAGTAGGAAGACCGGTCTTGGCGTCCACCGTGGTGATTATGTCGCGAGTGGTGCCGACCCTGTTTGGGCGCCGCTGCTTCCGTTTCCTCTTGGCCTCGATAGTAGTATCCGAGCTACCCCCGGCAACGCCACTGTCGGTGGTCTCGTCGGCAGCGGCCCTCTCATCCTCACCATCGTTGTCCATCTCAGCATCCTCCTCCTCCGAGGACTCGTCATCGCTGCACGGAAGTTCCTCCGGCTGATCCGAGACCATGAGCTCCGTAGTGCTCATCCAACTTCCGCTGAGAAGACCCGTCAACGTCTTCGTTGGGGTCTGCAGAAGACGACATCGCTAGCTAGAGAACAATAGCATCAAAAGTATAGTAAGTACTACTGTAAGTGTTTGAGCCAGAGTAAGTACTATTTGTTCATATGCAATGAAACTGAATGAACCATAATGAATGAGCTTATGCAAGTACCATCACAACATATGTGTGTTATCTTTGTTATATACGGCATAATTCTGCTCAAATAAGTTCCTATTTCAGTTTCTAGGAGGTGTGCAGGATAGATTAACCTAGTCATGTGAAGGCTACTAAATAATTTTCTACCAAATTTGACATATCAAAAGAGTAAACTGAGTCATACTGCGCGTAAATTTGAGCTATTTGACGTCTACCAAATCCCAAACTCCTCAATGTTTCAGCATGCACATCTCTCTAAGTGCTAGAAACAGAAGTGCAAATAACAAGACACATCTCATAGCAATAGTGACTCGGGAGGAGAGCTCACGTTCTTTTCAGAATTATTAGTGCCAGCCTCAAGTACAGCTCAAATACATATATTTGGGAGAAGGTTTATCGATACAGCAAAACATTAACACACCTTTGCACGACGAAACGTGTAATATATGTGGCACCAGATGTTCTAAAATCTAAATCTGCTAACCAAACCAAGAGACCTAGAGCAGAATTAGTTTGATTTAAGCAATTAGTTTGGTACAGTGATGACAAGCCACTATTTTGCATGCACTCACACATTTATTTAAGACAATGTATCTATCTTAAAGAAAAAGAAATACGAGTTTCTCCTTTGAAAATTGACCTATTTTTAATTTGACAAAACCAAAGAACCTAGCTATACTAAATTCATTAGTGCATCGCCAATCTAGAAGCAAGACAATGCCATGCGAAAATTCGGCATGACCTTTGCTAAAAATGGTCATGCTGGAGTGCCCAAATTCGCCGAACGGAAGTTAATCGACATTCCGGCGAAACATGGACACTCAATGTGTACCTGCAGAGAGATTTCACACAACTTTTCCAAACACATGCTCGGGTCTACCACCACCACATCGGGCTCGGGTCTACCACCATCAAAAGGAAATGACAGAGTTTAGACCATCCAAACACAAAATCTGCTTCATTTTCTGAACTTCTCCAACCAAATAGACAAACATAATAATATGGAAAGAAATTAGCTAAGCAGCTCTGCAATTTTTTTTCATGATTGAAAGCAATAGGTGCAATTTTTTTCATGATTGAAAGCAATTAGCTAAGCAGCTCTGCAGTTTCCTAAAATGTTGCTATTTATGCTTATAATGGTTTTTTTTGATCTGCAAGCCCAAGTAACAGCACAGGAACAATCTCTTACAACCACAACTACACATAAATCCATCAATACCCAAACACTAAATATTACTAGACAGCATTTTAGAGATAAACTGTAATTAGAGATGATCAGATCACTGGCAGTCTGCTCTCGAGGTGAGACTGTTCAAATCCTTTTTTTTTGGTAATATCAGGATCTATGGTTTGGCGATCATAATCCTCATGAGTGGATGAATACTGACTTAAAATCAATCTATAATGCCTTTGGTTCCCTTATAGTTTCATCATGTCAGAATAATGAGGGCTCTTCTATAGATTTGGTTAGGACAGCTTAGGTTAGGATTTATACCAAATTTTCCTAAGCAATACAACAACCATGCACCATACCTATGTCCACCACATATGTGCATGTTATAAATAAATATAAATAAATCATGCTAGTACCACACAAATACATGTTAAATCCTATCGATTTTTTCTAAGCAATACAACAAGCAGCAGCAATCATCATGTCAGTAGAGGAAAGAAATTTATCAAAGACAGAGCCTTGTAAGCAAGTTGGTCAGCAACGATTTGCAAGAGCCGAGCAGGTTGGGGAGGAGCAAGGTGAAACAAAAAGAAAAATCCTAGCTAGTAGCGGTTTTGTTTTCTTTTTTGTTTGAATCTCGTGGGCGGCCAGACCGAATCGTAGCTAGTGGTGGGGATGGATTGGGCGGATCTCGCTGGCCGCACAGGCAGACGCATGAACAAGGAGAAAGGGAAATCGGTGGTCAGATGGGGAGCTTATTACCGTAGCACGCAAGGAGGCGGTCCGGTGAGGTGGAGGCGGACTCCGTCCGTGGATGTCGATCGCCCGCCTGCCTGCGACGAGGAGAGGGACGAGCAGGTTGGTTGGTTGGCAGCAGGGGCGGCGGCAGGAGGAAGGAGGCCGCCTGCTCGTGGCTCGGGAGGCGGTCGAGGCCAGCTCGACGGAGCGCCGCGCACGGACGGCAGGGCGAGGAGAGGCGGCGGCGACGGCGGATCGACGGCGGTCGATTTGGGGGAACGACGACAGACGCGCGGTACCAAAACGACTAAGTCGTGGACACTTTACCCCCGGCGTTTTGCTGTAAACACCGGCGATAACGTTTGAGCCACTAACAGGTGGGCCCAAGTGCATTTACCACCGGCGAAATCGAGCAATTCGCCGGAGATAACAGTGACACCGTATTTATTCCATAAACCCTTTTAGTTATACGAGAATCGATTCGCTAGCGCGAGTGGTTCCGGTCGCTTACGCACAGTCCGAAGCCCCCCGGGTTCGAATCCCTGTGGGTGCAAAAAAGGCACCCTTTTTTTCTTTTCTTAAGACCTTTTTTTATTGTTTCTAGTTATTTAGATAAATTGTAAAGTCCTTTGGCAACTTTTTTTTCTTTTCTTAAGACCTTTTTTTATTGTTTCTAGTTATTTAGATAAATTGTAAAGTCCTTTGACAACATCCGATAAAAAACCAAGACATAAAAAACCAAGACATAAATTAAGGATAAATTGCGAGACATAAATTGATGATTTTAATTCTTGAATGACTTCAAAGTCCTTTCGAGGATATCCGATAAAAAACCAAGACATAAATTTAGGATACACTTGAGAAGGACAAATGGTTGTTCGAGAGATAATTATTATAAATACACAAATGACTTCAAAGTCCCTTCCGCTTGGTCCTTGTGACCCCACCGGTATCGTCGCGACTCCTTGTGTACGGAGGAACAAGTTGACCTAGGTAGCGTCGTCCTTCTTCTTCTTCTTAGTGTGTAGGTTCTATCGTCTTCATCGGGTTCTTCCATCATTGGGTCTCCGACGAGGCCGTCGAAGTCTTGCTCGTCGGCAACTCCATCCATTCCGACGAGGGCCCTTTTTCCTCTCCTTACGACAACACGGCCGGGCCTTGACGGGTCGGTTATGAAGAAGCATTGCTCGACGTGCTTAGCCAATACCCAAGGCTCATTTTGCGCGGTGGGGTTCTTGGTCTTGGATTTGGGGGCAGTCGCATGGTGGTGACATACGCATCTTCTTTTGTGACGTTCGTAGCCCATCCGACACGAAACATCGGTAGCTTCTCCCCGACGTAGTCGAGCTCCCGGATTTCCTCGATCCTTCCGTAGTACCTTTTCTTCTCTTCACCCGTGTACGATTCCATCGTCACACCCGAGTTCCGATAGTCGCTTCGTTGTCTCTCTCCTCCGTGGAGAATGTGTAACCATTGATGTCGTATTTCTGATAAGTCATGAGGTTGGGGGCGGGCCCACAAGACAAGGCCAATATCATTTTGTCTACGCCGCTTGCCATTTGTGGGGGATTGGCATCAATCTGGTCTATGAACCAGCTCGCGAAAGAGGAGTTGTGCGCTCTAAATACCTCTTCTTCCGTCATCGGCTTGTCAGCCCTGCTCTTGATCATGTTTATGTGCTGATCCACCCAAGGCTCTACCTCGTTCATGTGTCTGTAGTGCTACTAAGTGGGCCCTATTAAAGTCCGTTCTACTATCATCTTGATCGGCGTCGAGTTCCCTCCCGCCGGCGTTGTGGCCTACTCCCTCGAATCTGCCGAGGTGCTTGTTGGCGGGCAATCCAACCGGACGTGGGTCGTCCTCGTTTAAATAATTCTTGCAGAAAGAGATGCACTCCTCGGTGAGAAAGCCCCGGACGATGCTTCCATCCGGATGTGCCCTGTTACGAACGTATCCTTTGATGAAGCCGTTCATGCTTTCTAACGCCATCATGTTGTGAAGGAACGCGGGCCCGAGATCCTCGATATCGTCCACTATATGCACCAGCGGATGGACCATGATGTCAAAGAATGCGGGCGGGAAGTACATCTCCATCTCGCATAGGATGGTGACGATCTCTTCCTGCAGCCTCCCGAGTTTCTTGACGGTTATCGACTTTCGAGTGATGACGTCGAAGACGTTACACAGGTCGAGTCAGCGTCGCACGAACGTGCGGTTCCATTATCCCTCGGATAGCAACCGGAAGTATTCTGCGTCATCATGACATGACAGGTCATGAGACTTCATCCCGCCGAAGATTTTTTTCGTCGGGTCCAGCCATACTGCGTATCAGCCCTGCGTAGCCTAGGGGAAATTTGACTTCTAGTAGGCACTTGAAGAATTGTTCGATCTCATCGGGATTTAGAGTGAAGCAGGAGGGGCGAGGAGTTTCGCGCTGCTTGGCCACCCTTTTGCGTTTGCGACCATCCGTCTCCTCCTCCTCGGTTTCCCGGTCAACCCGGGCGAAATGAAGCTCTTTTCGATATCAAGGGCCATCAGGTCGTGTCTTGCTTTCGACCCGTCTTTGGTCCTCTCCGGCATGTTGAGCACGGTGCCAAGCAAGCTCTCGCACACGTTCTTCGTGATATGCATGACATCAAGGCTATGAGGCGTACCGAGGATCTTCCAAGTACGGCAAGTCCCAAAACACGGACCTCCTTTTCCATACCCCCAAGAGCGGCCCGGGTTCCTTTTTCTTTCTCTTGTCTCATTTCTTCCGCTTCGCATCTTTATCTTACCCGCCGGAGCGCAGTCTTTCCAGTTTTTCAACAGAGTATCTATCTCTTCGCCGCTTCGCCTAGGTGGAGGTCCCTCGACCTCATCCTTCCCATTGAACAGGTCTCCACGCTTCCTCCACGGGTCATTCTTGGGAAGCCACATTCGATGCCTCATGTAGACGGTTTTTGAAGACCCGGGATCCTTACCCAGTCTGTAAAAATAGCGTCTTTTCCATGCACCTCACACATGCCTTGTGTCCGTGGCACACCCGGCACGCGATATATCCGTATCCAAGATAGTCCCGCACCGTCGTCAACGGTGCGGCTTTCATACGGAAAGTTTCTTGTCCGTAGGCGTCCCAAGTTTCGTCCCTTCCTCCCACGAGTGACTAGCTCCTCCTTCAATAGCTCCGGATACGGGTTGATATCGCTCCCCGGCTGCGTCGGCCCTTGGGTTAGCATACTCATGTGTATGTACTTCTTCTTCGGGCATAGCCATGGAGGGAGGTTGTACATCCATACAAACACGGGCCAGAGTGCTTGTGCTTGCTGCTTTGGTTCCCAAACGGATTGAGTCCGTCGGTGCTCGCACCCAACCCGATGTTCCTTGGTTCTTTCCCGAATTCTTCGTAATACTCATCGTCTAATGTTTTCCATCGGCTTGCATCCGAAGGGTGTGTTAGCACCGGGTTTTCAACCCGCTCCACATCACGCATCACCGCCTCCTTTCTTTCCGCGTGCCGCCGCATGAGCTTTGCTTCCTTGGGGTCCACGAAGTACCGCTACAGACGGGGCGTGAGCGGGAAGTACCACACAACTTTTCGAGGAGATTTTCTTGTCCCTCTCTTGTATCGAGATTCGCCACACTGTGGGCATGTATCGAGATTGGCATGCTCGTTCCGATATATTACGCGATCACCGATGCATGCGTGGTATTTCCGGTGCGGTAAATCGAGAGGGCACACGATTTTCTTGGCCTCCTGTAGGCTACCGGCACACGTGTTATCTTTAGGAAAGTGGATCTTCAAGTACCCGAAGAGTTCGTCCACGCTTGTGTCCGTCCATTTGTGCTTTGCCTTCATCTCCATAATATCGAGAGCGTATCTCAGACGGCTCTCCTCCGTCCCACGAGCTACATCGTACAACGGAGTTCTCGAGTCTACCTCGAGTTGATCCAGCTTAGCCTTCCGTCTACCAGCCGATTTTGGGGTCGGTCGATGTGTTGCTGAGAAGAAGTTCCTGAACATGACGGTCCTGCACGGCCGCGGTTAGCGGGGTATTTCTACTCATGTCCTCGTCGGCCGCATGTTCTTCCTGGCCTTCTTGATCACCATCAACGTGTGCGCCATCCTCTTCAACCTCGTCTCCATTGTCGTGTGGGGCATCCTCTCCATCACCTTCGTTATCATCATCTCCACCATCATCATCTCCATCACCATCGATATCATCATCTCCATCATCACTCATCCACCGAGTATGCCCCTCCATGAAACTATACCCGAGCAGGTGTTGATTCACTATGCCCGAGAAGGGGTCAAACAACGATCCTAGCTTGCATCTTCGACAAGGACACATTATATCCTTTCGCTTTTCGATACATGTCGGCCGTCGCGCGTTCCACGTATCTATCCACGACGCTTTCCCTCATCGCGATGACCATCGCCGCCTACAAGACAAGATAATTGATTACACCGCCGTCTCGGTTTTCACGGAAAAAATTTGGCATGACCTTTGCTAAATATTGTCATGCTCGGAGTTCCAAAATTCGCCGGAACGGAAGTTAATCAACATTCCGGCAAAACATTGGCAACTCAATGTTCCTGCACGCGTAAACAAATGCAAAACAATGCATTTACATATATGGAACCGTGCCTTTTGCAATTCTACTAGTGTAACCGCGACTTTTCACCAACTCATGAACATTCCACTCATTATTTATATACCTATTAGTTGACGCGACGTCCAAAAGCACCGGAGAGACGTCACACGTCGACTTTATGCTCGAGAGATCTAGAGAGATCTACAAATAGAGAGATCTAGCTAGATCTAGTGGAAAAGGTGGTGGGAGGAGATAGATCTAGATCTAGATCATGCAAATCATGCTAGAGGGGCTAGGTAGTGCATGATTTGCTCAAATACATCATATTTTGTTGGTTGAAATAGCTAAAATGGGTGGGAGAATGAGATAACAAGTGCTTGGGTTGATTTGCCATCACATATGAGTGTGTGAGGGTGGTGGTAGGTGGCTGGTCGAGTTATGGCATATCCCAGTTACCGCCGGCGCCTACATGCGCGTTTGCCGGCGGTAGGGCCAATTACCGCCGGCACCTACGGCCCACAAACGCCGGCGGTAAGTGCAGGATGGGTGGCTCACTCAGCCACTCGTTACCCCGGCATTTTCACTTGCGGGTTCGCCGGCGGTACAGCCCCCCTACCCCCGGCGCTTTCGGCACAATCGCCGGCGGTAAGTGCAGGATGGGTGGCCCGCCCAGCCACTCGTTACCCCCGGCATTTTCACTTCCTGGTTCGCCGGCGGTACAACCCCCTACCCCCGGCGCTTTCGGCACAAATCGCCGGCGGTAAGTGCAGGCTGGGTGGCCCGCCCAGCCACTCGTTACCCCTGGCATTTTACTTTCCGTGTTCGCCGGCGGTAAAGCCCGCACCCCCGGCGGCTTGCGTGCAACTCGCCGGCGGTAGGTTTAGGCCACCCTGGAAGGTCTTACCACCGACATTTGCAAACCGTACTCGCCGGCGGTAAGGAGTGCTGCTATAAGCCTTTCCCTAGTAGTGTTGTTAGAGAAGAACATTGGGCCGCTAACTGAAGCCATGAATCATGGTGGAAGTTTCAGTTTTGGATATATATCCTCAATCTCATATGAGAATAATAATTGTTGCCACATGCTTATGCATTAAAGAGGAGTCCATTATCTGTTGTCCATGTTGTCCCGGTATGGATGTCTAAGTTGAGAATAATCAAAAGCGAGAAATCCAAAATGCGAGCTTTCTCCTTAGACCTTTGTACAGGCGACATGGAGGTACCTCATTGTGACACTTGGTTAAAACATGTGCATTGCAAAGATCCGGTAGTCCAAGCTAATTAGGACAAGGTGCGGGCACTATTAGTATACTATGCATGAGGCTTGCAACTTGTAAGATATAATTTACATAACTCATATGCTTTATTACTACCGTTGACAAAATTGTTTCATGTTTTCAAAATAAAAGCTCTAGCACAAATATAGCAATCGATGCTTTCCTCTTTGAAGGACCATTCTTTTTTACTTTTATGTTGAGTCAGTTCACCTATTTCTCTCCATCTCAAGAAGCAAACACTTGTGTGAACTGTGCATTGATTCCTACATACTTGCATATTGCACTTGTTATATTACTCTATGTTGACAATTATCCATGAGATATACATGTTATAAGTTGAAAGCAACCGCTGAAACTTAATCTTCCTTTGTGTTGCTTCAATACCTTTACTTTGATTTATTGCTTTATGAGTTAACTCTTATGCAAGACTTATTGATGCTTGTCTTGAAGTACTATTCATGAAAAGTCTTTGCTTTATGATTCACTTGTTTACTCATGTCATTACCATTGTTATGATCGCTGCATTCATTACATATGTTTACAAATAGTATGATCAAGGTCATGATGGCATGTCACTTCAGAAATTATCTTTTGTTATCGTTTTACCTGCTCGGGACGAGGAGAACTAAGTTGGGGATGCTTGATACGTCTCTGACGTATCGATAATTTCTTATGTTCTATGTCATATTATTGATGATACCTACATGTTTTATGCACACTTTATGTCATATTCGTGCATTTTCTGGAACTAACCTATTAACAAGATGCCGAAGTGCCAGTTGTTGTTTTCTCGCTGTTTTTGGTTTCAGAAATCCTAGTAACGAAATATTCTCGGAATTGGACGAAATCAAGACCCGAGTCCCTATTTTTCCCGGAGCCTTCCAGAACACCCGAGAGCCGCCGAGAGGAAGCCCCGGGGGCCCCACACCACACTCGGCGCGGCCGAGAGGGGCCGCGCCGCCCTATGGTGTGGGCCCCCCGAGCCCCCTCCGAGGCTGCCCTTCCGCCTATTTAAAGCCTCCGTCGAGAAAACCCTGATGCGAAAAACCACGATACGGAAAACCTTCCAGAGCCGCCGCCATCGCGAAGCCAAGATCTGGGGGACATGAGTCTCTGTTCCGGCACCCTGCCGGAGCGGGGAAGTGCCCCCGGAAGGCTTCCCCATCGACACCGCTGCCATCTCCACCGCCATCTTCATCACCGCTGCTGCCCCCATGAGGAGGGAGTAGTTCTCCATCGAGGCTCGGGGCTGTACCGGTAGCTATATGGTTAATCTCTCTCCTATGTGCTTCAATACAATAATCTCATGAGCTGCCTTACATGATTGAGATTCATATGATGATGCTTGTAATCTAGATGTCGTTATGCTAGTCAAGTGAGTTTTACTTATGTGATCTCCGGAGACTCCTTGTCCCACGTGTGTAAAGGTGACCGTGTGTGCACCGTGTGGGTCTCTTAGGCTATATTTCACAGAATACTTATTCACTGTTATGAAGAGCATAGTGAAGTGCTTATTTATATCTCTTTATGATTGCAATGTGTTTTGTATCACAATTTATCTATGTGCTACTCTAGTGATGTTATTAAAGTAGTTTTATTCCTCCCGCACGGTGTAATGGTGACAAGTGTGTGCATCCGTGTTAGTACTTGGCGTAGGCTATGATTGTAATCTCTTGTAGATTATGAAGTTAACTATTGCTATGATAGTATTGATATGATCTATGCCTCCTTCATGGTATGATGGTGACAGTGTGCATACTATGTTAGTACTTGGTTTAGTCTTATTGATCTTTCATGCACTCTAAGGTTATTTAAATATGAACATTGAATTGTGGAGCTTGTTAACTCCGGCATTTAGGGTTCGTGTAATCCTACGCAATGTGTTCATCATCCAACAAGAGAGTGTAGAGTATGCATTTATCTATTCTGTTATGTGATCAATGTTGAGAGTGTCCACTAGTGAAAGTGTAATCCCTAGGCCTTGTTCCTAAATATCGCTATCGCTGCTTGTTTACTGTTTTATCTACGTTACTACTCGCTGCGTTACTACTCGCTGCGTTACTACTCGCTTGTTTACTCGTCCCGGGCAAAGCACTTTTCTCGGTGCCGTTGCTACTACTTATTCATACCACCTGTATTTCACTATCTCTTCGCCGAACTAGTGCACCTATTAGGTGTGTTGGGGACACAAGAGACTTCTTGCTTTGTGGTTGCGGGGTTGCATGAGAGGGATATCTTTGACCTCTTCCTCCCTGAGTTCGATAAACCTTGGGTGATCCACTTAAGGGAAACTTGCTGCTGTTCTACAAACCTCTGCTCTTGGAGGCCCAACACTGTCTACAAGAATAGAAGCTCCCGTAGACATCAATATCATCAATAATGTGGCATGGAACATAAGAAATTATCGATACGTCGGAGACGTATCAAACACCATGTTTTACATTGATTTATGGGGATTTACCAATGATCCCCTTTATTTGGTTATAACTCTGCAGAACATGAATTCCCTGTTTTGTGTATTTTTCACTTTCAGAGACCTATACGGAGCCAAATTGAGCCGGAGGTGTTGGAGATATGCCCAAGAGGCAATAATAAAAGTGTTTATTGTTATATCTTAGTGTTCATGATAAATGTTTACATCCCATGCTATAATTGTATTAACCAGAAACATTAATCCTTGTGTGTTTTGTAAATATAAAGGAGTCCCTAGTAAGCCTCTTGTTAAACTAGCTTGTTGATTAATAGATGATCATGGTTTCCTGATCGTGAACATTGGATGTTATTAATAACAAGGTCATATCATTAGGTGAATGATGTGATGGACATACACCCATAGTAAGTGTAGCATATGATCAAGTCATTTAGTTCTTTGTGCTTCAAGTTTTAATATGCATAGTAACTTAATCCTTCGACCATGAGATCTTGTTAATCACCTACACCGGATGGATGCTTTGATGACACCAAACACTACTGCGTAAATGGGTTGTTATAAAGGTGGCATTAAGTGTTCGGAAAGTATAGGGTTGAGGAACTTGTATCAATAGTGGGATTTGTCCATCCTAATGATGGATAGATATACTCTGGGCCCTCTCGGTGGAATGATATCTAATTATCTTGCAAGCATGTGAATGGTTCACAAGGGATATCATATCACGGTACGAGTAAAGAGTACTTATCAGTAACGAGGTTGAACTAGGTATGAAGATACCGACGATCAAACTTCGGATAAGTAAAATATCGCGAGACAAAGGGAATTGTTATTTTATGTGAATGGTTCTTTCGATCACGAAGTCATCGTTGAATATGTGGGAGCTATTATGGATCTCCAGGTCCCGCTATTAGTTATTGATCGGAGAGGAGTCTCGATCATGTCCGCATAGTTCTCGAACCGTAGGGTGACACACTTAAGGTTTGATGTTATTTTAAGTAGATATGGAATATGGAATGGAGTTCGAATGTTGTTCGGAGTCTCGGATGGGATCCAGGACATCACGAGGAGTTCTGGAATGGTCCGGAGAATAAGATTCATATATAGGAAGTCACTTTCCAAGTTTGGAAATGATCCGGTGCATTTATGGAAGGCGCTAGAATGTTCTAGAACCTTCCGGAAGAAATCACCATGGAAGGTGGAGTCCCGAATGGACTCTGATACGTCTCCGACGTATCGATAATTTCTTATGTTCTATGCCATATTATTGATGATACCTACATGTTTTATGCACACTTTATGTCATATTTGTGCATTTTCTGGAACTAACCTATTAACAAGATGCCGAAGTGCCGGTTCTCGTTTCTGCTGTTTTTGGTTTCGAAATCCTAGTAACGAAATATTCTCGGAATTGGACGAAACGAAGACCCGGGGGCCTATTTTTCCACGGAGCTTCCGAAGACCGAAGAACATACGAAGTGGGGCCACGAGGTGGCGACACCACAAGGCGGCGCGGCCCGGGGGGCCCGCGCCGCCCTATGGTGTGGCCCCTCGTCCGGCCCCCGACTCTGCCCTTCCGCCTACTTAAAGCCTCCGTCGCGAAACCCCCGATGCAAAAAACCACGATACGGAAAACCTTCCGGAGACGCCGCCGCCGCCGATCCCATCTCGGGGATTCCGGAGATCTCCTCCGGCACCCTGCCGGAGAGGGGATTCATCTCCCGGAGGACTCTACACCGCCATGGTCGCCTCCGGAGTGATGAGTGAGTAGTTCACCCTCGGACTATGGGTCCATAGCAGTAGCTAGATGGTTGTCTTCTCCTCATTGTGCTTCATTGTTGGATCTTGTGAGCTGCCTAACATGATCAAGATCATCTATCCGTAATTCTATATGTTGTGTTTGTCGGGATCCGATGGATAGAGAATACCATGTCATGTTAATTATCAAGTTATTACATATGTGTTGTTTATGATCTTGCATGCTCTCCGTTACTAGTAGAGGCTCGGCCAAGTTTTTGCTTTTAACTCCAAGAGGGAGTATTTATGCTCGATAGTGGGTTCATGCCCGCATTGACACCGGGACGAGTGACGAAAGTTCTAAGGTTGTGTTGTACTTGTTGCCACTAGGGATAAAACATTGGCGCTATGTCCGAGGATGTAGTTGTTGATTACATTACGCACCATACTTAATGCAATTGTCCGTTGCTTTGCAACTTAATACTGGAGGGGGTTCGGATGATAACCCGAAGGTGGACTTTTTAGGCATAGATGCAGTTGGATGGCGGTCTATGTACTTTGTCGTAATGCCCAATTAAATCTCACTATACTTATCATGTCATGTATGTGCATTGTTATGCTCTCTCTATTTGTCAATTGCCCGAATGTAATTTGTTCACCCAACATGCTTTATCTTATGGGAGAGACACCTCTAGTGAACTGTGGACCCCGGTCCATTCTTTTAATACTGAAATACAAATCTGCTGCAATACTTGTTTTACTATTTTCTCTCGCAAACAATCATCTTCCACACAATACGGTTAATCCTTTGTTACAAGCAAGTCGGTGAGATTGACAACCTCATCTGTTTCGTTGGGGCAAAGTACTTTGGTTGTGTTGTGCAGGTTCCACGTTGGCGCCGGAATCTATGGTGTTGCGCCGCACTACATCCCGCCGCCATCAACCTTCAACGTGCTTCTTGGCTCCTCCTGGTTCGATAAACCTTGGTTTCTTTCGAGGGAAAACTTTGCTGCCGTGCGCATCATACCTTCCTCTTGGGGTTGCCCAACGAACGTGTGAAATACACGCCATCAAGCTCTTTTTCTGGCGCCGTTGCCGTGGAGATCAAGACACGCTGCAAGGGGAGTCTCCACTTCTCAATCTCTTTACTTTGTTTTTGTCTTGCTTTATTTTATTTACTACTTTGTTTGCTGCACTTATATCAAAACACAAAAAAATTAGTTGCTAGCTTTACTTTATTTATTGTCTTGTTTGCTATATCAAAAACACAAAAAAAATTAGTTTACTTGCATTTACTTTATCTAGTTTGCTTTATTTACTACCGCTAAAATGAGTAATCCTGAAGTTGAAGTTCGTTCATTTAAGCAACAAGGGGGAGAATGTTTAAAAGATGCTTGGTATAGAATTAGTGATGCCCATAATAGGTGCACTAAGAAACACTCCACTACTATCCTACTCAGGAATTTTTATGTTGGTATCTCTAGCTGGAATAGATATGTTCTTGATTGTCTCGCGGGAGGTAACTTCCTAGGTGCTCCCGCTTTAGAAGCTAGCTGCATTATTGAGAGTTTATTTGGAACACCACCTGTTAATGAAACTAAAATTGAAACCTCCCTTGAGGATGTTATGAAAAAATTGGAAGCCATAGAGAAAAATTTTCCGAGTGTTGAAACTAAGTTGGAGATATTACTTGATAAAACTGATGAACTTGATAAATCCTTAGGGGGAATTGATGAAAGAATTAGTGTCTTAGGAACTTGTGTTGACCATGATAATCAAAATAATAGGATTGGCGAACTTGAAAAAGCTATGGGAACCTTGGGTTCAACCTTTTCATCTTTACAGTTTAGAGAGAAAGCTTATGTGGGAAAGGAGCAAAAGTTTATGTATGTCTCTAAAATGCCTAAACCGAAGAAATATTATTATAGGCCTAAAATTGACAAAGCCCCTAGTACCACTACAAATGGGGGAGCTTATGATATCAATGATCCATCTCGCGATAATACTTGAGATACACTTTCTGCGCCTAGCTGAAAGGCGTTAAAGAAAAGGGCTTATGGGAGACAACCCATGTTTTTACTCCAGTATTTTTGTTTTATATTTGTGTCTTGGAAGTTGTTTACTACTGTAGCAACCTCTCCTTATCTTAGTTTTATGTTTTGTTGTGCCAAGTAAAGTCTTTGATAGAAAAGTAAGTACTAGATTTGGATTACTGCGCAGTTCCAGATTTCTTTGCTGTCACGAATCTGGGTCTATCTCCCTGTAGGTAGCTCAGAAAATTACGCCAATTTACGAGCATGATCCTCAGATATGTACGCAACTTTCATTCAATTTGAGCATTTTCGTTTGAGCAAGTCTGGTGGCCTAATAAAATCCATCTTTACGGACTGTTCTGTTTTGACAGATTCTGTCTTTTATTTCGCATTGCCTCTTTTGCTATGTTGGATGAATTTCTTTGATCCATTAATGTCCAGTAGCTTTATGCAATGTCCAGAAGTGTTAAGAATGATTGTGTCACCTCTGAACATGTGAATTTTTATTATGCACTAACCCTCTAATGAGTTGTTTCGAGTTTGGTGTGGAGGAAGTTTTCAAGGATCAAGAGAGGAGTATGATGCAACAAGATCAAGGAGAGTGAAAGCTCTAAGCTTGGGGATGCCCCGGTGGTTCACCCCTGCATATTCTAAGAAGACTCAAGCGTCTAAGCTTGGGGATGCCCAAGGCATCCCCTTCTTCATCGACAAAATTATCAGGTTCCTCCCCTGAAACTATATTTTTATTCCGTCACATCTTATGTACTTTGCTTGGAGCGTCGGTTTGTTTTTGTTTTTGTTTTGTTTGAATAAAATGGATCCTTGCATTCACTTTATGGGAGAGAGACACGCTCCGCTGTAGCATATGGACAAATATGTCCTTAGGTTCTACTCATAGTATTCATGGCGAAGTTTCTTCTTCGTTAAATTGGTATATGGTTGGAATTGGAAAATGATACATGTAGTAAAATGCTATAATGTCTTGGATAATGTGATACTTGGCAATTGTTGTGCTCATGTTTACGCTCTTGCATCATATACTTTGCACCCATTAATGAAGAAACACTTAGAGCTTGCTAATTTGGTTTGCATATTTGGTTTCTCTAAAGTATAGATAACATCTAGTATTGAGTTTTGAACAACAAGGAAGACGGTATGGAGTCTTATAATGTTTACCATATGTCTTTTATGTGAGTTTTGCTGTACTGTTCATCCTTGTGTTTGTTTCAAATAACCTTGCTAGCCTAAACCTTGTATCGAGAGGGAATACTTCTCATGCATCCAAAATACTTGAGCCAACCACTATGCCATTTGTGTCCACCATACCTACCTACTACATGGTATTTATCCGCCATTCCAAAGTAAATTGCTTGAGTGCTACCTTTAAAATTCCATCATTCACCTTTGCAATATATAGCTCATGGGACAAATAGCTTAAAAACTATTGTGGTATTGAATATGTACTTATGCACTTTATCTCTTATTAAGTTGCTTGTTGTGCGATAACCATGCTTCGGGGACGCCATCAACTATTCTTTGTTGGATATCATGTGAGTTGCTATGCATGTCCGTCTTGTCTGAAGTAAGAGAGATCTACCACCTTTATGGTTGGAGCATGCATGTTGTTAGAGAAGAACTTTGGGCCGCTAACTAAAGCCATGAATCATGGTGGAAGTTTCAGTTTGGACACATATCCTCAATCTCATATGAGAATAATAATTGTTGTCACATGCTTATGCATTAAAGAGGAGTCCATTATCCGTTGTCCATGTTGTCCCGGTATGGATGTCTAAGTTGAGAATAATCAAAAGCGAGAAATCCAAAATGCGAGCTTTCTCCTTAGACCTTTGTACGAGCGGCATGGAGGTACCCCATTGTGACACTTGGTTAAAACATGTGCATTGCAAAGATCCGGTAGTCCAAGTTAATTAGGACAAGGTGCGGGCACTATTAGTATACTATGCATGAGGCTTGCAACTTGTAAGATATAATGTACATAACTCATATGCTTTATTACTACCGTTGACAAAATTGTTTCATGTTTTCAAAATAAAAGCTCTAGCACAAATATAGCAATCGATGCTTTCCTCTTTGAAGGACCATTCTTTTTACTTTTATGTTGAGTCAGTTCACCTATCTCTCTCCACCTCAAGAAGCAAACACTTGTGTGAACTGTGCATTGATTCCTACATACTTGCATATTGTACTTGTTATATTACTCTATGTTGACTATTATCCATGAGATATACATGTTACAAGTTGAAAGCAACCGCTGAAACTTAATCTTCCTTTGTGTTGCTTCAATACCTTTACTTTGATTTATTGCTTTATGAGTTAACTCTTATGCAAGACTTATTAATACTTGTCTTGAAGTACTATTCATGAAAAGTCTTTGCTATATGATTCACTTGTTTACTCATGTCATTACCATTGTTTTGATCGCTGCATTCACTACATATGTTTACAAATAGTATGATCAAGGTTATGATGGCATATCACTTCGAAATTATCTTTGTTATCGTTTTACCTGCTCGGGACGAGCGAGAACTAAGCTTGGGGATGCTGATACGTCTCCGACGTATCGATAATTTCTTATGTTCTATGCCATATTATTGATGATACCTACATGTTTTATGCACACTTTATGTCATATTTGTGCATTTTCTGGAACTAACCTATTAACAAGATGCCGAAGTGCCAGTTCTCGTTTTCTCGCTGTTTTTGGTTTCAGAAATCCTAGTAACGAAATATTCTCGGAATTGGACGAAACGAAGACCCAGGGGCCTATTTTTCCACGGAGCTTCCAGAAGACCGAAGAACATACGAAGTGGGGCCACGAGGTGGCGACACCACAAGGCGGCGCGGCCCAGGGGGCCCGCGCCGCCCTATGGTGTGGCCCCCTCGTCTGGCCCCCGACTCTGCCCTTCCGCCTACTTAAAGCCTCCGTCGCGAAACCCCTGATGCGAAAAACCACGATACGGAAAACCTTCCAGAGACGCCGCCGCCGCCGATCCCATCTCGGGGATTATGGAGATCTCCTCCGGCACCCTGCCGGAGAGGGGATTCATCTCCCGGAGGACTCTACACCGCCATGGTCGCCTCCGGAGTGATGAGTGAGTAGTTCACCCCTGGACTATGGGTCCATAGCAGTAGCTAGATGGTTGTCTTCTCCTCATTGTGCTTCATTGTTGGATCTTGTGAGCTGCCTAACATGATCAAGATCATCTATCCGTAATTCTATATGTTGTGTTTGTCGGGATCCGATGGATAGAGAATACCATGTCATGTTAATTATCAAGCTATTACATATGTGTTGTTTATGATCTTGCATGCTCTCCGTTACTAGTAGAGGCTCGGCCAAGTTTTTACTTTTAACTCCAAGAGGGAGTATTTATGCTCGATAGTGGGTTCATGCCTGCATTGACACCGGGACAGATGACTGAAAGTTCTAAGGTTGTGTTGTGCTGTTGCCACTAGGGATAAAACATTGGCGCTATGTCCGAGGATGTAGTTGTTGATTACATTACGCACCATACTTAATGCAATTGTCTCGTTGCTTTGCAACTTAATACCGGAGGGGTTCGGATGATAACTCGAAGGTGGACTTTTTAGGCATAGATGCAGTTGGATGGAGGTCTATGTACTTTGTCGTAATGCCCAATTAAATCTCACTATACTTATCATGTCATGTATGTGCATTGTTATGCTCTCTCTATTTGTCAATTGCCCGACTGTAATTTGTTCACCCAACATGCTTTATCTTATGGGAGAGACACCTCTAGTGAACTGTGGACCCCGGTCCATTCTTTTAATACTGAAATACAAATCTGCTGCAATACTTGTTTTACTATTTTCTCTGCAAACAATCATCTTCCACACAATACGGTTAATCCTTTGTTACAGCAAGCCGGTGAGATTGACAACCTCACTGTTTCGTTGGGTCAAAGTACTTTGGTTGTGTTGTGCAGGTTCCACGTTGGCGCCGGAATCTCTGGTGTTGCGCCGCACTACATCCCGCCGCCATCAACCTTCAACGTGCTTCTTGGCTCCTCCTGGTTCGATAAACCTTGGTTTCTTTCTGAGGGAAAACTTGCTGCTGTGCGCATCATACCTTCCTCTTGGGGTTGCCCAACGAACGTGTGAAATACACGCCATCAGACTCCACCAACCCTAGCCAGCCAACCAAAGGGGAAGGTGGAGTCCATGGTGGAATCCACCACCATGGCCGGCCATAGGGGAAGGAAAGGGAGGAGTCCCACTTCCCCTAGGTTTCACCCATATGGAAGATTTTGAGTTGGACTCTTATTCGGATTTTGGGCAAACCCTTGGGGGTCCCACCTATATAAAGAGAGGGAGAGGGAGAGGGCTGACTACTACTTGGCCGCACCACCAAGGGGCTCCATGGCCGACGCCCCAAGCCCCCCTCTCTCCCAAACCCTAGCTACTCCCTCCTCCTTCTTCTCCCGCGGTGCTTACGGCGAAGCGCTGCCGGAGATCTCCACCACCACCGTCACCACGTCGTCGTGCTGGCGGGATTTCGAGGAGGATCTACTACTTCCCCTGCCCGCTGGAACGGGGAGAAGGACATCGTCATCAACACCGTACGTGTGACCGAGTGCGGAGGTGCTGCCCGATTGTGGCACCGTCAAGATCTTCTACGCGCTTCTGAAAGCGGCAAGTGATCGACTACATCCACCAGGAGATTTATCTCATTAACGCTTAGCGATCTTCAAGGGTATGTTGATCTTCACCTCGTTGCTACCATCTACTAGATTAGATCTTGGCTTGTTATTCGTTCTTGCGGTAGGAATTTTTTTGTTTTCTATGCTACGAATCCCAACAGGAGGTTGGAGCGTCATTTTTTCATCGGGATGAATACCCTGGGACCTGGAAGGGCCTAAGGCCCAAAAGAGCCCATGTGGCACGCCCAAACATGTAGGGCACGCCACCTGCCCTCTTTTGGCTGCCGATCGTCCAAATAGCGTGATCTTTTTGCACACCGACGTATTTTGATCTAAAATCACTATATATATATGACCCCAAAGAGTTCTCGGAGGAGAGCGCCCCAGAAGACGGAAACACAAAAACAGTGGCTGCAACACCGAAGATTGGAGGGGGTGGACTCTGTCGGGATCACCAACGAAGGGATCTCCACCATCTCCAACGTCTTCATCATCATCACCATGATCAAGAGGGAGTAGTCCACCTTTGGACTACGGGTTTGTGGCAGTAGCTTGATCTATTTCTCTCATGTTCTTCATAGTTCTTAGTGCCATATGAGTTGCCCAACATGATTATGGCCATATTTGTAATACCTATGTGGGAGATCTTTACTCTATGATATTGTGCTATGAGATCTGATCGTATTTTGTGCAAGATGTATTGATATATGCATATTATATGTACCCCGTTCTTAAGTATTGGTTCTGATCCAACTTTTATGCAAGAGCGTGTGTGGGGTGATGTGTGTATTAGATGGAGTAGCATGATTTTAATGATTGAGTAGTGACAACAAATTCATGATCTGTTATGTTTTTGCCTTTTCTTTTGCTACCTCACTAGGGATAAAGTGAATGCATGTGCTATGTTCGTCATGTGCCAAAAGTGATTATCTTGTTTGTTTAAGGTAGCATATTTGATATTTAAACATCATGTCAAAATACTTATGGCTAAGCTCTGTTAATTCTTAATAAAAGATTGCATGGAGTTTTCCTATTCTTGTGGAGTATAAGAGAGATGTGTTGCATCATCTCTATGTTAGGACGTGATGCCCATATGAATGTGTATCTTTCACATGTTTTTATTTGCATCTTCATATCTCATTGATGAATTTTTATTGTCCACTACAACTTAAAAGAGAGAATAGTGAAGTGAACTCATGAACCCTGGTCCATTTTTATCATAAGAAGCACCTTTATATTGCTTTTATCTTAGTTTTTATTTGCGCAATATTTTAATCCGAAAATACAAAAATACTTAGTTCCTTTAATTACACACAAAACCCCAAAACAACTATCTCTTTACCGCATTTACTTAGTTTACTTTACTTGTATTACATTTTTATTTACTATTATTAATACGAAATCTTGTACTTGACAACCACACGTGGAGTTGGGGACACAAGGTAGTATCTTACTTTGCAGGATTGCTAGAAGAAGAGGAAAGGAGACGACTCTTTCCTAATTTCTCGAGAGTTCGATATAAACCCTCTGATTCATCATTGTGGGGAAAATTCTTCGCTGACACAACACTCTGCACTTTGAGTCCCAACGTCATCAATATTCCACTAAAAATTAAGATTTTTGCATGCTATCTTCACAAGGGTGTAATATTCACCAGAAACAACCTTGTACAATACAATTAGCATGGAAGTACGTAGTGTGTTTTCTATCATCACTTACTTTATATGATCAGTCATCCAAGAAGGTTCTACATTATACATGCCATGGTGTTGCAAATATTTTCGGCAACTAGATAAACGGTGTGGATCATAGGGTTAAAATACTTATTACAGTGAGAGAGCGCTTGCCATTATTTTGTTGCTATGGCTATATAAAAATTACAAGGTATTTAAAGATAAAATTCTTCTCTCATGTAGGTTATCCACATGTGCACAACTTTGCTTTGCTCATGGTCGTCTTTACAACATGTGAGGAATCGCGACCTGTTTATGCAGGTGTCTACATAGTTGGAGTATAGGGTGAGAAATAATTTTGGATGGCAACATAATATGCGGATTGGACCTCCATCACATTATGTGTCGTTACAGTGCCCTTTTGGTACAATATTAGTCTAGACGAAGTTAAAAATCTTCCTCTTACAACTTCTTGCGATAAACAGAAATAAAATTGATCGAGAAGAAATTACAACCAAGTTTAATATTGCCATACAGATAGTTTATACTAGGAGATGCCAATAATTAGACTACAAAGTGTTTGTAAAGCAGTATAGGCAAAACTGTGAACATAAACACTTAGACAAAAACATCTTGTTCTGTGGGCTGCAACAATTTCACTCAGAGGAGGGAGAACATGAATCTTAGTCGATGTTACAACTCATGCTAGCATGCATTTACGATGCAATCCTATGGTTTAGGAGTGGATCTAGATTAAGCTAGTTCTCACCTGAGAATTAGCATACCTCTTTTATATCATGTAAAAGATACATTTTCTAATTGTGATTGTACCATTATTCTATCCCAACGCAAGTCATCTTCTAGCCCGGGACAGAGGTCCAAACGCACAATCTAGCTTGTCCGTGAATTGAAGCTGGCACCCTTCTTGTCCTTGTTGGTGCCATTGGCATTGCCATCGTAGGGCTCGACCTCCTCGTCGCATCCGACCGTCTCCAATGGCTTGAAGGTGTAGTACTTGACGCAGACGAAGAAGTAAATCAGGTTGAGCCCCTCCAGCCCGACGACGAGCCAGTAGTAGTTATCGAGCTTCCCTCTGTTGAGGTTGTCCTGGAGCCACTGCCCGCTCCCCCGCGTCTTCTCGTGCACGATGGTCACGAGCACCGTGCCCAGGTAGCTCCCCGCCGAGATAGTGAGCCAGTAGAGCGCCGCCGCGGTGCTCCGCATGCTCTCGGGCGCCTGGTCGTACAGGAACTCCATGCGCCCCACGTCCATGAAGGCGTTGGCCACGCCGTGGATGGCGTACTGCGGCACCAGCCAGAAGACGCTGATGGGCAGCATGGCGCCCTTGGGCGCGTCCAGCATCCCGCTCGCGGCGGCCACGGACCTGCGCCTCTTCTCGACGGCCGCGGCGGCCACGTTCCCCAGCATGGCGATCGTCATGCCGACGCCCGTGCGCTGGAGGTGGGTGATGCCGTTGGGGCGGCCGGTGAAGCGGCGGAGCACGCGCACGAGCACGCGGTCGTAGAAGGCCAGGGTGACCAGCATGGCCAGGTTGTTGAAGATGAGCATGGAGGCCGGCGGGATCTTGAAGCTCGGCGTGATGTCGCGGTCCATGGTGCGCGCCTGCTGGATCGCGAAGCTGCTGTTGTGCGACGACGCGGTCACCATCAGGATTCCCGCCGCCCAGATGGGTAGCATGCGCACGATCGACTTGATCTCCTCCACCCGGTGCACCGTCGACAGCCGCCACAGCTTCGGCTCGCCGGAAGGCAGCACGTCGCCCTCCATCACTATCGCCGCCTTGTCAAAGAACCTTAGCATCATTGAAGAAATAACAGTTAGTTCATTAGCGGGCTCGTTCAGCTTGCTAAAATTATTGTCAATAGCTTGCAGAGTACGTAGCATTACAGCTTACTTTAGCTGGTCGGTGTGGAGAAGGCGGCCAGTGGTCGAGATGCCGGCGTCGAGCACCTTGTCATCGTACAGGAGGTCGGGGTCTGGCAAAACGGCTTTCCTCTTCTTGAACGCGGCCGCCGCGACCTGCGCCAGCCGGACCAGAGGGCTGCCGCCGGGCGGCATCCTGACATACAGCGAGTACCCGGACACGAAGCCGATCACGGCGACGAACATGGCGATGGTGGGCACACCGAGACCCCACCCCCACCCAACGTTCTCCTGGATGTACACCACCACGGTGACCGCCATGAGCTTGGCGAGCTCGATGCCGAAGAAGTAGAGGTTGAAGAAGCTCCACATGGGGGCCTTGCCGCCACGGCGCTTGCGCGCGTCCAGCTCGAGCTGGTCGGCTCCAAACGCCATGTTGCATGGCCGCGTGCCCCCGGAGCCGATGGACGTGGCGAGCAGCGACAGGTAGAGGACGGCGATCTGGTAGGTGGAGGCCCGCTGGCACTCGACGGCGTGCTTCGCGCAGGGCGGCGGGCGGAGCGAGGGAAGCGCGGCCGAGAGGGTGAGACAGACCATGCCGAGCTGGTAGATGATGGAGCCGACGGTAATGGTCCAGAAGCGGCCGGCGAAGGAGTCGGCGATGAGGCCACCGACGAGAGGGGTGAGATTGGTGGTGCCGTGGTAGTTTGTGAGTATGTTGGAGGCCTCCACGAGCGGTAGGTGCAGCTGCAGGGTGAGGTATGTGATCAGGTTCGAGCCAAACCCCACCGTCGCCAGCCGGTCGCAGAAGTCGTTTGCTGTTCATCATGTGCAACAGTGGCGGGAAATGTTAAATTTCAAATTGTAGTATGCTCAACCAGTTTTGCTGAACTTCAAAGAAGTACTTAAGATACCTACAAATTATGTAATAAGATTCTTTTTTTCTAATATACTGCAGTCATGCTTATACATGATAGTTTTTGTTTTGAGAAAATTCCACTTCTAACCCTTAGTTATGATCTTGTGACAGTTTACTCTATTTAACTTGTTTGACATTGTTGCAACTTAGGTGTGGTTTTGTGACAGTTTTTACCCTCATTTTGTAGTATTATGTGTATTGATAAGCCTCTTGTGGGAGGGGAGAGGGGGCTGCTGGTCTCCATGCCCCCATCACTAATGACAATTTAATAGAACGATTTGACAATGAAAATATGCCATGAATTGTAATTATCCTAACAAAAAGTGTCCTAGTTCTCGGTCTAATAAGCCGGCATGTCATCTTAAGAAGTGAATCTAACTTCTAAATTTAGGAGATGTAATAAAAATGGGATAATAGATGTCAAAACGTCAAAACAAAGGGATAAATTGTAGTAAGATTTTTTTAACGGAGAAAATGCTATGCATGAACCCAACAATGGAGGCAAGGAGTGTAGTTTACTCTTATTTTTCGGCAAGTACTATTCAAATTGTATTTGACTAGTTCTAGTTGCTCTAAATATTTTGAAAAGGCGGCTGACTTGATTGTGATCCATGCATACAAGAAAAGGTAATGGTAATCCACATGGATATATAACATGATATAGGGTTGATAAATGACGACTTTGAGATATCTATACATCTTACATATTCGGATGTACAAAAGGAGATGCTTTAGCAATAGAAGGGGAATTTCTTCTTTACAATTAATGGTCCCTTTGTCGCGTGCAAACATCACACGAATAAGTTCATTTCCAGCAATAATAGGAAAGAGAAGCTCCCTACATCCGGACAATTAAAACTTCTCTTGCGGGTCTCTTTGCTTCGCATGATCGAGTCTAGGAACATAGAATTAGCAAAAGAATGTAGGATCAAGATGTCCCCTATATAAATTGAAAATGTAGGATTGATATGTCAATTCCAATTTTAACACTTGACACTCACTATCAAGTCTCGACCACTCAAAAGTTCTAAAAGTTCGCCATAGACGATTTGGTTCTGGATTTCTGCACGTAGCAACAGTACTGTACTGGCATTGTTTGACAAGGTTGCCGATAATTGGTACTGCATGAGACACTATGAGAACTACAGTTTGGCAGTTTATAATTTCCGTACTCAGAGAAGAGAATCTTATGCTTTTCACCAGGTTGGGTTCCTCGATGTGATTCCAAAAACGTCATTTTACTTCAGTCTTATCGTGTCACGTCGTTTTGAACAAAATGGACCTACTACAGATCACGAGCTTCGTGAAATATATTGCAGGCACCTCGAACTATTGCCTAATTAAGCTTTTGTGCAGGTGTTATTAAAACAGTAACAGTTTTCGCCTGTTTTCGCAAATTAACTGCACAACTCTCTTCTTCTTGATTAATGAACGAGACTAGTGTTTTGTCTCCGTTGCAAAAAAAAAAAAAAAAAAAACTTGTTTCGTTCTTAAAAGATTTTTGTTTTATGTGCAGCCTCCACTGAATCCTAAGGTAAATCGGTAGCACTGTATATCTGCGGTCATCCAGCATAAGAAGACCAAAAAAAAAGTGAAAATTCCAGTGGAGCAATACTGGAAACCAGCTGAGGCGAAACCACTAGCTAATCAGTGGGAGCAGTCGAGCAGAGATCAGGAGATCACACGAGTATCTATCTACACCAATCTCAAATTGCGTCGTTAAGATTCACGAGAGGACAGAAAATACGGAAGGCGAGAAAGGATGAACCAATCACCTAGGATGAACGGCATGGTCCTGAAGCCGCCCTGCTTCGCCTTCTTCTTCTCGGCGACATCCTTGGCGCCCCCTCTCCCGTCCTCGGACATTGTTTCTTCTCCGTTACTTCGGCGAGATTCTCTCGCTCTCTCCGCCGGAGCGGTGGAGGAGAGCTAGCTAGGAGGAGCTACGGTTAGGCGCTGGCTGGCTATAGCTCCGTGGCGCGCGTGCGTGAGAATGGAGCCAGATGGTGAGGTATCTAGTTTGTCTACACGCCTTTATATAGCGTTGGTGCTAAGTTTGACATATCCGTCCGCAGGAAAAAGTCTCCGGAATGGGAGGCATCCGCTCCACTACAAGATGATTGAGATGTGACGACGTCCACTACAGTCAGATCGAAATGGCATCAGGACACAATTTAGATATCTTGATCGGCTTCGATACCCATTCCAATCCAAATTAATTGACTCAAGTTTATCTAGATGTAGATGTATCTAGACGTATTTATTGACTAGAATATCTATATCTCGATAAAATTGAGATTATTAAAAACAGAAGCTACCGTTCCTTTATCAGATCAAAATGGCATCGCGACGCCATTTAGATATATGATTGATCGCAAGATCGTCAAGACATTTACTTTACGGAAAAACTCGTAAATAGGGTAGTGTTAGCCGAGTGTGGATTTTTGTACCTCGAGCTACACATAGCTCATTTTTTCAAAAATTCAAAAATAATACTTTAAAGTTTAAAAAATATCTTAATTTTTTTGATGTAGGTAAACGTTGGGATCTACGTATCTGCAAAATTTCAACTCGAAATAACAAAATCTGACAGATTTGGAGGTTTTGAAATCGTGCACTGTTCACACTACTATAGGTGTCAGATTTTGTCACCTTTGCACAGCCCCGAATATATGGTATTTCGAGTTGAAATTTTGCACGTACTTAGATCACAACATGGTCTACAGCAAGATTTTTTCATATTTTTTTGAAACTTTAAACTGCCAGTTTTGAATTTTCAAAAACCGAGCTACATGTAGCTCAATCTACACTGATGGTTTTCGAGTGTTAGCATGTACATATATTAGGTATTGTAAACTGTCTGTACATAACTCCAGTTATCCTTGAGCCTAATATAAACCCATAACCCGCATTGGTATACGTGCAAGGCTTCTCCCAACTCTTTCTCTGGCACTTTTCTACATAGTATCAGAGCTCTTCTCTGTTTTTTTTCGAAATAGAGATTTCCGAGCCTCTGCATCAATCGATGCACACATCTTTCTTTATTATAAAGTTCTCAGCTTGCTAACAATGTCTCACCTTGTTGAACCTCCTACACTCCGCCATGGGGCCATTGATGAGGATGTCGTCAAACATGAACCTTGCTAGGAACCAGACCGTGCGTCAGTTGTGGCTCTCGGCCTTCTAGCTCTTCTCCGCCAACAAGGCCAGCAAAGCCATCTACCTGGACAAAGCTCGTCCAGGGTGAGATGTACATCACCGAGTACGCGCCGCCGCCGCAAGAAGATCTCCGACGGCCTCGCCGACAATGACTACCATGTCTTGGACCGTGTCCTCGTCCTCAACACACTTCGCGGACTCGGCTCATAGTTCGCCTCCGCCGCCACTGTGATCTCCATGATGGTGCCCCTGCCATCCTTCCTCCGCGTCAGTAGCATGATTCTCATGGAGGATATGCAGCATGCCAATGCCACCTCTAACGTTGCGTCGATAGCGCTCGTCTCTCAGACCCGGCCTTCACTGTCGCCATGCAGTGGCACTGCTTGCCATGGGGACTCCTCGGCCAATGGAAATCCCAAGCGCTACTACTAGACCAAGAACAAGATAGGTTCTAAGCAGGTCAGCGGTCCTCCCCGCGAGACTACCCCAGCACTGGCAGGCCCATGGGTGTGCTTCTTCCTAGGGTGTAGGGCAATGGTGTGCCCCTACCTCTCCACGCATCCTTGGCCCCCGCCCCCAGGCCTACCACATGATGAACGTGCCATTGTACCACTCTGCATCGTTGTCGCCTGCTGCGATGAACAACCTCACCCGGTGATGGACTCCGGGTCCTCCTTTCACATGACAAATGGTGGTGGTAAAATTTCCCTTTCCACGAAACTTTCCCATCCACACTTTGTCACAGTTGGGAACGGCAATGTTGTCCCTATTTCCTCCTCTGGTCACTCCACGCTTATGTCGTCTTCAAGACACACGTCTAAACTCAATAATGTGATTTTTGTTTTGCACTTACTCCATAATTTGGTCTCCATTAGCAAATTTACTCATGACAATTTTTGTTCCTTTGGATTTGAAGCATTTGGTTTCTCTGTAAAGGATCCGAAGACCCGCCATGTGCTTCTTCGTTGCAATAGCAACGAAGATCTATGTACATTTCCCGACACCACCTGCACACACGCTGGGCAACCTCTACCATGCTCGCCATGATCGCTACCTCCACTGCTGAACTGTGGCATGAGCGTCTTGGGCATCACATTCATGATACAATGTCGGTGCTTCAACATTTATATTTTGTCAAGTTAAATAAAATTTGGCGTACCTCTGTTTGCCATGCATGTCAACTTGGAAAACATGTTCGCTTGCCGTTTAGTTCTTCTAATTCAGCGTCTAGCACCTCATGTGATTTGATATATTATGATTTATGGGCATCACCCATTATTAGTGCATCTGTTTTTCGCTATTATCTTGCGATTTTTGATGACTATTCACACTTTTTTGTAATTTTTTACTTAAACAAAAATCGTGTATTGCCTGTGTCTTAAAGAATTTTTTCCTTTATACTTGCATGCAGTTCGGTGTCCACATATGCTCCATAATACGCTCCATAAAAACTGACAACGGCACTGAGTTCCTCAACTTCATAGTTGATCGTCTTCTCTCCAAATACGGTACTACAGTCCATCTATCGTGTTCCTATACTTCCCAACCAAATGCCAAGGCTAAGTGTGTCATAAACACCATCAATAACACTATGCGTACACTCATATCTTATGCTCATTTGCATGTGCACTTCTAGGAAAAGGCTCTTGCCACCTCAACATATCTTCTTAATAAACCTCCCTGGGCCGCTATTTGTCTTATGACACGCATAGGGTGTTCGGTTGGTTCTATTACCTTAATGTTTCATCCACTGCAGCACAAAAACTCAGCCCTCGGTTTGTTCCTTGTGTGTTTCTTGGATATTCGACTAACCCTTGTTGGTATCGTTGTTACAATCCATCATCGGGTAAAGTACCAATCTCACGACATATTAAGTTCGATGGGATTGTATTTCTGTTTCAGCATGCAGCAACGACAGCTCCACCTCAATCAGACACGTCTCGGTGCGTCGACTTCCTCTTCAACTGGCCCCTCGACGTCCCTAGTCTGCGTTGGGCTGCATCACGCGATGATACGCGCCCTCGCCCACGGAAGGATTCTGCCACGAAGCCACGCTGTTGTGGCCCTTCACTAGGTTGTCGTGCCACCACGTTATGTTGTCGCGGCTTCGTGACAGCCTCTCACTCCTCGTTTCTCAGCCGCGGCAGAGGAGCCTGTCGTGGCTTAAGGTCTGGAAGGTTATATGTCACTTGTAGCTAGTTTTCAAATATAAGAGTACCAAATCCACGGTGGAGCTGATTGGTAATGGTTTATTTACTTGTTACCTTCACTTAAAGTTACCTGCAAGTTGTCTTGAATTCAAAGCAAGTGAAATAAAAGTGGTTGTTGTTGAGAAGTGGTGAATAAAGTAATACTTAAAGCTAAGTGAGTGAGATGATGCAATCGATGGTAAAGTAACTGAAACTCAATAGGGGTAGAACATTCTCGGGAGTTGTGGATCTACCATTAGCCTAGGCATGGTGATTAGGGGTATTTAATTGTTTTATATTTATAGATATGTGGGGGGGGCATATAAAGATGCTCCCAGAAGCACTATTCTACATCCCTCATAAGCACTACCTTTCCCCTCGCATGCCAAGGAGGTCTAATAATTAAGGGTATCTCCATGAATATGGTCATATTCTCTTATCCTTTGTGATCCTCGTATATACATGATTGGCGGAGGTGGTGGATACTATCACTTCACGCTCATGTACCCCCAACCACATATAGCGATGATTCTTACCAACGTCCCTTAGGAAAATATTGTGTGGTCGACAACACACAACATCGTTGACACAGACTGCCTTTGCACATCAAAAATACCTCGAAAATGACTAAGGAAGAACACAACAATATATAATATTGAAAAATGCCCATGTGTTAGTATATTAAATCGAAAGGGGTGGATACCTATTTCTTCTCATTTCCAAAGGATCTCATGAACACTCTTTATTAAAAATAAATGAAACAAAAAAACTAGAACAAATAAAAAGAAAACTTTATTAAGCATGGCTTGCCTCCCATGAAACGCTTCTAGTTAAGGTCAATTATCTTGAGCCAAATGGTCATCATTTTGATTTTGAAAGTGGAACACCCACTCCAAAGTAATTAGCCTTCAAAGTAATGACCCCATCTTTACCATGCTTGGCCTTTTCTTTCTAGGGAAGTGAACTACAAATGGTTCTTTAGAGGGTAGTCCAATTCTCACATTCCCTTCATGCAATGATTAGAGCTTTAATAGTTCTAAGAAATGGCATTCCTTAAGATTATAGGAGTTGTAGAATCTTCAGGCATGTCCACAATAATAAGATCAATAAGAGCATGACATCCTTTAATTTCTACCACGATATTTTCTTTAAATCCTACAACTTGTTTATAAATTGAATCCGCTAAGTGAAGTCTTAGCTTAGTTGTTTCAAATGGCCCTTAGTTTAGTTTATCAAATAGGCTCTTTGGAATAGTTGAAACGCTTGCACCAAGATCACAAAGTGCAGCAATCTCATTATCTCCAATATGTATTTTAATGGTGGGCTCAAATATATCATCAAGTTTAGTATTTTTTTCAGCTAGCTTCTTATATTGTTCTTATAACTCATGTACTTTGCATGCTACTTCATGAATAAATTGCTGGTGTATAGTATCGTTACCTTTTTCAATACCAGAATTCTTTATGGTTATCATCTTCACAAGTTCTTCCACAGTATAGTTCGGCAATGGAGCATTGCTATAGTCTAGCTCTTCAGGTACTCCATCCTCTTGCTTGACTCTCATCATATTAAGGTCTTCAACGGGATTTGGTTCGGGCTTTCCTGCAAATCTTGCACGTATAATAGTTTGGCTCTCAGATATTTTGCCCAATTGTACCTCAACGGTCTTTCATGCAGGGTTATAAGGATTCCGAGCTATGAAATCTACTTCCTTAACATTAGATCTGGTGATGGCATTAACTTGGGCATTTTCATTACCCTTTAAAATATTTAAAAGCTCATCTACCTTCGATTAAGCTCTTCATTATTACCTTCGGTGACTGAGTTCACCTTTCTTGAGGAGGATCAATCCACATGACATTGGGCATGGTTGTTTTGCATGTCATCTAGAAGTTTTCAACATCCACTTGCTTGCTCATGAATGTACCTCCGGCTGCATTATCAAGCATAGACTTTGACATTGGGTTAAGGGAATTATAAAATAAGTGGAGAATTAATCGGTCCTCCATGTCATGGCTTAGACAGCTCATGACGGCTTCCTTCATCATATCCCATGCCAGCGCTAGTGGCGCGTGGTCTTCTTGTCTAAAACCTGTAATATTAGATCGTAGTTGCATAGTCTTTGCTGGAGGGAAAAACTTAGTCATGAAAATATTAGTGCATTCCTCCCATAAAGTGATAGTGCATTTAGGAAAATCTAGCAACCAGTATTTTGCTTTTCCTCTCAGTGAAAAAGGAGACAAGCGAAGTTTTAGCGCATCGGGGTTAAAATCTTTAATGCGCATCATGTCGCATATCTCAGTAAATGTATTCAGATGCATACCTGAGTCCTTAGCGGCTAAACCTCCAAATTAATTATGTTAAACCAAACTTAAAATGTTAGGCTTAATTTCATAGTTTTCCACCGTGATGGTGAGCTGAGTAATAGGTGCACGAATAAAATCATCATTGGAAATATCATATTCCCCAAGCTTCTTTTGTGCCATGGTTCCTATCTTTTTGGTATTTTTTATTAAGACAAACAAAAGAACAAATAACTAATTTTGTTTTGGGGGGTTTCAAATAGATAACAGAAACTAAACTAATGATAATAAGTAAAACTAAAAAAAATAACTAACAAGGTCTCTAGTAACCTTACCGGAATAGAGAAATTGCTTCCCAGGCAACGGCGCCAGAAAAAGGGTTGATACATTCGATCCGGATTATGGATGTAGTATTGTAAGCTTTTTCTAGGAGACCTAGGTTTAATCGAAACTTGGGAAACACTGCTAAATGGTTTGAAGGAAATGTCTACAAGGCTTGCTATTTAGTTTTATCTTATGTTTACCGACTTTCCAGTTTACTTTGTTTGGTGTTCGATTCAATGGATGGAAAATAGGCTAGGTTCAAGGATTCTCCTACAACTATGCATACATATAGAATGAAGTACAATATTATGTAGCAAATAAAATAGTGATAAGATATTTGTGACATGCAAATATGTAATTACTATTGCCCCTAATATTAGAGGTGATAATAGCCACTTGATCCAACTGTTGTCCCCACAACCGCGAGTAACAACACTTAGTAAGTAAAATAGACCAAAGCATTAAGATAGATGATATTGTTGTTTATTCCAAGCGAATCACTAAACGTGTACCGTTACTTCTCCTTTTTTCACTGAGGCTTCGAGATAGCACTCCGTTCTTCACTCATCCCACCTCTTCCCTTGATCGATCTCGAGAGGCCTAGGTACTTTCAAGTCCTTAGATCAAGGCAAAGAGACAAGGATACAATATAGCAAAGCTCCTATTCAACCTCTACACAAAACTCATATGATTAATCACGTTAATGACAAGATCAAAGATGGAAATCATTGTTGCAAATACTTGGATTAAAATCAAAATATTCTTAAAATGTTCATCAATTCTCAAGGAAATCTCTATTACAAGGTGATGGCTATGACTATGGAGGTGATTGGAGAGGAAATGGAAGAACTATGGTGGTGAATCTCCTCCGGTGAGTTGCAAATGGATCTGGTAGATGACGGCTCTATTTGGCGATGAATGACTCCCTTTCTTGAATGGCTCCCTTTCTGGAGGATTAACCAGTCCTCCATTCCATGACTTGGACAGCACATGATGGCTTCCTTCATACTTTCCCATGCAAGCGCTAGTGGCTCGCGATCTTCTTGTCTAAAGCATGAAATATTAGATTGTAGCTGCTCTTTGCTGGAGGGAAAAACTTACTCATAAATATATTAGGGCATTCATCCCGTGAAATAATAGCGCCTTTAGGCAAAGCTACCAACCAATTTTTTGCTTTTCCTCTTAATGAAAAAGGAAACAAGCAAAGTTTTACTGCATCGGGGTTGACATCTTTAATGCGCATAATATCACATATCATAGTAAATGTATTCAAGTGCATACCTGAATCATCGGCGGCTGAGCCTCCAAATTAATTTTGTTGAACCAAACTTGAAAGGTTAGGCTTAATTTCATAGTTCTCCGTTGTGACAACGGACTGGGTAATATGTGCACGAATAAAATCATCATTGGGGATAGCATATTCCCCAAGCTTCGTTTGTGCCATGGTTCCTATCTTTCGAATGAAGCCTCGGTGATCGGGGGATACGTGAGCACCCCTTCTCTGCTCGACACGTGTCTAACGACGTTAGCACTATACACGCATCGACGCGGTCCAGCGCGTCGAGTGGAAGGGCGGAGAGACGCGGGGAAGGTGCACCACGACGCGCTTGGCTGGGGAGACACTGGTGTGGCCTCAAATGCGCGAGGTGGAGGCCGGTGAGGTAGTGGCCGTTAGTGAGTAGCAGAATCCAACGGTGGTGGACCAAATCCAACGGTGATAAATGGGTGCTCACGTATCCCCCTGATCACCAAATCCACTCACATCCGTATCGAAGGGATCAACCCTTTTTTCTGGCGCCATTGCCGAGGAAGCAATTTCGCTATTCCAGTAAGGTTATTAGAGACCTTATTAGTTAGTTTCATTTTATTTATCGTTATTAGTTTACTTTTTGTTATCTATTTGAAAACCCAAAAAAATAGTTACTTGTTCTTTTATTTGTCATAATCAAAATACCAAAAAGATAGGAGTAAGATACGGATGATGGATTGTAGTATTGTAAGATTTTTCCCTAGAAAAAGGGTTGATCCCTTCAATACGGATGATGGATTGTAGTATTGTAAGATTTTTCCCTAGAAGACCTAGGTTTAATCTAACATTAGGAAGCACTGCTAAATTTGTGTAAAGGAAACGTCTACAAGACTTGCTAGTTGGTTTAATTTTATGTTTACCGGACCTTTCTAGTTTACTTTGTTTTATGTTGTGTTCAATGGATGGAATAGGCCAGGGTCAAGGATTCTCCTGCAGGTATGCATACATATAGAAATGAAGTATAAATATGTAGTAAAAAAATAGTGATAAGAGATTTGTGAGCAGCACATCCGTAAATACTATTGCCCTAAAACCAGAGGTGACAAGAGTATCTTGGTCCAACCATTGTTCCCACAACCACGAGTAAAAACAATTATTAAGTAAATGAATATAGACCAAAGCATGATTGTGTGGTTGATCCCGAGAGAATCATTAAACGTGTACTGTTACTTTCCCTTTTCTGCCACAGAGGTTCCACGATAGCATGCCGTTCTTCCCTCATGCACATCATCCCTTGATCGATCTGATAGACATGGGTACCTGCAGATCATCGAATCAAGGCAACGAGACAAGGATACAAGATTGTAAAGCTTCTATTCAATTCCTACACATATTCATTAGATTAGATGCATATAAATGTTGCGAGGACTCATCCCAACCCGCAGCCCGTGAGGACTACTCACACATGATATCAAGATCAAAGATAGAAATCATTGTTGCAAATACTTGGATTGAAATCACAATATTCTTACAATGATCGTCAATTCTCAAGGAGATCTCTATTACAATGTTGATGGCTATGACTATGGAAGAGATGGGAGATGGAATAGATGAACTATGGTAGTGGATCTCCTTCGGTGTGGTGTAGATAGATCTGATGGTGGTGGCTCTGTTTGGCGAGGAAAGGCTCTTTTTTTGGCGTGGCTCCCTTCACAGAACTTATAGGGTTTAACCTCAGGAGTGTTGCGGCGCATCGTACGGAAGTACGGTACGGGCATGGCTTGCCCGTACCGGTGCCCGCTAAACTCCCTGGAACCGACTTCTGACCTCTTGTCAATTTTGCTGCACTTGTGATGAGATTTTCTTCAGTAATTACAGGTCCATTTGCCATTAAGACTTGATTTCCAACAAACCTTCAAAGATAAAAGAGATTGCACACATTTGCAATAATTAGCCATTAGTGTCACATTTAGAGAGAAGTTTAGTCAATTTCTTGACATAGCTAAGGGTTCAAACGTGAGGAAAAGTTGCGTATTTCACAGCCATCAGCCCTGAAGATAAAGATCTTCCTTTGGCAGCCCATTCGTGGTCGGCTATCTTCTAGCGACCATGTTGCAAAAAGGTACGGGCCTTCGAATGGTATGTGCTCCCTATGTGGGGAGCGAAGATTGCAACCACATATTCTTCGCTTGCTCGCTTGCAAGACTAGTGTGGGCTGGAGTACGGGAACTCCTACAGTGCGATTGGAATTCAGGAGGGCCTGGTGACTTCCTAACCATCACACACAGTTTGTCTTGGCAAGTTCCGTAGATTAGTTTGGTTCTCAATGTTGGTCGCTTTGGAACATCCGCAACAAACTAACTTTAAAAGGTAAGATCATGAACATTTTTTTCTTCCAAATATCACTTTATATGCAGAGTTGGAGGGTTCTGGTCAGAGTGAAGAACCGGTAGCTGGTGGATGCGGTTCGAGCGAGGTTAGAGGACTCCACGCCAAGCTCAGGGATATGGATAATGCATGAGACTTTGTGATGCTCGCCCGGTTGGGCTGTTGCTATGTATGCGTGTAAACTATGTTCTCCTCATCTCCTGGATGCGGTGGTGTTGGAGTGTGTGTGAGAACCTTGGGATCAAAACTCGGTGTATGACTATGGTGCCGTGTGGAGCTTTATATATAAAGCCGGATTAGGTTTTACATTTAAAAGTACGTAACATATGATCCCATATGCATTAATGAATTTTTGTGCAATGGATTACGTAATTACTCAAGCAGATGATATTGAGAGGACCATATTGGTTTCGCTTTCTTACATAACTACTTTGTTGCATAATTACTACACCACCGGGCACCGGCGACGTCGATGGCTCGGCAGGTCACAGCTACACACGCAGTGGTGGCACCAACTGGGCGACTTTGGCGTTCATGTGAGCCTCTCTGCCTCTGGCAACAAAAAGTGACGGACACTATAGCTACTTGCTGCTGATATATGGTCCTCGGCATGATGCGATGCACTTCCGGCGATTGAGAAGAGAGCTCGTAGGCCTTTTTCTATGTTGGGACTAGGTTTCCACTGATGGGGGGCGAATATATTTCTGCAGCATCTCTGGTGCCTAAAGTGGCACACTTCGCCCAGGAAGTGCCGCAAATTCCTTTCAAACTGGCCGAGCCTGTTCCTGATACCATGCACTGATTTCTTCGATGACACGGGCACGACGCCTCATCGAAAAGTTTCGGAGAATTAATGGAGAGGAGGCGAGTAGCAACAGTTAGCTAGATAAATATCTAGCACTTGGCCGGGACGATGCAATGCTGTAATCGGCAATGATATCCGCAGTGACAGCACAGTTGGTGACACTATCTCAAGAATTAGCTACTAGTAGATGCGATTTCAAAGTGGAAACGATGGAAGACCGGCAATTGGTTAGAGCATCTCCACTCGTTGGCGCTCCTTATGCCCAAATCCGGCGAAAGTTTTGTCCGGATTGGAGGAAAATTTGGCCTGGGGAGCGCCGAAATTCCAGTCGTCCCCCCGGCAGGACACCCCCAACTTGGGGCATTTGACATATTTCAAACAAATTCGACATAAAATTTAACAAGTTCGGTAAACAAGATTCAGCGAAAATCAGTACAATGTTTAACAAGTGCTGAAACAAATGAAGCACACAATTTCACAAGTTTTGAAACAAATAAATAAAGACAGACTAGTTGGCGTCGGCGTTGGCGTTGCCTCGGAGCGTCCATATATGCTCCACCAAATCATCTTGCAGCTGTTGATGCATTGTAGAGTCTCGGATCTCCTGGCGCATAGCAATGAAGGCGGCCCATGATGTCGGCACCTGGTGATTAGGCTGTGCAAGAGGTCCCTCTCTCTCATATGGTGCTTGTTGCTCAGCCAGAGGAACCGGATGTTTTCGCTCATTTTCAATAATCATATTGTGTAGGCACACACAACAGTTCATCACCTCCCACATCTGATCTTTGGACCAAGTCATAGCGGGGAACCGGACGACAGCAAATCTCTGCTGGAGGACACCAAATGCACGCTCGACGTCTTTTCAGCAAGCTTCTTGTTTCTTCACAAACTCACAAAGTTTGGGGGTGCTAGGTTTCGAGATAGTCTTCACAAATGTTGCCCACTTTGGATAGATACCATCTGCAAGGTAGTATCCTTTGTTGTAGTGCCGACCATTGATCACATAGTTCACCGGGGAAGCATGACCCTCAACAAGCTTGGAAAAGATCGGGGAGCAGTTTAGGACGTTGATGTCATTGTTGGATCCAGGCATACCAAAGAAAGAGTGCCAAATCCAGAGATCATGGGTAGCCACTGCTTCAAGTATCACAGTGCAGCCGTTTTTGTGACCCTTGTACATTCCCTGGCACGCAAACGGACAGTTCTTCCATTTCCAATGCATGCAGTCAATGCTTCCAAGCATCCCTGGAAAACCTCTAGCTTCATTTGTTGCAAGGATCCTCTGAGTGTCTTCGACAGTGGGTGATCTGAAGTAAAAGTCCCCGAACACTGCTATGACGGCCCTGCAGAACCGGTAGAAACAATCAAGGGCGGTGGACTCCGCCATCCGAAGATAGTCATCTGCACCATCACCGGGAGCTCCATACGCCAGCATTCTCATAGCCACTGTGCACTTCTGCAGTGACGAAAATCCAACCAAACCAGTGCAATCCGCCTTGCATCTGAAGTAGGGGTCAAAGTCTCGGATGGCACACACAATTTGCAGAAATAGCTTTCTGCTCATCCTGAAACGACACCGGAAAACACTCTCACCGTGCAATGGATTGTCGGTGAAGTAGTCGGCGTACAACATGCAGTAGCCCTCCATTCGTTGTCTCGGCTTGCACTTCCGGCGACCTGGTGCCGACCCACCACGTCGACCAGTTGCCAGTCCGGCGTACATGCTTGACAAGCAACCGAAGATCATCATGTGCTCCTCGTCTTGGGCGGCGGCTTCCATCTCTTCTTGTTGGAGATATGCCCAAGAGGCAATAATAAATGGTTATTATAATATATCTTTGTGTTTATGATAATGTTTACATACCATGCTATAATTGTATTAACCGAAACATTGATACATGTGTGTTATGTAAACAACAAGGAGTCCCTAGTAAGCCTCTTGTATAACTAGCTTGTTGATTAATAGATGATCATAGTTTCATGATCATGAACATTGGATGTTATTGATAACAAGGTTATATCATTATGTGAATGATGTAATGGACACACCCAATTAAGCGTAGCATAAGATCACGTCATTAAGTTATTTGCTATAAGCTTTTCGATACATAGTTACCTAGTCCTTTCGACCATGAGATCATGTAAATCACTTATACCGGAAAGGTACTTTGATTACATCAAATGCCACTGCGTAAATGGGTGGTTATAAAGGTGGGATTAAGTATCCGGAAAGTATGAGTTGAGGCATATGGATCAACAGTGGGATTTGTCCATCCCAATGACGGATAGATATACTCTGGGCCCTCTCGATGGAATGTCGTCTAAATAGCTTGCAAGCATATGAATGGTTCATAAGAGAACACATACCACGGTACGAGTAAAGAGTACTTGTCAGGAGACGAGGTTGAACAAGGTATAGAGATACCGATGATCAAACCTCGGACAAGTAAAATATCGCGTGACAAAGGGAATCGGTATCGTATGTGAATGGTTCATTCGATCACTAAGTCATCGTTGAATATGTGGGAGCCATTATGGATCTCCAGTATCCCGCTATTGGTTATTGGTCGGAGAGAAGTCTCAACCATGTCTACATAGTTTGCGAACCGTAGGGTGACACACTTAAGGTTTGATGTCGTTTAAGTAGATATGGAAATATGGAATGGAGTTCGAAGTTTTGTTCGGAGTCTCGGATGGGATCCAGGACATCACGAGGAGGTCCGGAATGGTCCGGAGAATAAGATTCATATATAGGAAGTCATATTCCAAGTTTGGAAATGATCCGGTGCATTTATGGCAGGTTCTAGAAGGTTCTAGAAAAGTCCGGAAGAAATCACCATGGAAAGTGGAGTCCCGGAGGGACTCCACCTTGCATGGCCAGCCAACCCTAAAGGGGAGGAGTCCAAGGTGGACTCCCCAAGGGTGGCCGGCCAACCCCCCAAGGAAGGGGTGGGATTCCCCCCTTGGGTAGGTTTTGTCCCTATG
>NC_061511.1:279398950-279417182 GCF_022539505.1 Lolium rigidum
TTTTACTTTAAAGCGCGAAAATTCCCCGGATTTTCTATGCATGAATGCAATGCACACATCTGTTTCCTCTATTTTTGTAACCCCATTACCTGGGATATTACACACTGTCACCTTTACACACGTGGGACAAGGAGTCTCCGGAGATCACATAAGTAAAACTCACTTGACTAGCATAATGACATCTAGATTACAAGCATCATCATATGAATCTCAATCATGTAAGGCAGCTCATGAGATTATTGTATTGAAGCACATAGGAGAGAGATGAACCACATAGCTACCGGTACAGCCCCGAGCCTCGATGGAGAACTACTCCCTCCTCATGGGAGACAGCAGCGTTGATGAAGATGGCGGTGGTGTTGATGGAGAAGCCTTCCGGGGCACTTTCCCGCCCCGGCGGCGTGCCGGAACAGAGACTCCTGTCCCCAAGATCTTGGCTTCGCGATGGCGGCGGCTCTGGAAGGTTTCTCGTACCGTGGTTTTTTCGTATCGAGGTTTTAGGTCTGGGACCTTTATATAGGCGAAGAGGCGGCGTTAGAGGGTCGAAGAGGCGGCGACACCATAGGGTGGCGCGGGCCACACCCAGGCCGCGCCGGCCTATGGTCTGGTGGGCCTGGTGGCCCCCTCCGGTCCTTCCCGGGTGTTCGGAAGCTTCATGGAAAAATAGGATGCTTCGGGTCTTGATTTCGTCCGATTCCGAGAATATTTCCTTACTAGGATTTACGGAACCAAAAACAGCAGAAAACAGGAACTGGCCCTTCGGCATCTCGTCAATAGGTTAGTTCCGGAAAACGCATAAATATGACATATAATGTGCATAAAACATGTAGATATCATCAATAATGTGGCATGGAACATAAGAAATTATCGATACGTCAGAGACGTATCAGGCACCAGAGGGGAACCCTGGGGGGCCCACACGTGGTGGCGGCGCGGCCAAGGAGTCAGGCGCGCCCCCCTATTGTGTGGTGCTCCAGGCCCCCTCCGACTCCGACTCTTCGCCTATTTAAAGCTCCCTGACCTAAATCTTCGATACGGAAAAGCCACGGTACGAGAAACCTTCCAGAGCCGCCGCCATCGCGAAGCCAAGATCCGGGGACGAGAGTCTCTGTTCCGGCACCCTGCCGGGACGGGGAAGTGCCCCCGAAAGGCATCTCCATCGACACCACCACCATCTTCATCACCGCTGCTGTCTCCCATGAGGAGGGAGTAGTTCTCCATCGAGGCTAAGGGCTGTACCGGTAGCTATGTGGTTCATCTCTCTCTCTATGTAATTCAATACAATGATCTCATGAGCTGCCTTACATGATTGAGATCCATATGATATGCTTGTAATCTAGATGTCATTATGCTATTCAAGTGGATTTTACTTATGTGATCTCCGGAGACTCCTTGTCCCACGTGTGTAAAGGTGACAATGTGTGCACCGTGTGGGTCTCCTAGGCTATATTTCACAGAATACTTATTCACTGAGTTATGATTTGAGTTGGATGTCTCTATGAAATTGTGGTGTGTTAGTACCTCCTATGAATGCTCACAGTGAAAACGTGGGGGTGTTTATTAGTACTTGGGAATACATCTTTAAGGTTTTCCTACATGATGAATTAGTGTTCGTTATCTTGCCAAAGAGTAATTCAGAGTAGCATAGTGAAGTGCTTATTTATATTCCTTTATGATTGCAATATTGAGAGTGTCCACTAGTGAAAGTATGATCCCTAGGCCTTGTTTCCAAATACTGCAATCATCACTTATTTACTATTTTACTGCATCTTTACTTCCTGCAATATTACTACCATCAACTGCACGCCAGTAAACTATTTTCTGGCGCCGTTACTACTGCTCATATTCATTCATACCACTTGTATTTCACTATCTCTTCGCCGAACTAGTGCACCTATACATCTGACAAGTGTATTAGGTGTGTTGGGGACACAAGAGACTTCTTGTATCGTGATTGCAGTGGTTGCTTGAGAGGGATATCTTTGACCTCTTCCTCCCTGAGTTCGATAAACCTTGGGTGATTCACTTAAGGGAAACTTGCTGCTGTTGTACAAACCTCTGCTCTTGGAGGCCCAACACTGTCTACAGGAAAAGAAGTGTGAGTAGACATCAATTATCTCTTCCAATGATAGACCCACTCCCTACCGATATATCTTTCAAAGTGAACTTAGGGAGAAGCATGGTGAAATAAACAAGGGTAAACCGATAAAGTAAATGCGAGTAACTAATTTTTTTGTGTTTTTGATATAAAGAAAGCAAACAAGACAGAAAATAAAATAAAGCAAGACAATAAACAAAGTAAAGAGATTGGGTGTGAGAGACTCCCCTTGCAGCGTGTCTTGATCTCCCCGGCAACGGCGCCAGAAAAATTGCTTGATGACGCGTGAAGCACACGTCCGTTGGGAACCCCAAGAGGAAGGTGTGATGCGTACAACAGCGAGTTTTCCCTGCCACGTGAAGGTTGTTGGTGAAGGAGTGTAGTGCGGCACAACAGCAGGGATTCCGGCGCCAACGTGGAACCTGCACAACACAATCAAAATACTTTGCCCCAACTTAACAGTGAGGTTGTCAATCTCACCGGCTTGCTGAAAACAAAGGATTAAACGTATGGTGTGGAGAATGATGTTTGCTTGCAAAGAACAACGAGAGAATAATGATTGCGATGAGGTTGTATTTCAGATGTAAAAGAATGGACCGGGGTCCACAGTTCACTAGTGGTGTCTGTCCAATAAGATAAATAACATGTTGGGTGAACAAATTACAGTTGGGCAATTGACAAATAGAGAGGGCATAACAATGCACATACATGTCATGATGACTACTATGAGATTTACTTAGGGCATTACGACAAAGAACATAGACCGCTATCCAGCATGTATCTATGCCTAAAAAGTCCACCTTCGGGTTAGCATCCGCACCCCTTCCAGTATTAAGTTGCAAACAACAGACAATTGCATTAAGTATGGTGCGTAATGTAAACAATACAAATATCCTTAGACAAAGCATTGATGTTTTATCCCTAGTGGCAACAGCACATCCACAACCTTAGAACTTTCTGTCACTGTCCCAGATTTAATGGAGGCATGAACCCACTATCTAGCATAAATACCCCCTCTCGGTGTTACAAGTATCAACTTGGCCAGAGCCTCTACTAGCAACGGAGAGCATGCAAGATCATAAACAACACATATATGATAGATCGATAATCAACTTGACATAGTATTCCATATTCATCGGATCCCAACAAACACAACATGTAGCATTACAAATAGATGATCTTGATCATGATAGGCAGCTCACAAGATCTAAACATGATGGCATAATAGGAGAAGAAAACCATCTAGCTACTGCTATGGACCCATAGTCCAAGGATGAACTACTCACGCATCAGTCCGGAGGCGGGCATGGTGATGTAGAGCCCTCCGGTGATGATTCCCCTCTCCGGCAGGGTGCCGGAGGTGATCTTCAGAACCCCCCCGAGATGGGGTTGACGGCGGCGGCGTCTCAGTAACTTTTCTCGTATCGTGGCTCTCGGTACTAGGGTTTTTCGATACGAAGGATTATATAGGCGAAGAGGCAGCGTTGGGGGAGCCAGGGGCGGCCTCCCCACACCTGGGCGCGCCAGGGGGCTGGGCCGCGCCGCCCTATGGGGTGCCCCCCCTGCTGGCCGCCTCCGACTCTTCTTCGGTGTTCTGTAATCCTCCGTGGAAAATTGGGCCGTGGGCTTTCGTTTCGTCCAATTCCGAGAATATTTCATGTTTAGGATTTCTGAAACCAAAAACAGCAGAAAACAGGAACTGGCGCTTCGGCATCTTGTTAATAGGTTAGTACCGGAAAATGCATAAAAATGATATAAAGTATGAATAAAACATGTAGGTATTGTCATAAAACTAGCATGGAACATAACAAATTGTAGATACGTTGGAGACGTATCACTCAGCTATTACAAAAATCGAAAAAAGAGTCTAAGACGAAGGAAGGTCGATCCGCAAATCACGCTGTCATCTATGTTGGGAAAAATATCCCTCGTCGTGTCCTCCAACCGGGTAGACACCTTCGAAATAGGTCGCGATGCTCCACACGCTGTAGTTGTGACCACAAACGGAGCGTAGCTGTACACCGGTAGATGACCGACATAAGAGAAATATTTTTATTATTAAAAACCTTGTCATTTCTACATAGCCGTAGCGACCATATAATGGCAATCGCTCCCACTCTAATAAGTAGCTTGAACCTAGGATCTACACCATTAAGCCAATTGCCGAATATATTCGCAACGCTCCGTGATGGATATAAGGTAGAACCTATCTGGATGGCTGACCATATAGGTCTTGCAAATTTGCATTGAGAGAATAAGTGCTTAATAATCTCAGCATGATGATAGAAGACACACTTTTTACTTCCCTACCAATTTCGTTTTGCAAGGTTGTCCTTGGTAAGAATTACTCCTCTACGAAGATACCACGCAACCACTTTAGTTTTAAGTGGAATCTTCATTTTCCAAATTTTCTTATTATGATCAACTGGAACATCGGGGTGAATTAAAGCATTATACATAGAAGCTACCGAGAAAGTGCCATTCTTAGTAAGGTTCCAACGAAATACATCGTCCCAGAGTTAGATGGACCATATCCAGATGCCGTAACAAGTCATTCCATAATGCTTGTCTAGTTCCAATGAGACTTCTTCTGAACGACACATTTGTTGGCGAAGTTTCCAACACCTTTGCGAGCATAACACTCTTATGCCGAATTATATTGTACAATGCTGGATATTGTTCTTGGAGCATGGCATTTCCTAGCCATTTATCCTCCCATAATCTAATCTCAGATCCATCCCTAATGGAAAAAAGAACCATATGGGAAGAAGAATTTTTTCGTTGCCATAAGGCCAGCCCAAAAATGAGAGTCACAACGTTTTCAGTAAACCCGAGACAATGCATTTTGACCAATGTACTTTCTCCGAAGGAGGGTTTGCCAGATTCCATCCTCAGTTAATAGCTTAAATAGCCATTTACCAAGTAGGGTCCTATTTTTGATCTCAAGGTCTTGGATTCCAAGACCTTCTTGATCTTTCGGGTGGCAAACCACTCTCCATTTTGGTCTTTATCGGAAATAATCCAATCTTTTTAAGACTCTTTTAGGAAGTTGGAAAAAAGAAATCATATACAGTACCATATTAGTTAGCACTGAATTGATAAGAACTAATCTTTCTCCCAGGATAGTAGCTTGATTTTTCAGCTGCTTAATCTAATTTGTAGCCCCTCCTCCACAATTTTCCATTTATATTTGTAAATCTTCGATAGTGAATCGAAATCCCCAAATACCTAATCGGAATCTAAAACGATGACAATAAAAAAACAGAGTGAGTATGGCACGAGCGAGATTAATACCTGAACCGAACATTTCGAATACAACATTGGTTTGCACGAACCCATTCGGTGTGTGGTTTCAACTGACACTTTCTCAACGAACAGTGAAGATCACACATCAACGTTGCCCCGCCTGGCGTCGTCCAGTCCACGCACACCTGCTCCCAATGACGCGTGAGCAGGTCGAAGCGTGTTTCCCTTTTGATTCTCGAACTTTATTTATGTGAAGCACCTGTCATTCGTGGATCGACATGGAAGCTTGGCCGGCAAGTTCTTGTATGCTTTATTGCTTAATTCATAAGGACCTGCCAATCCAGGAATTTCTTCAGATTCCTTCACGATCGATGGTTCCGCGCAACAACGTTAGTTAGAAGTTATCGGCATACTTGACAGTTTACGCGAGTAATTCAAAAGCTGGTTGGAAAAAAGTGTTTAATTTGGCCAACGTGCGTCATTGTTTGTTGCTATAAAAGACATGCATCCAGACCTGGGTGTTCAGTGAAGCGCAGATCAGCTTAACAGTGCCCGATACAGAGCACCGCGCACCGCCCATATGGAGACGATCGGCGGCGACGCCCACGCCCACGTCCACGGCTACGGCTGGGCCGGGTTGTGGTCGGCGGTTGCCAGCCTCATCTTTCTCTGGTCCATGGTGCAGCAGTACGTCCCTGCCCAGCTTGAGGAGTACCTCACCACCCTCTCCCGCCGTTTACACGCCGCCGTGTCCCCCTACGTCACAATCACCATCGACGAGCAGGTCCCTGACTCCTTCGGCCGCAGCGAGGCCTACCTCGCTGCTGAGGCCTACCTCAGCGCCACCTGCGCGTCCAGCGCCCGCCGCCTCCGCGCCGACCTCGCCGCCGGTAGCGATCGCATGAGCGTCGCCGTCGACGACCACGAGGAGGTCATCGACGAGTTCCGCGGCGCCAAGCTCTGGTGGCGCAAGACCAAGACGCTGCCCCGCACCAACGTCATCAGCTGGTCCGCGTACGAGGCGGAGCGCCGCACGTACTGCCTCACCTTCCACCACCGCCACCGCGGCCTCATCGACGCTGTCTACATGCCGCACGTCCTCGCCGAGGGCCGCGCCGCCACCGTCAGGAACCGCCAGCGCCGCCTCTTCACCAACAACCCAAGCAGCGACTGGTCCGGCTGGAATGGCCGCGTCTGGAGCCACGTCAAGCTCGAGCACCCCTCCACCTTCGCCACGCTCGGCATGCACCCCGCCAAGAAACAGGACATTATCGACGACCTCGAGATGTTCCGCGACGGCAAGGACTACTACGCCTCCGTCGGCAAGGCCTGGAAACGCGGCTACCTGCTCTTCGGCCCACCCGGCACCGGCAAGTCCACCATGATCGCCGCCATGGCCAACTATCTCGACTACGATGTCTACGACCTCGAGCTCACGGCGGTCAAGAACAACACCGAGCTACGCAGGCTCTTCATAGAGACCACCGGCAAGTCCATCATCGTCATCGAGGACATCGACTGCTCCATCGATCTCACCGGCAAACGCAAAACAAAGAAGAAAAAGAAAGACAAGAGCAGCAAGAAAAACAACAAGATGGCCCCGCCGGTCGCCAAGGATGAAGAGAACAAGGTGACGCTGTCCGGGTTGCTCAACTTCATCGATGGGCTGTGGTCAGCCTGCGGCGGCGAGCGGATCATCGTGTTCACGACCAACCACAAGGAGAAGCTAGACCCGGCGCTGATCCGACGGGGCAGGATGGACTCGCACATCGAGATGTCCTACTGTTGCTTTGAGTCCTTCAAGGTGCTCGCCAAGAACTACCTGCATATCGCCGACCACGAGCTTTTCCCTGAAATCCAACAACTTCTAGGGGAGGTGGACATGTCGCCTGCGGACGTGGCCGAGAACCTCATGCCCAAGTCGAAAGCCAAAGATGTGGACGCCAGCCTGGGTAAGTTGATCAAGGCACTCAAAGAAGCAAAGGAAGAAGCATTGGCCAAAGCATCCATTGGAGCGGAGAATGAAGAGGAAGCCGAAGAGGATGACAGCAGCTCCTCCAGTGAAGAGGAGAAAAATGGAAAGAATAAAAATGATTAGAATTACAATTTTATGTTAAAATTTCAGCTTTCTATGCTCATTTCTTTGCACATCGTTTGCAACTAGTTGTTGTCGTTGTTGCTACTTCATCTTCCTCGTACGTTCATGATTTATTTTTGAGTATGTATATATCCTTGATTGTGACTACATCAAGTTCATCTTGCAAAACATGGAAGTATTGGTTGAAGAAAGTCACAAAGAAATTTTCGATAGATTTGAGAGAGGTGAAATATCTACAGGAAGAGGCTTGAATCAACAAATTAGCCTTGCTAAACCTGGACATACTAGATGGGGATCACATCATAAAACGTCGCTTCCTTTAGATGAAAATTGGGCCTCTATGATAAATATAAATTGAGCACAGTCGATGCACATGGGCGCAATCCGAGTCATGCTGCGGGTTGCGCTGAAAAGATGCACATGACCATCACCAATCTTCATTATTATCGGGCTGAAATATTCTACGTTGTGATTGAAAAAATATGTGTTGAGATGAATCATCGCTTTAGTGATGCTACGAATTCTTTCTCCAAGCTCAATGTGGAAAAGCTTTTTCGTCTTGCTGAAATTTATAGTGTAGATTTCTCTAATGGTGATCGTACTATATTGAGGTATCAACTTGAGACTTATGTTCTTCAGTTGATAAATCATGTTGCCTTTTCTTCTTGCAAAGATGTTGAAAGTTTGGCTACAAAAATGGTTGAAACGGAGAAACACTTGGCATTTTCATTGTTTACAAGCTCGTCATGTTGGCTCTGTTATTGCATGTGTCGACGACGTCTGTTGAGAGAAAAATTTCGGCAATGAAAATTATCAAGTCTAAATTAGGAAATAAGATGAATGATGATTGGTTCAATCACTTGATGATATGCTACACTGAACGGGAGATATTCAAATCACTTGATGATGTTGTTATTACTCGACGGTTTCATGCCTTCAAGAGTCACTAGTAGAGAAGAGGCCTTTGGTCCCAAACCCCTGGGAGCAAATGTCCCAGTTCTGAACCAAACCGGGACCAATGGGGGGCATTGGTCCCGGTTCGTTTGGCCCAGGGCGACCCCACTCGCTGGCGCCTGTCCGTTAGCGGCCTTTGGACCCGGTTTGTACTACAAACCGGGACTAAAGGGTCGGCGGCAGGGCGCGGCAGGCCATGTCAGGCGTGGGAAACCTTTAGTCCCGGTTTGTAGTACAAACCGGGTCCAAAGGCCCACCCTTTGGACCTGTTTGTATTACAAACCGGGACAAAGTCCCCAATCTGGCTATATAACCTTGCCCCTGCCCCAAGTGTGAGCCACACTTAGCCATTTTTTCACTTTATTCACAAGAGGGGTGTATTGCTTTGCTCTCTTCTTCACATGCACAAGAGGTGTTCGATGAAATGCTTAAGAGTATTTGCCACTTGAGTTTGCACAAATCAAGCCACACTTAACTTGCTTTTTTCTTCTCCATCGAGGTTAACAACTTTATCCTTTTCATTTGTAATTGATAAATGGCATGTGTATATATACATCATGATGTTCTGTAATGGTTTTGATCAGCTTAATTATATCATGCAGATGAATCGGCAATGGATGTACATTGACCGACGCTTTGACGAGTTCACTTCAGGCCTGAGTAATTTTATGGCTGTGGCTGAGGCAAACAAACATGGTGGCTTCATGTATTGTCCATGTGTTGACTGCAAGAATACCGTAAATTACGCTCACTTGAGTACCATTCACGGCCACCTTCTGCGATCCGGTTTCATGCCCAGTTACTATTGTTGGACCAAGCATGGAGAAAGAGGAATTATGATGGAAGACAATGAAGAAGAGGAAGAGGATGATGACGGTTATACCAATTTCCCTGAATACGATGATACTGCAGAAGGCAATGAAGACAATGAAGTAGAAGATCAAGAGGCACCAGATGAGCACTAGCGATGATGATCTTGGTCGGGCCATTGCTGATGCAAGGAGAGAATGTGAAACTGAAAAGGAAAGGTTGGCCTTCGACAAGATGATAGAAGATCACAACAAATTGTTATACCCAACTTGCGAAGATGGCCATAAAAAGCTAGGCGAGCACACTCGTAATTGTTGCAATGGAAGGCGAGAGAACGGTGTCACCGACTCGGGATTTGGAAAGTTGCCGACAATAATTAAGAGGAAGCTTCCAAGGGGTAACGAATTGCCCGCCGGTACGTACGAAGCGAAGAAGATTGTCTCGCCCTCTAGGATTAGATGTGCAAAAGATACATGCATGCATTAATGATCGCATCCTCTACCGCGGTGAGTACGAGAATTTGGATGCATGTCCGGTGTGCACTTGCATTGCGGTATAAGATCAGACGAGATGACCCTGGTGATGTTGAGGGCGAGCGCCCCAGGAAGAGGGTTCCTGCCAAGGTTATGTGGTATGCTCCTATAATACCACGGCTGAAACGCTTCTTCAGAAATAAAGAGCACGCTAGGTTGTTGCGATGGCACAAAGAAGACCGTAAGAAAGACGTGATGTTGAGGCACCCTGCTCATGGATCCCAATGGAGAAAAATCGATAGAGAGTTCCCAAAATTTGCACAGGATGCAAGGAACTTAAGGTTTGGTCTAAGTACAGATGACATGAATCCTTTTGGAGAGCAGAGCTGCAGCCATAGCACCTGGCCTGTGGCTCTTTGTATATATAACCTTCCTCCTTGGTTGTGCATGAAGCGGAAGTTCATTATGATGCCAGTGCTCATACAAGGCCCGAAGCAACCCGGGAAAGACATTGATGTGTACTTGAAGCCATTAGTCGAAGAACTTCTACATCTGTGGTCCATAGCAGGTGTACCTGTGTGGGACGAGCACAAGCAGGAGGAATTTGACCTACGAGCGCTGCTTTTCGTAACCATCAATGACTGGCCTGCTCTTGGTAATATTTCAGGACAGTCAAACAAGGGATACAATGCATGCACGCACTGTTTACATGAGCTCGAAGGTGATTATTTGGAAAAATGTAAGAAGGTCGTGTACCTGGGGCATCGTCGATTTCTTAGGCACACCCATCCCATAAGAAAGAAAGGCGAGCATTACAACGGTGAAGCTGATCACCGGAGGAAGCCTCCCCATCGTGATGGTGTTGATATATTTGGTATGGTCAAGGATCTAGATGTAATATTTGGAAAGGGTCCTGGCGGATGGTCTGTTCCGAATGACGCTGCCGGACACGCACCCATGTGGAAGAAGAAATCTATATTTTGGGATCTACCCTATTGGGAAGTCTTAGAGGTCCGCTCTTCAATCGATGTGATGCACGTGACGAAGAATCTTTGCGTGAACCTGCTAGGCTTTCTGGGCGTGTACGGGAAGACAAAAGATACACAAGAAGCACGGGAGGACCAGCAACGTAGGAAAGACCCTAAAAAACTGCATGAGACAGATAAAGGACGTCATTACTCCAGCCTACGCTCTTACAAAAGCAGAGATGGAAATATTTTTTGAATGTCCACGCGGTATCAAGGTCCCGTCCGGCTTCTCCTCCAATATAAAGGGAATAATAAATATGGAGAAGAAAACATTCCGAACCTGAAGTCTCATGACTATCACGTGATAATGACACGGTTGCTTCCGATTGCATTGAGGGGGCTTCTACCGGAAAATGTTCGATTGCCCATTGTGAAGCTATGTGCATTCCTCAATGCAATTTCTCGAGAAGGTAATAAATCCAGAAATTCTACCGAGGTTGCAGAATGATGTGGTCCAATGTCTCGTTAGTTTTGAGCTGGTGTTTCCACCATCCTTCTTCAACATTATGACACATCTCCTCGTTCACCTGGTCGATGAGATTTCCATTCTCGGTCCTGTGTTTCTACACAATATGTTCCCCTTCGAGAGGTTCATGGGAGTCTTAAAGAAATATGTTCATAACCGTGCTAGGTCAGAAGGAAGCATCTCCAAGGGCTATGGAACAGAGGAGGTCATTGAGTTCTGTGTTGACTTTATTCCTGACATTAAGCCGATTGGTGTTCCTGAATCGCGGCATGAAGGGAGACTAAGTGGAAAAGGCACGCTAGGAAGGAAATCAATGATATGTAGGGACGGGAATTCTTTGACTCAAGCACACTACAGAGTTCTACAAAGTTCCACCTTGGTGGCTCCGTATATCGGTGACCACAAGAACTTTGTATGCTCCCAGAACCCGGGGCAGTCGAACGATTGTATTAGGCGTGAACACATGTCGACTTTCGGTGGTTGGTTCCAAAAACATCTCCTGAATAACATCGATATTGAAGATCAGTTGTACTTGTTGGCCCAGACACCATCTTCGACTGTAGTGAATTTCCAAGGGTACGAGATAAATGGGAATACATTTTACACGATCGCCCAAGATAAAAATAGCACCAACCAAAACAGTGGTGTCCGATTTGATGCAATAATGAATGAAGGCCCAAATGACACATATTCTGGTTACATAGAGGATATATGGGAACTTGACTATGGACCTTCTTTTAAGGTCCCTTTGTTTAGGTGCAAATGGGTCAACAAAACAGGAGGCGGGGTTCGGGTAGACAAGTTGTATGGAATGACAACGGTGGATCTCAACAATCTTGGGTATAGAGACGAACCATTCGTCCTAGCCAAGGATGTGACCCGGGTTTTCTATGTGAAGGATATGTCTACCAAACCAAGAAAAAGGAAACATAAGGAAACAAATACATCAAACGATGAGCCAAAGCGCCACATAGTTCTTTTCGGAAAAAAAACATCGTGGGAGTGGAGGACAAGACGGACATGTCAGAAGATTATAATAAGTTTGATGAAATTCCACCCTTCAGAGTGAACATTGATCCAAGCATCAAGTTAAATGATGAAGATGCTCCATGGTTACGGCCGAAGAAGGTTAAATGATGAAGATGCTCCATCATCAAGTTAATGGAAGAATGTTCATGGCACAAATGAGTATCTCAACATGGCAATCAATTTCCCATTTATTTTTGTGTAATCATGTAACTGTATGTAAGATATTAAAAGTGGAGATGCGCCATGGGAGATTTCCCAACCCTTTCCCCAACACTGTTAGAGGAGATGTAGTCGTTCACGGGCTTGCAGGGAAAAAATTCCGAGGCGCAGTTTCCGAAGATGCCGTAGGGCGTGTGCACCAACGACATCTTCGAGAAACTGCGCCACGGGAGATTTCGCAACCCTTTCCCCAACACTGTTAGAGGAGATGTAGTCGTTCACGGGCTTGCAGGAAAAAAATTCCGAGGCGCAGTTTCCGAAGATGTCGTAGGGCGTGTGCACCAACGACAGCTTCAAGAAACTGCGTCACGGGAGATTTCCCAACCCTTTCCCCAACACTGTTAGAGGAGATGTAGTCGTTTAGGGGCTTGCAGGAAAAATATCCGAGGAGCAGCTTCCGAAGATGCCGTAGGGCGTGTGCACCAACAACATCTTCGAGAAGCTGCGCCACGGGAGATTCCCCAACCCTTTCCTTCATCCATGGGAATGAAACTCTGCTTGGCTTGTTGATCTGCTTGGCAAGGCATATCGATGCTCCTTTTATAGGCACGGCACCTCTTCTACTTTGTCTTGTTCCTTCGACAGGGCGTCGTGCGCTACATGCTTTATCTCATCGAGCAGTGCGTCCACCCATGCGTTCTTATCCTGTCGACATCTTTAGTCCCGGTTTCACCCACCAGCCGGGACTAAAGGTTACCCACACGTCCTTATCCCATCGACAGTTTTGTTAGATGACAAAAAAAGGATCTTTCGTCCCGGTTGTACCCACCAGCCGGGACTAAAGGTTACCCACACGTCCTTATCCCACCGACAGTTTTGTTAGATGACAAAAAAAAGGATCTTTCGTCCCGGTTGTACCCACCAGCCGGGACTAAAGGTTACCCACACGTCCTTATCCCACCGACAGTTTTGTTAGATGACAAAAAATGGATCTTTTGTCCCGGTTGTACCCACCAGCCGGGACTAATGTTTGCCTGACTAATCCTCCCCAGATAATGCAGAAACCAGATAAGCCTCCCCCAGATAAGTTTTCGGCGCCACTGCGTTCCCGCCTATTTTTCTTCCCGCGCTTTCCACTGCTTCCCGCCTCCGTCCTCCCGCCATTTTTTCACTATATATATGTAGGCTTGGCCTCCATTTACATATCACATCTAGACTCATATCTGCAAATCTCATCACTCTGTCCCATGGCTTCCATCATATCTCTAACCCTCCGGGAGGCGGAGGCGCTTTGCGCGTCGAACTACCCCTGCCCGCCGGGCTACCGCGTCCCGACCGGCTGGTTGCTGAGCGTCGGAGGCGTACCGGTCCCTCCTGTCCCTCTAGGTGTGGCGCGCGAGATGGCCATCACGAACCACTACTACTTCGAGCTCACGCCAGAGCAGCGGAGGAATCCCTAGTGGCATCCCGACTACAGCCCGACTTGGGAAAGCTTCTTCATCAATCGGCGTGAGAGGGCGCTTGCCAGGCACGAGGAGGGCGGCCCTCCTTCGAACTTCAACGAGGCCGGCCGTCGGCTGTTGTGGCGCGACCGGACTCTCCAGGGCGTCATGGCCTACCGTGGCCCCCGCCTGCGCTACCCTCAGTCCCAGCCCACGCGTGCTCTCCCGCTGAGGTTCGACTACCGCGACCCTGATGCCAGCGACGATGATGACGGCGACTACGACGACTACAGTGGCGAGTACTATAGGGCTAGGCACGAGTAGGTTTGAATGACTCGAACAGTCGAATCTGGCCATGTATCTTAATTTTCAGTTGACCTCTGTACTTTAATTCCAGTTCAATCGTAATAATTTTTTATTCCGCCCATTGTTTCTCGCCCTTTTGCTCCCGTGCGCCGTCGTGGCGGGAAAATTTTCTCATCATCAGCGTCTGCCACAACGACTTTATTGAAAATACAATTAAAATAGATAAACAACTAGTCTAGTCGATCTACTCGTCGTCGGAGGTTGTCTCGGTCCAAATGTCGTCCCACCGAGGGTCGTTGTCAGCCCAAGTTGTATTCGGGTTGTCGAGCTCGAACTCGACGACGGCCCGACGGTGGCGCCTGTTGGACCTGCGATGTGCCCGGAGGTCAGCGAAGAACGCGTCGGTGTTGTCAACGTCGTTGGGGAACTGCGCCCTCCACTGGCGCATCTGTAGGGATTCGTAGCATAGAAAACAAAAAATTCCTACCGCGAGAACGCAATCCAAGCCAAGATGCAATCTAGAAGACGGTAGCAACGAGGGAATGAACGATACTAACCCTTGAAGATTTCCAAAGCCTACGAGAGGAGGCTCTCGTTGTTGCAGAAGATGATCACTTGCCGCTTTCAAAAGCGCGTAGAAGATCTTGACGGTGCCACAATCGGGCATCACCTCCGTACTCGGTCGCACATTCGGTGTTGATGAAGACAACGTCCTTCTCCCCGTTCCAGCGGGCAGCGGAAGTAGTAGATCCTCCTTGAATCCCGGCAGCATGACGGCGTGGTGGCGGTGTCGATGGAGATCTCCGGCGGAGCTTCGCTAAGCGTATGCGGGAGAAGAGGTGGAGGAGGGGCGGCTAGGGTTTGGGAGAGGGGGGCGCCGGCCACTATAGGGTGCGGCCACCTTGTAGTCTTGGGTTGGCCGGCCCCCTCCCCTTGTCCCTCATTATATAGGTGGAACCCCCAAGTGTTGAACTGCAAGTCTTCGAATAAGACCCAAACCCAAAACCTTCCATGTGTAGGGAAACCTACCCAAGGTGGGATTTCCACTTGAGGTGGAACTCCCACCTTTCCATGAGGGGGGGTGGCCGGCCCACTTTGGTGGAGTCCACCTGGGACTCCACCCCCTAGGGTTGACCGGCCAAGCTTGATGGAGTCCCTCCGGGACTCCACCTTCCATAGTGATTTCTTCCGGACTTTTCTAGAACCTTCCATAAATGCACCGGATCATTTTCAAACTTATAAAATGACTTCCTATATATGAATCTTATTCTCGGACCATTCTGGAGCTCCTCGTGATGTCCTGGATCCCATCCGAGACTCCGAACAAAACTTCGAACTCCATTCCATATTCAATATCTACTAATACGACATCAAACCTTAAGTGTGTCACCCTACGGTTCGCGAACTATGTAGACATGGTTGAGATCTCTCTCCGACCAATAACCAATAGCGGGATCTGGAGATCCATAATGGCTCCCACATATTCAACGATGACTTAGTGATCGAATGAACCATTCACATACGATACCGATTCCCTTGTCACGCGATATTTTACTTGTCCAAGGTTTGATCATCGGTATCTCTATACCTTGTTCAACCTCGTCTCCTGACAATTACTCTTTACTCGTACCATGGTATGTGGTCTCTTATGAACCATTCATATGCTTGCAAGATAATATAGACGACATTCCACCGAGAGGGCCCAGAGTATATCTATCCGTCATCGGGATGGACAAATCCCACTGTTGATCAATATGCCTCAACTCATACTTTCCGGATACTTAATCCCACCTTTATAACCACCCATTTACGCAGTGGCGTTTGATGTAATCAAAGTACCTTTCCGGTATAAGTGATTTACATGATCTCATGGTCGAACGGACTAGGTAACTATGTATCGAAAGCTTATAGCAAATAACTTAATGACGTGATCTTATGCTACGCTTAATTGGGTGTGTCCATTACATCATTCATATAATGACATAACCTTGTTATTAATAACATCCAATGTTCATGATCATGAAACTATGATCATCTATTAATCAACAAGCTAGTTATACAAGAGGCTTACTAGGGACTCATTGTTGTTTACATAACACACATGTATCAATGTTTCGGTTAATACAATTATAGCATGGTATATAAACATTTATCATAAACACAAAGATATATAATAACCACTTTTATTATTGCCTCTTGGGCATATCTCCAACGATCTCCCACTTGCACTAGAGTCAATAATCTAGATTACATTGTAAGGTACCTAACACCCATGGCATTCGGTGTTGGTCATGCTTTGCCCTAGGGAGAGCTTTAGTCAACGGATCTGCTACATTCGGATCGGTGTGTACTTTGCAAATATTTACTTCTCCATCTTCGATGTACTCGCGAATCGAATGATAACGCAGCTTGATATGCTTCGGCCTCTTGTGTGACCTTGGTTCTTGTGCATTGGCGATGGCACCCATGTTGTCACAATAGATGACTAGTGGGTCCGATGCACTAGGAACCACACCGAGCTCTACAATGAACCTCTTCATCCATACCGCTTCGATGAAGCCTGCGGAAACCGCTATGTACTCCGATTCCGTTGAAGACTTCGCCACCGTGCACTCGCTTCGAGCTTGACCAGCTTACTGCAGCACCATTCAATATAAACACGTACCCAGACTGAGACTTAGAGTCATCAGGATCAGTGTTCCAACTTGCATCAGTGTACCTGGTTACAACGAGCTCTTGGTCACCTCCATAACAAAGAAACATATCCTTAGTCCTTTTTAAGTACTTCAGGATATTCTTGACCGCTGTCCAGTGTTCCATTCCTGGATCATTTTGATATCTGCTAGTCAAACTAACTGCATGTGCTATATCCGGTCTAGTACATAGCATGGCATACATGATAGAGCCTACTGCCGAGGCATAGGGGATCTGATTCATCCTCTCTCTTTCTTGTGCCGTAGTCGGACCTTGAGTCTTACTCAAGACCTTACACGGTAACATAGGTAAGAATCCTTTCTTACTTTCGTCCATTCTAAACTTCTTTAGAATCTTGTCCGGGTATGTACTGCGTGAAAGCCCTATTAGGCGTCTTGATCTATCTCTATAAATCTTGATGCCTAATATGTACGATGCTTCACCAAGGTCTTTCATTGAAAAACTATTATTCAAATAACCTTTTACACTGCTTAATAGTTCTATATCATTCCCAATCAATAATATGTCATCTACATATAATATCAGGAACGCGACAGAGCTCCCACTCACTTTCTTGTAAATACGAGCCTCTCCATGACACCGTATAAACCCGAAGTCTTTGATCACCTTATCAAAGCGTCGGTTCCAACTTACGGATGCTTGCTTCGAGTCCATAAATTGAACGCTGAAGTTTGCACACCTTGTCGGCATTTTTAGGATCGACAAAACCTTTGGGTTGTACCATATACAACTCTTCCTCAATGTCTCCATTAAGGAACGCCGTTTTGACATCCATCTGCCAAATCTCATAATCGAAAAATGCAGCTATTGCTAACAAAATCCTCACATATTTTAGCTTCGCTACAGGCGAGAAAGTCTCATCATAGTCAACACCTTGAATTTGTCGGAAACCCTTTGCGACAAGTCGAGCTTTATAGACAGTAATATTACCATCAGCATCTGTTTTTCTTTTGAAGATCCATTTATTCTCGACAGCCTTGCGGCTATCAGGTAAGTCTACCAAAGTCCACACTTTGTTATCATACATGGATTCCATTTCGGATTTCATGGCTTCTTGTCATTTGTTGGAATATGGGCTCATCATCGCAGGGTCTTCATCATTGTTGTCCACAATCATGACATTTAGACAAGGATCATACCAATCAGGAGTGGTACGTTCCCTTGTCGATCTGCGAGGTTCAGTAGCTATCTCATATGAAGTTTCATGATCATTATCATTAGCTTCCTCTGTTACCGGTGCAGACGGCACAGGAACAACTTACGGTACTGCGCTACTCTGATCAACGAGAGAAGATTCAGTAATCTCGTCGAGTTCTACTTTTCTTCCAGTCACTTCTTTAGTAAGAAATTCTTTCTCAAGAAAGGTTCCGTTCTTAGAAACAAAGATTTTGCCTTCGGATCCGTGATA